>NC_136496.1:111870413-111925413 GCF_053919585.1 Euprymna scolopes
ATATATATATATATATATATATATATATAAAGCTGAACGTCTGTGTGTGTGTCTGGTCACGAATCGGCTCCTATATGGTTGACTATTATATAAAACTGATCACATATAATGATAGAAGATGTATCGAGGCACAGGAATAGGTATGTTTGATCTGGCATAATGATGATTCATTAAAATTGTGGGGTCTTCGTACGCGCCTTGTCCATAAAGTATGGAAATAAAAAATTTAAAATTGAAAAAAAAGTTTACAAGTGTTTTTGATATAGATGTACATAATAATACTTTGATAAGTATGTTTTAACTTAAATAGGAATGGTATAATAAAATTGTGGGGTCTGCGTTCGCACCTGCCCCCCCCCCCGATAGAATGGAAATAGGTGCAAACTTTAATAAAGACTTTTCATATCTATCTGCGTAAGTATACTTTGATAATTATGTTTCAGTTTGAAGAAATATGGTATAATAAAATTATGGAGTGTTCGTTCGCGCCTGACCTCCATAGAATAGAAATATGTCACAAAGTTTAACAACGTTTTTTAATATATATCCACAGAATATTGTGTTATAAGTGTTTTAGTGGGAGCAGGTATTGGATAATAAATTATGGGGTTTATCTATTTTATTTTTACTTTCATCATATTTTGCTTTGGTTTTGATACCCCCAAATTCGAAGCTATCTCTTTACAACCCTTCCTTTTCATAACCTATCATACTTTCATAAATCAGAGTCCATTTTCTGTAGGCTGTTTTTGAACCCAGTCAACGACGGGTACTTTTGCTAGTATATATATATATATATATATATATATATATATATATATATATATATATATATATATTACCATACCATTATATTATATAAATAATAATAAAAAATATAACGTAATAATATAATATATATATATTAAAAATTATTATAGTAATAATATATATATATATTATTATTGGCTCACATGGAGCTTTCACACAAGTCAACAAACGATCTGATTGGAAACCTGTGGTGTTCTCTGGAAGCTGAGTGACAACAAGTGTCCCCAGACGTCCAGCTCTCTCCACCTCCTTCGATAGCATGTGCAAATGAATTTGCGTCATCGCAACAGCCGTTTACCATTGATTTCTCGCTGGCAGTAGCCATTGGTTTATACTGGAATTTGAGTGTCACTAAGCTTCCCCAAAGTCCCAGTTCTCTTCACGCTTGTCCAGCCAAGGTCTGGCCAGAGCTCTCTCCTTGGTCTTTCAATCCTTCTTGACCCTTCTCGGCTCATTGGTATCACTTTTCTATTGGGAGGAACGGTGATGAGACAATGGGGGGGATGCATGATGGGGGTGTAGAACTTGTAGATATGCGGCTTCGGTGTTCTTCATTCCCTGTAAAGCCTCTTCGTTATATTGTCTTTTTTATTATTCTCTGCATTCAAGGGTTTTCCTTAATATTTCAGCCGTTTTCCTTATCGTTAGTCGTTGTATTTTTGCAGCTATTCCTCTGATTCCAATTTCTGACATCCTTTTTTCGAAGTTTTTCGGAATTGTTCCTAGTGCTCATACTATTATCGGTACTATTTTTATTTTCTTCATCATCCAAGTCCCTTTTAACTCTCTGGCTAGCTCTGTGTATTTGCTTCGTTTCTCCTTTTCTTTCATACTCACCCTGTGCCCAGCTGGGACAGCAATGTCTACGATTTGACAGGATTTTTCTTTCTTGTTAATTATTACGACATCTGGTTTTCTTGCTTGGATGGGTTTGTCCGTCTGTCCCATAGGATTTTGTGGTTCTCGCTTTCGAGTACTGTTGGGGGTTTATGCTTGTACCATTTGTCTGTATGCTCAAAATGCAGTCGTTTGCACAATTCTCCGTGCACCACCCTCTCCACTTGATCATGCCTCTTTTTGTATTCCTTTTGGGCCAGTTTGCTGCATTCACTTACTATATGGTTTATCGTTTTGTCTCTTTGTCCACAGAGTCTGCATTTGCTGTTTTCTTGTGTTTTATCGGTCCTTGCTTTGATATGGTTGGTTCTTATCGAGTTATCTTGTGCTGCAGTTATTAGAGATTCAGTTTCTCGGTTTATATGTCCTTTTCGCAGCCATGTCCAGGTGTTTTAGTTATTCCCATCTTTTTTTTTTTACATGGGGGTCACCACTTATCAAGGCCCGGAGGCCACTCAGGGATAAGGGTTATTGCGTGTACAGTAATCAATGAGATAGTATTGTAGTAATCATTAGTATTGGATATTTGATAGAGTGTCTTATTTAAGGGGGCGGTTTGTCAGAAATTTGTTTATGTTGGATTTGAAGACATCCAAGTTGTAGTCAGGTGGGAAACTGGTGAACGGAAGAGGGTTTCACAATCGTGCACTTCTGAGAAAGAAGCTCTGCTCATGGAATCTACGTTTGGATTTAGGCACAGATAAACAGTGGGGAAAATCATTGACAGTAGTTTTAGCCAGACGGGTGTTTCTCGTGAAAGATTGGCGAGGGAGGACGAGAGATTGGAGCTCAGACGAGTACTTGCTATGGAAATAATGATAAAACAAAGACAGACTCGCAACGTCTCTTCTGTGGGAGAGAGGTTGCAGGAAAGAGAAAAGGGCATCCCCCACCAAACCACGAAGTCTATTTTGTACTCTGTCAAGGCAGGATAGGCTGTTTTTAGCAGCTCCTGCCCAGATGTGGCAGCAGTACTCCATCCTTGGACGTACTTGGCTTTTATACAGATAGAGAATTGCATCAGTAGTGAGATATTTTCTGAAGCGGTAGAAGGATCCCACCATTTTCCCAGCGTCCCTGGCAACAGACTTGATGTACGTGTTCCATTTCAGATCAGGAGTAAAGGTCAAACCCAGAAGCTTGTCAAAACAATTTTTTAAATTTTTACTCCTATTATGACACCTTGAAATTTATTGTTTTGGGCTCAAATCGAGTTATTAAGTTAGATCCATGTCCAAGGAACCTATATCTAATATTTCAAGTGTGTAGACCCAAAATTGTCGGAGGAGTTTGGTAGAGTTCTCAAAGGTCAAATCGTTGAACTTTGGCCCCTTAACAGCCAAATTTCTGGCCGAAAACAGATCACATAGACTTTCCTAAATCTAAGTACGTTGTATATTAAATTTCGAGTCTGTAGTCTGTAGACTAAAAATTAACAGAGTTATTGCGAAGGAAAATGTACACAGATACACAGCAAACACAGATAGGCATACAGACACACAGACACACAGACACGTTCATTTTTATAGATATACTAGCATTTCGGCCCGGCGTTGTCTGGGTGTTTGAAGGTGTATTCTGAGCAAATAAAAAAACAAAAACAAAACAAACAAACAAAAAAAAAAAGTCAATTTTTAAAAAAAACTTTGACCACCTATTATAACACCTTAACATGTATTGTTTTGGGCTTAAATCAAGACAAATTTCTGGCCGAAAATGGATTACAAAGATTTTCCCAAATCTCAAAGGTCAACTCGTTGAACTTTGACCCCTTAACAGCTAAATTTCCGGCCGAAACCCGATCACATCAATTTTCCCAAATCTCAGTACACTGTATATCAACTTTCGAGTCTGTAGACTAAAAATTGACAGGAGTTATTGCGTAGGGAAATGTACACAGACACACAGAGACGTTCACTTTTATAGATATATAGACTAGCATGGGTGCCCGGCGTTGCCCGGGTATTTGGAGGTGTATGTTTAGCAAAAAAAAAAAAAGAAAAGAAAAAAGCGATCAATTTTTTAAACTTTGACCCCTATTATGACCCCTTAGAATTTATTGTTTTGGGCTCAAAATTGTCGGAGGCGTTTGGTAGAGTTCTCAAAGGTCAAATGGTTGAATTTTGACCTCTTAACAGCCAAATTTATGGCAGAAAACCAATCACCAAGATTTTCTCAAATCTCAGTACCCTGTATATCAAATTTCGAGTCTGTAAACTAAAAATTGACAGAGTTATTACGAAGGAAAATGTACTCAGTCACACAGACACGTTCACTTTTATAGATATACTAGCAGGGGTGCCCGGCGTTGCTCGGGTGTTTGGAGGTGTATGTTGTTCAAAAAAAGCAAAAAAAAAAAAAAAAAAATGGTTAATATTTTAAAACTTTGACCCCTATTATGACCCCTTAAAATTTATTGTTTCGGGCTCAAATCACTTTATTAACTTAGATCCATGTTCAAGGAACCTATATCTAAAATTTCAAGTGTCTAGACCCAAAATTGTCGGAGGAGTTTGGTAGAGTTCTTAAAGGTCAAATCGTTGAAATTTGACCCCTTAATAGCCAAATTTCTGGCTGACACCCGTCACATCGATTTTCCCAAATCTCAGTACCCGGTATTTCAAATTTCAAGTCTATAGACTAAAAATTGACAGAGTTATTGCGTAGGGAAATGTACACAGACAGACAGACAGACAGACAGACACGTTCACTTTTATAGATATATAGACTAGCATTTTAGCCCGGCGTTGTCCGGGTGTTTGGAGGTGTATGTTGAGCCCCCCTCCCCCCCAAAAAAACAGAAAAGCGGTCAATTTTTTAAACTTTGACCCCTATTATGACACCTTTAAATTTATTGTTTTGGCCTCAAATCAAGTTATTAAGTTAGATACAAGTCCAAGGAACCTATATCTAAAATTTCAAGAGTTTAAACCCCAAATTGTCGGAGGAGTTTCAAACTCTGGACGTAAATTTCTTAATTTTTTTCATCAACTACAAAGAATTTTATAAACTTTAAAATTTATGTGTTTTTTTTATTTTTTATTTTTTGCATGGCGTTGTCTGCAAGTTCAAACCCCGCATGTAACTGGAAAGAAGATTATATAAAATAATTTTATGAAAGAAACAGTAGGTTCTCTAGAGTGCTATGTAAAATAACATATATTTTGGACTAAGTTACTGCATTGAGGCACGTGAAGCTTCCTCCCAGGCGATTTCACGGATTTCGATGACAATAAAAATATAGGAGTGTGAAATATTCGTTGATCATCATTCAATCCCGGGCAACCTCGGTCTCCCTGCTAATATATATATATATATATATATATATATATATATATATATATATATATATATATATTTCAAAATACTAAAAATAAATTCCAAACAATGAAACAATAACATTTTATTTATTATTTTATACAAAAGTAATTAAGAATAATGCGAATATTTTACAGACACTTTTTGCTGCGGACTTTGACTAATCTATTCTTCTACATCATCCTTATATTTTGCATGTTGCATTATTTATTAAGAACAAAAGATACTTTCATATACTCTGTCAGAAAAGACACTTTCTTGTCCTTCAAGATAGAATCGAAGTTTAACATCTATTCTTCCCTTTTTGTCGGAGGAGAGGAAACCTTTTTGACTGGTGTGAATGAGAGAGGAAGAGAGAAAGATAGATAGGTCGGAGCGTAGGGAAGAGAATAGGGATTAGGGAGAATTAAAAAGTGTTAGTGAAGTCTATTTTGTTGTTCATGTATCCCGGGCAATAGCGGCTAGCCACCCTAGTCGCCAATTCATTCTCGATGCAATGTTTCATTCGTATTGCAATATTTCATTCAAGCTACAAGTTCAAATCGAAAAGAAAACCGATGTAATAAAATAATTAAACAATTATTAAAAACGGAAGCTGTGTGAACGCAGAGAGATTCGAACTCTGGACCTCTAGTTTACTAGACTGCACTAAACAACTGAACTATAGAGCCAAGAGCCAGTCACTACATATTCACGGTGATCTACATTTAATAAAATAATTACAAAAACAATTACTAATATAACAAGAGGCTTCAGAGAGATTCGAACTCTCGACCTCCAGTTTACTAGACTGGCGCTCTAACCAACTGAGCTATGAAGCCAATTCGCGAGCGTTTTAATTCACAGTTATTTATACATGGATGTAATAAAATAATTACTAACACAATTCTCCACCGTGGTTGCACAAAAGAATGTAGATCTCACTCATATAACTGCTACAACTACCAAAGCAAGGTTGACTCGGAGAGAAATAGAAAGCGTTATTTAATTAATACCTCTACCCAGGGAGGGACGGACTGAGAGTATTATAGGCTCTCGGACAGAAAATATAATGGCCTCCGCCCTTTCACCATTTTTTAAACAGATAAATGCCACACATAGAGGCTGTGCAGCAGATAAACAGTGCATACTGGGGTACTTGTACAGTTTAATCAAGGCATTAAAAAATGAAAATATTGAAAAAAATTTAAATTGTTTGTATCCATTTTTGAACGAAGTTCTCCGGAAAAAACATTTCACCTTATTTCATCAAGTAGTTTGTTTTGTTTTTTTTTACATGTTTTTATGAGAGCGCATTGAAGGCGGCCATCTTGGATTTTTAAAAATTTTTGTTTGAATTTTAGAAATAACAAAAGGAGATAACTCCAGTTAAAGCCCTGACGCCCCTTCCCATCTTTAATACTAGCTAAATCGAACATTTTGCTCGGTATCATCACAAATGCTTTTTTTGCTGCAAAAAAAAAACAAAAAAAAACTACTTGATGAAATTAAGTGAAATTTTTTTCAGAGAACTTTGTTCCATAACGGATACATACAATTTAAACTTTTTTCGATATTTTCATTTTTTAATGTCTTGACTAAACTGTACAAGTACCCATATTGTCATAACTAATGAAAGGCTTGTACTATGTTGTGACCCTTTGGCTGTGATCACAACGTAGTATCTGTGTTATGTTGTGGCGGGCAGTGCCAAGGATCAGAACGATTATTATGGTTAATTGTTAATTTATTTAGGTTAAAAAGATATTCAGAAAAATGTTTTAAAAGAAAAAATGTTAGTTAAAATATTTATGTTGAATATGTAGAGGACTAGGATGTATAAATCCTAATCCCATTACAAAAGAAAATAATAAAACGAATGGAATGAAGAAAACAAAAACTCAATTGCTGGATAAGATAAACGTGTCGTTTATTTACTGTTGAAAGAATGAATGTTTTAGATATAACACATCGTTTGTTCGCGCGTGGGAAAAGAAGTGAGTAATGTAGTGGAACGAGAAATGATAGTCCAGCGTGTTAGCAGTCAGCTACGCGGAGGTGTTCTCCGGCACAAGTTGTATATAGAGAAAGAGAAAGAATGAAAATGCCAAATCAGTTCATGGAGAGAGAAAGCGTATAAAGTGTACGTACAGTCTGTTATCTTTTTGTCCCACATAGTAGCAAGTGGTGTGAGGCACGCGCGTGCGCGCACCTGCCGAAAAGGCACGCTCTCGGTCCGTAGACCGCCCAGCTCGGAAGCTGGTCTGAAAAAAGGGCTGGAAACAACTTGTCTCTTGCTTTTATAATTGTTTCCAGTGGTCTTTTGCGCATGTGTTGATTTCCTTTGAAACGGGAAGTGACGTTGTCCATGTGTGCGCGTATGTGAGTACATGTGTGTACGTTAGCGTGTGTGTGTGTATACACGTGAATGTGAGTGTATATACACGAACGTGCATATATGTACGTGTGTGGACGTGCGCGCGTATGTTTGTGTGCACGTATGTATATGACAAGTAATATAGCTTGAGATGTGAACGCGTGTTTTTGTGTGAGACTAGAAAAGGCTCGCGTAAATATTTAACTTTAAATTTTGGCCAAAGAAAAAAACGTTATGAATAGAGGAAAAGCATAAACAAAGCTAGTTTGGAATTTGGTTGAGTAAACAACGATGTGGCTTCGATGACAAACACTCTGGCTGACGGTTTGCGGCTATCCACTGCTTCCTACTATTTGTAGCAAAGCCTGGGAGACGCAAAATTGGGTCTTCAATGATGTCCCACCTTTTGGGAGTATTGTTTCTCTATTCCTTCTTCCATGTGTCAACTGAGTCGATTTTTTTTATTTTTTGAGTTGTAGAAGGGCTTTTGAGATATCTGGGACATCTTTTAAAATTTTGATGGATTGGTAAGTCCCTGGTGCCTTCCTGCACGTTTTAAATCCATTTTTGAGTTGTCTCTTTCCTCCTTGTGTGGGGTGGTGCGATGGAGCTTGCTACTGGTAGCCATTGTGTTAGGGTTGACTTCAGACATCCTGAGGTAATACGCATGGTTTATTACCAAGTATGGATGCGAGCTGTTTCATAAGTGCCAAAAGACCAGAGTAAACATCAGTCATGTTAGCTGTTCCATCAAATGAATCTCCAATACACTGTTCCAGTGGAGTGAATTTAGTAATAGGCTGTTCAAGCATTTTCCACTTGAATTATCTACATCTACCAGGCGAACTAGTCTTTCTTTAGTTCTGTCTCAACAACATAGAAAAGGACACTGGCACACTGATCACGGGCAGAAATGTCTTGGACAGAATCAATTTGTACTGAAAACATTCTTGCATATTTCACCTGTTTCACAATTTCGTTTTTGACCATGTCCGAAATAATATTTAGTATTTTATTCGCAGTTGTTTTGCTTAAAAAGGTTACAGATTTGTTGCACTCTTTCTTAAATAGATCTTTTTGTTTGTCCAGCAAAATGATCGTCTGCAAATGTTTCTGCAGTTGTGGATTGTATTCTGCAAGAAGCTTTATAGCCTCTAAAAAAATCCCACAATTGTTATGATTATTTTTTATCAAATACAATTGCAGCAGCTTGTCTATGTTTGTCGCGCTAAGACAAGACTTGAAAACTAATATAAAATATTACATCAATCACGCATTTTAAAACAGAGCGACACTGAAGAATTTGCTGGGTTCTTAAGGAGAGTTCTCCTTTAACAAATGGTGATTGAAGCAGCTTTCACAAGAATTCATAAACTATGCATCAATGGAATGCTTCTAGCTCTTTTCATGTTCAAACAGTCATCTTGTGATGTGTTTCCAGTCAGAACATCCCTAGATCATCTGTATGCTTCGATTTTCTCAGGAGCATACATCAGACAAAACAAGCAATGCAAACTCTTGTTTTCTTCATTGTGTAATGTAGTCGTTAATATGTAGGGACCTAACACGTTCTAGACTCCGTCGCAAGGAACATAAGAAAGGAAGAGGAAAAAAATTCAACTCATTTCAGGTTTTAACAAAACACCTTCATTCCTCCTTCTCTGGCTACGCGTAACTTCTCGTCTCGACTCTGACGTCACCCACCTTTAATGTGATCATCGGTCTGTGCATACCTTTTTAATTTCTTTTTATAACCTTTTTCTTTCCTCCTTTCCGTGACGTCACCTCGCACACGGCTCGGTCATTTGCATACAGTTATCATGCGCGTGTCTGCGCTCTGTTACAATTGTATGTTACCCACCTTCTGTTAATATTCATGCCTTGATTGCCTAGTGAATAGTATGTTACACATAGGCTGGTTTGGATAAAATTTCCAGAACATTTCCTGTGAAATTGAGGCATTACAGCTCGTATCTGATTTAAGAAAATATGTACTTTTTGCACATGGAAACTGTCTTCTGGTTATCATGGAATTAGGCCTTGAAATCTTAGCTGGTGCCCAATCGAATTCGGTTTAATCTTGCTAGGAGAGATCAAGGGGTTCAGGTGACTATTGCAAATTTCTTTCCACACTCGAACAGAATGTTCGAACATTGATCTGCCAAATAGAAACATGGATGGCAAGAAAAACAAAAATTTTATCTTTCGTAGCAGTAATGGAAAATAAGGTTTTAAACAAAAAACAAACAAACAATAAATAATTATGAGAATCGTTTTTGGCATTAAAAAGTAGACACAATTTTCTTCGATTCCAATATCTTATAAGGTTCTGAATTATTTGATTCCCGATTCTGATTCAAATTAATCGTCCCAACACTAGTTTGCTTTCTCATTTTTGTTGGCGCTGTCCTTAGCCCAATGATCATTTCTTTTACAAGCTGAACATATGGCACCCCATGCTGGATATTTTCTATTCTGATGAATGTTTACAATGTTTGTATTTCACTGTATCTATTTTTTGTCTTTTCTCTTCGTCTAGTTCAGCTAGTTTTCCCGTGTGGTCTATGTAAGTTTCATGTGTCCTGCAACTGTTAATAACTTCATGCAGGGTCAACTCTTCACCCTTTGCTAGCTATTTTTGAAGTTCCGGATGTTTCAAATCAGTTTCCAGTTTAATTTTATAATGAATAGACGTGCAATACTCGTCTGTAAACAAGGGACATTTTCCAGCCTTTTTTTTCCACACATAGAATTCATGAAAACTTATGCTTCTGTGGTTGAATTCGCTTTATGGGGAATTAAATTAATCCCCGGTTAAGGAATCTGAAAGAAAAAAGAACTATTTCGGATTAATTTCTTGTATGAACTATATTGAATATTTCAACTTTTATTACTCGGGGAGGCAACTGCTAGCTACGAAGCGTGCTGAGATGCAACAATTGTGCAACACTGACTAAATCGAGATATCCTTCCAGGCAGATGTTCTAGATTTTCTTATTTTTTGTCTTCAGATGTCTTTAACCTCTGTGAAATTATTCGTTTCATAAGTAATTATATAAAGATTAAACATATAATAATACAATACTAGAAAAACCTGTGGAAATTCCATAGTTAAAAACATCAGCACATAACCAAACAATAGAATGGCTTTAATGGAATAATTAGTGTAATATTAGTTCCGAGCAAACCATGAATTAAAAGATAGATATTTTTGTACACAAATATGGATAACTGCTAGAGATATATTATTACAAGAAATAGAACTAAGACACTGGCTAGCAATAAATAACATTAGTATTTGGATCTGCACCTACCAAACACTAACTGGCGATAACTAACTTATAATTGTGACCTGGACCGATTGAACACTGGCTGGCTATAATTAATTTATTAGTATTGTGATCTGTATCCACCATACACTGGTTGGCGATAAATAACTTATCAGTATTGTGATCTTTACACTGGCTGGAATTAAGTAACTTTATATTGTGATCTGCACCGAACAGACACTGGCTGGCGATAAATAACTTAATAGTATTGTGATTTGCATCAAGCAGACACTGGCCGGGGATAAATAACTTATTAGTATTGTGACCTGAACCCACTGGAGACTGGCTGGCGATAAATTACTTATTATTATTGTAACTAATAAAATGTGACCATGAAGGGGTAATTCGTTTCTCATTAATTAACGTTTGCGATGATGATGCTTTTTGTAACACCGTAGTACGGACAAGCATATTAATATATAGATGTTTTAAGCAACATAATCTAATATATAAATATGTCTGTCTGTCTGTTTTTCTCTGTCTGTCTGCAGTCTGTCTATCTGTCTCCATATTTTCAAACTCTATCTCCGCCGAAGCTAAAAGTCGCAGAGCGGCGCTAGGGGCCTCAGATGATTGGATTTTTTACGGGCTGTTATTTTATGGGCTTTTATTTTATGGGCTGTTATTTTATGGGCTTTTATTTTATGGGCTTTTTGGCGGTTAAAATTGTTTATAAGGGGTTAAAAATACGTCAAAATTGAAACAATCGTTAAACATTTTGTACAATCATCTAAATTTATTTTTAATTTTCAACTTTTAACAGATTCATGTGCGTGGCATGTTGGTACAGTGGTAACGTCACCATCTTTGGATGCTTCGGTTTCGATTCTAACTGATGGCACCAAAATACTTTTTTTTTAACTTTTGAAATCACGAGTCTGTAATAATATATACGAAATCTGGGCAAATTAAAATATCATATTTAAGGGCTCAACTCTCTTCCTGATCTACATCAATGATCTCCCAAAACACATACTTAAATCATTCGTTGACATTTATGCTGATGACACGACCATCTACGACAACACATCAAAGGCCGTAAATGACAAAGCTCTCTCTGATTCTCTCTCCTCTGATCTTGAGCGCGTGGTACTGTGGGGGAAGAGATGGCTGGTTACTTTTAATGCATCTAAAACCAAGCTCCTATCTTTACATCATCAACGCTCTGTTCCTCATCTAGCATCAACTGAAATGGATGGCTCTCGTCTTGGGGAGGCTTCATGTTTTGACAAGCTCCTGGGTTTGACCTTTACTCCTGATCAGAAATGGAACACATATAACAAGTCTGTTGCCCAGGCCGCTGGGAAAATGGTGGGATCCTTCCCTGCAGCCTCTCTCCCACAGAAGAGACGTTGCGAGCCTGTCTTTGTTTTATCGTTATTTCCATGGCAAGTGCTCGTCCGAGCTCCAATCTCTGGTCCCCCCTCGCCAATCCTTCATGATAAACACCCGTCTTGCTGAAACCACTGCCATTAATTTCCCCCACACTTTATCTTTGCCTAAATCAAAACGTAGATTCCATGAACATAGCTTTTTTCTGAGAAGTGCACGCCAGTGGAACTCTCTTCCGTTTGCCTGTTTCCCACTTGACTACAACTTGGACGTCTTCAAGTCCAACATAAACAAATTCCTGATTAATCGCCCCCTTAAGTAAGACACTTTATCACATCCAATACCAACTATTACTATGATATTATCCCATTGATTATTGTACAAAAATAACCCTTATCCCCGAGTGGCTCCCTGGCCTTGATAAGTGGTGATCCCCATGTAAAAAAAAAAAAGAAAAAAAGCGTATTTTACACCCAGGCAAAGGCCCCACCCCACCCTGCTAGTATAGGCATAAAAATCATAATCTAACAAAACATTTCTCCTTGTAAACACCCCGGATATCTTAGCATTAAGTGAAACTAACCTTCACTCCTCCATACCCTCTAACCACTTTAACATGCCTGGTTATCTCCCACTCTACCGTAAGGACTCGGACAGACATATGCATGGACTTGGAGTCTATATTCGAAACACCCTCCCCCTAACTAGAGAAATAAAACTAGAATCAGAGGGCCAGGCCTTTATGTGCTTCAGACTAAATATGCAACACAATATTAGCTACTTATATTTTCTCTACCGCTCTCCCTCAAACCAAGACTGTACCCTAATAAACAAAGTCTCAGACAGCATAGATATAGCACTCTCCCTCGATACTAGCGCACAAATACATGTATTTGGTGACTTCAATGTCCACCACAGTAACTGGCTAGGATTCTCAAATCACACAGACGTAGCTGGTAGCGCCACATATAGCTTCTCTATATCTCATTCCCTATCTCAGATGGTTACATTTCCGACACGTTTCCCAGACCAGCACGATCAACATGCCTCACTTCTAGATCTCTTTCTGACAACAGTTCCCAATGACTGTACAACAAATGCCCATAGCCCACTCGGGAATGCTGATCACGCTGTGATAATGGTAGAAATCAGCCTAAATTCTCGCCCTAAAACTGAAGACCCACTACTCAAAACAACGAGGTATTACAAAAAGGCTGATTGGGAAGCCATCAGGGAGCTCATCAGAGATGCCCCATGGCAAAATATCTTTACTCTTCCAGCGGAACAGTGTGCAAATGAGACAACTGAATGGTTCAAAACTGCTATTGAAGCACATGTTCCCGCACGGAAATACTATAGCAAGCCCCACTCCCCCCAATGGTTTACTTCTGCTTGTGCAGCTGCCATTTGTCAAAGGCAGCATGCGTTCCGCAGATTCAACCGACATAAGTCCAGCTCAAATAAACAGAAGTTTATAGAAGCTAGAAATAATTGTAAGAGAGTGATAGACACAGCTAAGTCAGATTACTCTGAAACCACCAGAAAGCGCATCGAAGCACAGAAATTAGGAACCCGGGATTTTTGGAAAATCTACAACAGCGTAGTTAATAATGGACAGTCAATTATTCCCCCACTAACAAACAATCATGAGGTTGCTTGCACGGCAACTGACAAGGCTAATCTGCTTGCCAGTCGGTTTGCCTCAAACTCCACACTGAACTCGGTACACCACTCACTCCCTGATTTTCCTCTGCGAACAGACGCCACACTTGACGACTTGAAAATCACCCCTTCTCAGGTACATGCTATTATAAAAAACCTAGACACCTCTAAAGCATGTGGACCAGATCTCATCCCGGCTGTGCTATTAAAAAAATGCTCTGCCGAGGTTGCTCCAGTTCTGTCCAAACTTTACAATAAATGCCTTAACGAATCTTGTTTTCCCGACTGCTGGAAAACCGCCTCTGTGGTACCAGTCTTCAAGAATTCTGGTGAAAGAACTGACCCACTAAATTATCGCCCCATTAGCCTCCTCCCGCTTTTCGCCAAAATATTTGAGTCCTTAGTTAATAAAGCCCTAGTCCAGCACCTAACAGCTGCTAAACTCTTGACTGACAAACAATATGGATTCAGGCAAGCCCGTTCAACAGCAGATATCTTAACTGTAGTTTCTGAACGTATATACCGTTCATTGGATAAAACAGGGGAGGGTAGAGCGGTGGCCCTTGATATATCTAAGGCTTTTGACAGGGTATGGCACGATGGTCTTCTAAGGAAAATTAGATCATATGGAATCACTGGAAGAATTCATAACGTAATTAAATCCTTCTTAAGTAATAGAAAAATCAAAGTTGTCCTCGACGGACGTACATCCAAACAATATGACATAAATGCGGGAGTGCCTCAGGGGTCTATCCTTGGACCTCTATTGTTCCTGATATTCATAAACGACCTCCCTGATAATATTGTTTCGGAGATGGGTATATTTGCCGATGACACCACTCTCTATAACAGATATGAGGGGAAAACAAATGAACACATATCCAAGAAAATGGCAGAAACACTAGAGGATGACCTCCAATCCGTAGTGGAATGGGGACAAAAATGGTTGGTCTCATTCAATGCTGCTAAGACTAAGCTTGTTTCCTTCAATAACTACAAGAAACCTTCTCTACCACCAATAGCAATGGCCAAGAACACATTGCCTGAAAGTACTTCTTTTAAACTCCTCGGCCTAACGTTTACAGGGAATATGAACTGGAATAGATACATTGAGAGCATTGCCAAGGCTGCTGCAAGGAAGGTTGGCTCCCTCTACCGTGCTAGAAAACTACTTACGCCTGCCAGTATCCTATACCTCTATAAGGCAACCATTCGCCCATGTATGGAGTACTGTTGTCACATCTGGGCTGGTGCATCTGCTGCTTATCTCTCGCTCCTGGACAGGGTTCAAAAAAGAGTCGCAAACCTGATAGGTCCTGAACTGTCATCTGGGCTTCAACCTCTGTCCCATCGACGAGATGTTGCATCCCTCTGCCTGTTCTACAAATACTTTAATGGTGAATGCTCTGACGAACTGCAAACACTTGTACCTCCCCGACGTAACTACCCCCGACAAACCCGACAAGCTACTAAGTCTCATCCCTTTACAGTGGAGATCCCTAGGTGCAAGAAAGCCTTTTACTCCAATAGTTTCTTCCCCAGAACTGCGGGTCTTTGGAACTCCCTTCCGGGATTCTGCTTTCCCAACTGCAATGATATGCAGAAGTTCAAGTGTAATGTTAACAAACATCTTTCTACTCTTCTCCCTTCATAATGACCCCGCTAATTAATTCCCTAATAGTAGCCCCCTGCTTCAAAGTGGCACTGTGCCTTGTTTGGGGTGAAAATTGAATAAAAAAAAAAAAATAAAAATAAAAAAATAATAGCAAAAATGCGTTACTTCCACTATTAATATTTAATACTTTTGATCGATAATGAATGTACGCAAATGATGTCACCGATTTTACAGTGAGAAATGGAGGTCCCTAAAGACCTGTATAAAAATATAAAGAAAAAAAAATACCGTAAAAAATCAAACGCAGATAAATAAACGAGGGAAAATCAACATAAAAAAAGAAGTCCGAAACACAAAAACTAATAAGAAAAAGAAGGCTCCAGAGAGATTCGAACTCTCGACCTCCAGTTTACTAGACTGGCGCTCTAACCAACTGAGCTATGGAGCCAAGACCTATGCACAAGGTATTAATAGCCTGTTATATATATATATATATATATATATGTGTGTGTGTGTGTGTGTGTGTGTGTGTGTGTGTGTGTGTGTGTGTGTGCGTGCGTGTGGGGGGTGTATGTATGTGTGTGTATGTGGGTGTATGTGTGTGTATACCCTGTATATATATATATATATATGTGTATATATATATGTGTGTGTATGTATATATATATATATATATATATATATATATATATATATATATATATATATATATATATATATATATATATATATATATATAATCTGTTTACAGTATTGAAACCAATGCTTTTGTATTGTCTTTTATGCAATGCAAATGCACTTATTGATCTGTACTGAAATAATAACGTTATTATTTAAAAAGCCATTCTTAACATGGGGACGGGAAGGTGTTATGTACCTATCCTGTACTTTCACCTAACAATTGAATAAAAACAGGTATCGTAAAACTTTAATTAAGCTTGAAAATACTATTAAAAAATAGCACGGATCAGTAAGTGCATTAGCACCGTCTTTTATATATATTTACTAGCAAAGGACTCGGTGTTGCTCGGGATTGAATAATGATCAACGAATGTTTCACACTCTCATATTTTTATTGTCATCGAATCAGTGAAATCACCTATTTTTCAATCAAAGCGATTGATTGCCTACTCTAGTTGGGGACACATCCTGGTGTGCTGGGAAGAAACTTCACATGCCACCCTGCAATGACTTAGTCCACAATACATTGTAGTCTACATTGAACTGCAGAGAACCTGCTGCTGATTTAATAAAATTATTTTTTTAAATATCTATAATGGCTTGAATTTAAGTTTAAAATGAAAAAGTCAAGTATCATGGTTTAATTATGCTTTAAACAGGAACATCCATTTCGAACGGGCTCCTGTCATATCAAAGAATCTACTGTTGGTTTTATATGTCATGTCTTCCAACTTGTGTGGCTATAAAACTTCTAAAATGCACCGATGGTACTAGGCTGTGTAAGGTGCCAACTTTGGTCAAAATCGCCCGTTCCTTCTTTCGTCGGATTATTTCGATTATAGATTATCGTTACTTATCAAAGGCATACCGATACAAAGCCTATCTAAGTCAGGCAAAAGTACCTTCGTGCGAAATTCATTTAAAATTGGTCCAGTCGTTTTCGAGTTCATAGGAAACGAACTCCTACACAGTTCCTTTTACATAATAGTAGAAATTGTTGTAAAAACAATTGGTTCAAAACTTACAGATGTAAGCTGTAGTCGCGCTCAATAGACTTTATATGCCAGTTAACCGTTTATATTCCAGTTAACCGTTTATATGCCAGTTAACCGTTTGTTTATTTAACAAATTTGACTATTGTTATAAAATAATAATAAAAAACTTTCGTCGAAATAGAAATTTATAAAAGCAAAGGTAAATTTTTACCTGGTTTCCGCCTCAACGTTTTCCTCTAAAATGACGACTTGACTAGGTTTTCGAGTATGCTTAAAACGGATATAGCATTTAAATTTTTCACAAATAAGCAGTTTCTCAGACATTAAGCAATGTCATTTCTTATGTTATAGCTGGTGGCCATCTTGGTACGCGCGTGCTTGCGCGTTGTTTCTCGGGGTTTTTCTTGTTTCTCGGGAATTTTCTTGCGCGTACCAAAATAGCCACCAGCAATAACATAAGACATGACATCGTTTAATATTCGGAAAATCACTTCTTTGAAGAAAATTTAAATGGGATATTCAGTTACAGCATACCCGAAAACCTATTCAAGTCGTCATTTTAAAGAAAAATGATAAGAATGATAATTTACCAAAGTAAATTTGTAAATCACTGAAATCAGTTGCTATATATATTATAATATGTTTTTCAGACGATCCGTCAGTTGGCTCTATAGCTCAGTTGGTTAGAGCGCCAGTCTAGTAAACTGGAGGTCGAGAGTTCGAATCTCTCTGGAGCCTTTATTTAAGGCAGTATTTCTTATTTTTTCAAAAAAGTATTCTTTAGGGTTTGTACACAGATTCGAAAAAGTTTTCAAAAAACAAATATATAACAAATAAATGTTATCAAAGGCAAGATAAGTTACTTTTAAAAACCCGCCGAATATATGTCAAGCTCTGTCACGGTAACATATATTGAACGAGTTTGTAACAGTATTTTATCCAGTTTTTTTTATTTATAACACCTTTTCCCAAACTTACCGTGTTAAAGAGGGAGTCAGACGCCATCTTGAATTTTCCAATACATCGGTAAACACTGTATGGTTTTCAAGCTGAATAAACATGTTACATTGAATAAAAACACGAAAATATATCCAGTTACGTAGAAAAGTAACTTATCTTGCCTTTGATAACATTTATTTGTTATATATTTGTTTTTTGACAACTTTTTCGAATCTATGTGTACAATAATACAGACCCATTCTTTATTTACAGTACATTCGTTTTCATATTTAGTGATTTGAATTAATTATATTTTCAAACACATAAGAGATTACTTAAAAAAAAAAAAAAACCCTGCACATCGTAATTTCATTATACGAAATATCGAAATGAAACCGGTAAAATAATAAAGTATGCTGTTCGGTTTCTCATTAAAAAAGTTCGGCATTGTATCAATACTCGAAAATCTAAAATTATAAGGTCTCCATGTTTTAACTAGATAGCTATTAGGAATATATATATATATATATATATATATATATATATATATATATATATATATATATATATATATATATATATAGATATGGTTACCCATAAAAAACAAAAGAGGCCATCTTGAACATATGCTGTAGAACGGAGAAAAAGGCCAAAGACTCTAGTGTTTTGATGTTTTGAATATAATAAACTAGTTGTGACCAAAGTTTCAGTTTCATTCGGACAAAACAGCAAGAAATAGAGCCTAGTTAGAGCTGGGCCCGTTTTTTATGGGTCATCATGTGTGCGGATATATATATATATATATATATATATATATATATATATATATATAAGTGTTGTGACGATTAATCGAAATCGGGAATTGGAAAAATCGAACTTTTTGAGGGTATCGGAATCGGAAAAATTGGTGTCTAATTTCTGATTCCAAACCGATTCTTTAAAAGTTTAAATAAAAAACGAAACAAGCACATTTTTTTTATTAGACGTTGTTACTTTACAACATAAGATTGAAAAAGGCCACAGAATGAGTTATAAATCTCATTTACAGATTTAACATTGATTAGCAGAATTTAATTTTTTTATTTATTGGTCATTTATAACTTGCCTATAGCCTTTTCAATCGTTTCGCATCTATTCGCTAAAATGTCCATGTGCCCTCATCCGAGTGAGTTCATATGATTATTAACAAGTTTTAAATGCTCAAACAAAAACAAAGCAAAAAACAAGTCTCTAATCAAATATTTATAAATATTAAAAGAATCAGAATCGGTAATTGGATCGGAATCGGGAAAAATTTTGGAATCGTCCGACCATTACTGAACTCCAATCTATGTTTCCCCTTGCCGGACTTTCACAAAAGACACTCAACTAGTTACAACCACTATCAACAATTTCCCCGACTCTCTATCTGTATCAAAATCTGAACGCAGCTTCTTTCCTAGAACTGCCCGCCTGTTGAGCACTGTTCCACTGACTTGCTTCCGACTGGCTACAATATGGTAACCTTCAAGTCCAATGTAAACAAGTTCTTGCTGAGCTGTCCCCATAAATAATCAAATTCAACCAAAATAACACATTAACAATTACTAATTTACCACCTTACATTCAATAGGATAACTGAATTCACGAAGTTTGAATTCACACTAATATAGTATTTAAAAATTAAACACACATATATATATATATATATATATATATATATATATATATATATATATATATATATATATATATATATAACGATTATTTAATTAAAAGAAAGAGTAACAACACTTTAAAACGATGAGCTTTTGGTGCTTCTACACTATTAGGATGAAATTTCGGAAATCGTAATTTTGAATATTGCATGAAAACAATAATATACGTATTCTTCGTATTTTTTAGATGATTAAATTTCAAAATTACGAAAATCGATTGGATAGAATATTAAATAGTGAAGAAAATAAGCAGAATTTGATGACAATGATCGTAACAGTAACACACAGGAGGGTTTCAAAAGGGAGGTAATTTTCTGTTTCGATTTAAACAAGATGGCCGAAATGTGACACCCGCTACCACGATTAAAGTTATGTTCTGTTTTTTTTTTGTTTTTTTTAATTCAGTAATAGTCAGGTAATTTTGACTGCACAATTTGGTAGCTACCATTGTAATTTATTAGAATTGACAAAAAAAAAAATCAGTAGAAACCATTGTTTCATTTATCTACTAAAAAAATCTCGTCCCAATAGTGTAGAAGCGACTAGCATTTTTTTTTTATTTTAAATAACAATTTAAAGTATTTGATAAATGGTAGCAGCTGGTTGCTGAAAAAATGTATCTAATATTATGAACGAAATGTTATGTTATTTTGTTTTGTACTAACGCCAACGTGTCGTGTTTTGACTGTGTCCGTCTGCCTCTCCGTCCATTCGTCCCTCCGTTCGTCCGTCTCTCTCTCTCTCTCTCTCTCTCTCTCTCTCTCTCTCTCTCTCTCTCTCTCTCTCTCTGTTTCCCTGGCATATTAAAGCGGCCAGTCTCTTACGTTCCAAGTGGCAATATGCCTTGTTTGGAGAAAAAATAAAAAATAAAACAATAAAAGAATAAATATAAATAAATAAAAATGCTGTCAATTTTTCGCGATCAGTTTTGTAAAAAACGATACCAGGACAAATTAATCTCCTCCTGCACAAATTTGTGGAAATATTATTTACTATATGATTTTTGCGGACCCCTCCCTGCCCCAGATATATGTTCAGATTAGTCCACCATGCAAATTACGTTTGTGCGCTCTGCTACTCTGATATGCTTTTCTTACCCCAGAACCCTCACAATCCACACAAAACGTATGGAAAACAGCTGTGGGTTTTGTCACGTAATATTAAGATGGTCTAATTACTAAAGTCATATAATCTTCCGACGTCATTGAGTTTTGTCCTATAAATTTGGTCACGTGTCCCACGAAACAACCGGAAGTAGATAAAGTCTAATGGCATAAATTATGAAGGTCGTGGCTTTTTGCTATGAGAATATAGTAGTTATATTATTAGAATCTATTTTTATTGGCGCTAGTTCGTGTTCATCTCGGAGTAACTAAACCATTCAGAACACTTTTGCGAAGAAAGTAATGCTATCAGATTTTTTAATTTCATTTTTCTCGCACTTATCTCAATTAGGGTTTCAATATCAAGTTAACAAGGCGACATGTTCCCATTTTCACCTTAAGCTACGATTTTGGCTAGGTGAGTAGAATAATCCAGATTTAACTCACTATACACATCTACCAACTCAGCTAGCAGTGTCAGAAATTTCGTGAAAACTATTGAATAATTCCACCCGCCATCTTTCGAAGCGTATAACTCCTCGAAAAATTTCATTCAAGCCCTAATTATTTTTTCAATTAAAGGAGCAAGGACCAAGGTTTCATTAAAAATAAAAACACAAAAACAAACAACGTGGGTATTTTTTTTTAAAAAAGGTTTTAAACTTCGGACTTTACAGGTAAATTTCTAAAAAACACTATTTTTTTTGTTTTTAAATTTTAATATATTATTTATTGATCTTTTATCTTCAATCTGTGATATATAAAACTTTGGTACATAAATTAATTATTTACTTTTTAATAGACATTTGAAAATGGGGGGGGGGCGTGAATTAAAAAAAAAAAGTTTGTCTAAAATATTATATTCGGTTTATTGGAAAGAGCATAACATTTCACATTGACCCTGAAAATATCGTAAAAATAGAATCAATAGAAAAATTTTGATAGATTTTTAAAGTTTAAAAATTGAAAAATACTGAACTCGTAACATTCAATTAATTTCATTACTATTTTAAAAAAATATTTGTATTACTTTTTATACAACTTTAATAGTTTATTTTGGAAGAATAATACATAAAGAAAATAAACAACCCACTTTTAAAAGAGAAATTGCGAGTTTTTTTTATATTTTATTTGCAGTTTCGTGTTAGGGGTGTCAAAAATTCATACAAAAATTCTGATAAACCTAACTCAGCACACTTTTGTTTTTGTGCCGCAGTTAAAAGAATCAATATCTAAAAGGAAAAAGAAAACTTTTAAGACCATGGTATTTCGAAGCTTAATGCTTCTCATTAGACAAAAAAGATCAAGGTTATATATATACATAAAAAACTAGCATCAGAATATTAACTGAAAAATTAATAAAAAATAAAAATATACAATAAGTATATAGAGGGTCAATAGGAAGTAAAAAAAAAATGGGGAGAAATATCAGAAATAGACAAAAGAAACGATATATAGGAAGAAATGTATTTAAATATATAAATTAATAATAGTATAGAAAAATAAAATAATAACAACAATAATAATAATAATAATAATAATAATAATAGTAGTAGTAGTAGTAGTAGAAGAAGAAGAAGAAGAAGAAGAAGAAGAAGAAAGATATAAAAATGTACAATAAAATAAAATTATATAAACCTCGTTAAATTAATTGGCTTTAATCTTTGAATACTCTTAACTTGGAACTAGCAGAAGTACCCGTCGTTGACTGGGTTCAAAAACAGCCTACAGAAAATGAACTGCGATTGATGAACGTATGATAGGTTATGAAAACGAGGGGGTTGTAAAGAGATAGGTTTTGATACTCAAAAATTTTACCCTAAGAAAAATACCCTAAGAAAAATATGATGAAAGTAAAGATAATTTTCGCGAAAATATTTTTTATATCAACTTTGTTTCCATTCGTAGCCAAGAGTGACCAACAAAATTATGTTTCCTTACAAAGAGAAAATGTTATATATATATATATATATATATATATATATATATAATAATATAAATATACAAGAAATTAATGTTACCATAGTCAATAAAAGTTACTTTTATGATAGAAAAGTTCATTGGTTTGTATTTTAAGTAGTTTGTAAAACAAAATCTTTCTTTTAATTCACGAACGGGTTTAAAAAAAAAATCAAAATGGCAGCAACTTTGAAATGGAGAGCCACGTTTTCAATTTGAAGGAGGGGCACCTGAGCATTCTGTGTTAACAATTTAAGAGAGTTCCGTCAACATCAGGAATATTTATGAACATATTTTAATGTTTTCTGTTATTTTGTGCTTGAGGAATATTCGATTTATTGGCATGTGTAGTTTATATAAAAATTCATTTAAGTAGTTATCGCCTCAAATTTCGTTTTAATTTCGGTTCACTGAAATTATAAAGAGCATTAAAAACTATTTCAAAACAAAAAAAACATGAACTGAACTTTTATTGACTATGGTAACATTTATTTCTTGTATATTTATTTTTTCGGGTAGTCGTTTGTTGGCTTTTCTGCTAAACACTCTTACTAAATAATATCGACGAAATATCGAAAAACAAAGAAACAAAAACCGTTTTGAAAAATAATGAAACTTTACTTACTTTAGTAAAATAATCTGAAACAGCAAAATGAGGTATTAAAAAAGTAAACACATAATTAGTTTAGTTTTTTAAAGCAAAGAATCGATATAAATATGAATAAGAAGAAAATGGCACCCTTTTCAAGCATAACAGCTTCGTTTCAGTTTTACAGTATTGAACGGTGTAGTATTGCGCCATCGGATTCACGTTTTTACTATTATAATGTAAAGTACACGCAGAAAGGGTGGTAATCAACTGAATTCCTTCTAGTACACTGACAAAAAAGCTTAAACAGATATATAAATAAAAATAAAAAGGTTATATAAATGTTTTTAAAAAGACACGTAATCACGTGAGCACGATTTTTTCCTTCTTTTGACACGATAACAAGTAACGTTCTTATTTTTTATTATTTATACACCATTTATCTATTTTCGAAAGAGTACCACGTGCAAGTGGAGAAGAGTTATGCAAAATTTGTGTCGAGAATTGTCTAAAGTTCCGACTTTTTTTTGCTTTCACTTTAATAAGAACGTGAATTTATAAGGTGAATTTAATCGACACAATATGATTCAACTCAAAAAATAAATAAAAGCTAACGTAAAAACAGATTAAATTTAAGGTGTTATTGTGGACCCTCACCCATTTTAAAAAATCTTGTTAAACTTTGTGACATATTTACATTCTATGGAGGTCAGGTGCGAACGAACACCCAATAATTTTATTATACCATATTTCTTCAAACTGAAACATAATTATCAAAGTATACTTACGCAAATAGATATGGAAAGTCTTTGTTAAAGTTTGTGCCATATTTCCATGGAGTACAGGCGCGAACGCAGACCCCACAATTTTATTATACCATCCCTATTTAAGTTAAAACCTACTTATCAAAATATTATTATGTACATCTATATCAAAAACCCTTGTAAACCTTTTTTTTTTCATTTTTTATTTCCATACTTTGGGGGCCAGGCGCGAACGCAGACCCCACAATCTTTTATGAACCACCGTTCTGCGAGATCAAACATACCCATTCCTGTGTCTCGATACATCTTCTATCATTATATGTAATCAGTTTTTTTAAAATAGTCAACCATATAGGAGCCTATTCGTGACCCCCACCACACACATTCAGGTTTATATTATATATATATATATATATATATATATATATATATATATATATATATATATATATATATATATCAAGCAAGCATTATTAAATGCAACGAAGATACTTTGCTTTATTATCCTATTTTTTAGTTTTTCGATTTTCCGTATAATCTTTTTCATATCAAAATCGACAATACTAATAGAAGTTCCATAGTTGTTACCGTCACGAGCGCTTTCGATTCGTCCACCTATCATCTTTTCGATTCGTCCACGTATCATCTTCAGGCGTTGAGGAAGTCAGATGAGTAGGAGCGAAAGTAGAAATTAAGAAGTTAAAAGTACATTAAACCGCGTTTAGGTGATGGTAAGTTAAAATATATAAAGTTGATGAGAAGTCGATTGAAATATAGATCGATTAAAAATTAGAGTATTAAAAATTCGTGGGCACTACTGGCAAAGTTCGTCCATTACGTGTTACGCAATTCATTTTACTATATTGCTGCTTTTCTTATTTATAGTTGAATGATGAGTTCTAATGTATGACGCTTAAAGTATATATAATTTTTGAAAATTATTTTATACATATACATATATTTTAAGATAATTTTATGCGCACACACACACACGCACACACACACACACACACACACACACACACACTATATATATATATATATATATATATATATATATATATATATATATATATATATATATATATATATAAGCAGGGAGACTGGTCGTTGTACAAGATACAAGATTAAGTGAAGATTAACGAATGTTTCACCCTCCCATAGTTTATTGTCATCGAAATCGGTGAAATCGTCCATTATTCAATCAAATCGATTATTTGTCCTGCTCTAGATGGGGACCCACCGCGTACAATAAGGAAGCTTCACATCCATCCATACTGTGACAGTTCACAATACATTGTTGTCTACATTACACCGTAGAGAATGTACTATTAGTTTTAGAAAATAACTTTCATGATAAAAACAGAGGTAGAAAGACATAAAAATTGGACGACATTTCGCCCGTTTAGTGCAGGCTTTTTCAAGAGTAAAAATGTAAATGCCCACTAAAATATCTTTTATAGAATTAAAATTTTAAATGCAAAATCAAGTATCATGGTTCCATTGTGCAGTGATAATGGTTCCAATGTAAGGTTAAAATGAAAAAAGTTAAGTATCCTAGTTCAGTTGTGCTTTGGACAGAAACATTCATTTCAAACGCGCCCCTATCATTTCAAAGAACTTACTTTAATTTTTTATGCCGAGTCTTTGTGCTTGTGTTGTACTAAAACTTCTCAAATGCATTTTTTATGTTAGCCTGTATAAGATGGTCAAAATCGCCCGTTTCTTCTTTCTTCAGATTTATCGATACTTATCAAAAATATTTCGATACAAAACCTAAGAAGACTGCCACGTATATGAAGCACATTTGAGTGAAATTTTATAAAGATCGGCTCATCCATTTCGGAGTCTATAAGGAACGAACTCACACACACATAGACACACACAGACAAAGTTCCATTACAACTCATTTTGTTTCCTATCAAACAAGGCCAATAGGATGCAACACTTTCCTCCTACAATTCACGATCTTCTTCGTCTCGAAATTGGTGACCCCGACATGATTTGATCATGTAACTTCCTTATCTGGAGTAAGTTGAGACAAGTTTTAATCGTCACCATAAGGAATTCTTCTAGCGCCGTCGTATGAACAAACAGTCTATACTGGATCTGTCATTATTATGATTTTTAATTTTAATATATTTCAATCTAATTTTTGCTAAACAGTATTTAATTTTATTATTTATTTCTTACAAAGCAAAACATACGCTCCCGTATTCCTACCACTGACCTTAAGTTTGGGTGGTAATACTTCCCTAAAACAACAAACTTTAAACGAAGGGAGAAAGAAAGAGAGTGGTTATCGGGGAAAATTATGTTTTAACAAGCTTCTGGGTCTGACCTTTACTCCTGATCTAAAATAGAACACGTACATCAAATCTGTTTCCAAAGTCGCTGGAAAAATAGTTGGATTATTCTACTGCTCCAGTAGATATCTCACTGCCGATGCAATTCTCTACCTGTATAAGAGCCAAGTACGTCCTTGGATCGAGTACTGTTATCAAACACTCGTCTATCTGAAACCACTATCAATAATTTCCCCCCACTCTATGCCTAAACCTAAACGTAGATTCCATGAACAAAGCTTCTTTCATAGAATTGCCCGCCTGTGGAACTCTCCTCCGTTTCACTGCTTACCAGCTGACTGCAATATGGTTGTCTTCAAGTCCAACGTAAACAAGTTTTTGATGAGCCGTTTCCCTTAAGTAATCCAATTTACCAAATTTCCACTACTAACGATTACTACGATATTGTCCCATTGACTATCGTACACTCAGTAACCCTTATCCTTGAGTGGCCTCCGGGCCTTGATAAGTGGTAAATCCGTTGTAAAAAAAATAATAATATTTATCTGCAAAATGATCGGCAGAAATCAGAAAACAAATTAACTCATTATGGACAGCAGCTACGTTCTACAATTTATAATAGTCGGTTAATTAGATTAGACAGAGATTACCGATTATGATAGATTTCGAAACAGGCGTAAAGGGCTATAATGTGAGTATATTTAGTTTGATTTAGTTTTTATGAAAACCGTGTAAATACCAGGTGGAAACCTTTCGTGAAAATTCAGTTAACTCTAATTGTTGTGAAATGTTAACATTGAGTACAAGACATCATTGTTTTTAATGTTCTTCAAAGTTTAGTTTCTTTGGAGTATGTTAAAGGGATTTTAGGGAAGCATAAAATGGACACAACCTCGATTTAAAAGTCCAAATATATCACATCTACATTAAAATTTGACCCATATTTATAAGACATCAATCAAGCCAGATTCCTTGAATTCCAGTTTCGTCCTACGATCCCTTAAATTCAAGCATTTTTAAAACCAAAATCATCTAACAAATTTTAATCAAAATTATAATAAGAATTCTATATATAAAGTTTAGAGTTATTATTTCTGTATTTTAACCCAAGTAAAAGACGGAGAAGCAATTTTACCAGCGAATCGTGCATTCTACTACTCTATTCCGCCGAAATTATTAAAAATGAAATAAAATGGAAAAGGAAAGGCTCCAGAGAGATTCGAACTCTCGACCTCCAGTTTACTAGACTGGCGCTCTAACCAACTGAGCTATGGAGCCGACTGATAGACACGTTCTATCCATAGCCATCTTCAAATGCAGCTATTTTCCCTGATTAAAGAAACTGACGTTTTTAATAAATGTATTTGTTTTTATACGTCGTGTATGTGCAATGACTATTACATTAAAAGAGGAAGACTGATCTTTTTATGTTTTAAATAACAATTTTAAAGTACTTAATAAATGGTAGCAGCTGGTCGCTGAAAAACGTATGTGATATTATAAATGAAACACAAGCACGTTTTAATGTTGTTTTTTTTTTTATACCAACGCCAACATGTCGTTTTTTGACTGCCTACTGTCGCAGGGCAGGACTGCCTACTTATCTGTCTGTGGTCGCCTCTCTCTCTCTCTCTCTCTCTCTCTCTCTCTCTCTCTTTCTCTCTCTCTCTCTTTCTCTCTCTCTCTCCGATATATTGAAGCAGTTAGCTCCCAAAATTGCTGCCAATTTTTTTCAGTTAGTTGAGGATTTTAAACAAGCGGTGTCCAAATAAATTAATACACCGCACCGCAGTAGCAGTACCGCATACCGCACTAAATTTGTAGAAATATTACTTTACTGACTGATTTCGCGGATTTTTTTTTTTTTTCATATATTTGTTCGAATTAGTCCACCGCGCGGATTACTTTTGGGCATCAGAGTACATACAATCTACACAAACAAAATATTAATTAAAAAAAAAAAAAGAAAGGCTTCAGAGAGATTCGAACTCTCGACCTCCAGTTTACTAGACTGGCGCTCTAACCAACTGAGCTATGAAGCCGATTGGAGATCAGGGGTTTGTGCATATGACTAGAAAAATATATAATGCAGCTGATGTTCATATTACACGACATGAAATGAGAGCTCCCGTGAAATTGGAACACTTGATCTACAGTTGACTAGACTTAATTTATAAATAGATATCATAGTTAATGTTCATTAGACAGCTCCAAATTCTTGTGTAAAATCGTCAGCGTATTAGCGACGGGATAATTTTGTATCTAACTTATAATTGTGTATATTTTTCTCCAGATATAAAAATGATACTTCGACAGTTTTTTCGTCGCGAAGGGCACCAAGTCCAGACAGGGAAAACACAATTGCGGCATAGCGTGAATCCTCTCACCAGCCAAACGTAAAAATATACGAGAAGCGTTCTAAAAGTAATACCTCCTATTTTTTTGTAGGGGGGGGGGTCAGAGATGAATAAAAGAAATTGCATTCTTTCTGATTACTGGACTTATGCATTCATGACCTGAAAGTTTCATCTCTCTTTTGCAGATATTGACGGTGTAAAGAAGCTTAGAAGCTCTAAGAAAGCAATCCCTACCACGGACATGCACCAGAAACAGAGACGCTTCATTGGATTCTCGGAAAAACAGCATTGAGAATGATGGTACCTATGTAAAAAAATAAATTCTGGAGCACTAGGGCCTGCCAAACAATTGTGAAAAATGGACCGTATGTTTCTGTGACATCAGATTTGTGATAACTATACGAACTATGGAAAAGCAGAAGCGACTTAATGATTGTTTAAAACCTTTAGTTATCTCGTTCAAACTGCAATTAATAATTAATCTTTGTTAGGTTTTAAGATTTACACTGTTTAACGATTAATAATATTATAAATATTTGTATATTAAGTATGAAATACGGTTTTATTGAATGTTCATTTGGTTACCTAGGGGCTTCCGTATTTTATTCGGTAAAAAGAGACAAAGAAAATATGAGAGGGGCCTACAAAATGCATAATATTTGTGCAATAATATTTTCAAATTGGTTTTAATCTGACGATAAAATAGCTGACAAGAGCCATGTTTATATTGAAACTTAATGTTTAAAAAAAATTAAACACAATTAATTAAAATTCTACGTTGTAACGGAACATTTTGAAATAATGGAATTTTAATCTTTTAAAAATTAATTAAAGCTTACGAAGTTTCTTTTTCTTGATAATTCAACTGATTATAGCATATATTAATCCGAAAAAAACGCTATTAAAAAAAAAAACATAATAATATTAAGTTTATATCAATTTTTTAATTGCAACTTCAAAGTAAATTTTTGTTCCATATGTGTATTTAAATTCTTAAAAAAATATTTTTTACTTATTTGAATTCTTATGTTTCATAAATAAAAATTTCGATCGCTTTAAATATATTTTGTTCGATTTTCGAAAAAAAATAAATAAATATGGGGAGGGGAGCACGCACTAAAAAAATATTTTCCCTGGTATATTTTACGAAAACTGCATTTTATATGTAATTTAATTAAAAAATGGATAAGTATCGAAAATTTCACGAAAATCTGACCATTAGTTGATTTTTGCTAGATTTATTAAATACAGGTATGTTTCATGTTCGGAATGTCTACTACATGCGAAAGCGCCAATTATGTAAACACGATTTTCGTCTCGCAATTTCATTATTTTCGTTTGATGAAAAAAAATTAAAAAAAATTATTACTAATTTATTTTGCCCTTCTTCTTTTAAATGGTACAAAAGTTATATTGATAATATTAATTTGTAATAAAGTTACATCGTGTTACATATAGGGTGGGGTAATTCTGTGGTGACTTTTGGCAGTCCCTGTATATATATATATATATATATATATATATATATATATATATATATATATATATATATATATATATATATATATATGATAGCTACTACCGTCGATTTCGACGTATGAGATCCGCCATAATTATGTTGTTCGGATATCCACACAGAGGATTTGTTTATAGTGGTGAAGGCGAAGGCTTTGTGTAGAACCAATAAGTGGTTGTTGTTGTCGTCGTCGTCGTCGTCGTTGTTGTTGTTGTTGTTGTTGTTGTTGTTGTTGTTTCATCCAATGCTAGTAGGCGCTGGTAAAACGTTAACAAATTCCGCGGAATCTTTTACGTTTTCTACTGGCTGGATATACTTGATGCTTCGCCAAGGCTATCCAAGAGTATTTTTTATCGTGACGCCATACTTACCACGGCTTAAGAGAGGCAATCTGTGGGAACATGCCAACCGGATGCTAACGTCTCCAGCATAAAAGACAAAATAAAAAATCTTCGTTTGCACATGGCTCCACGCATCGCTTCCGTTTGGAAAAAGAAAAATAAGAAACCATAAAAAGAATTATGAACCAATGGCAGAGCTCCCCGCCGAAAATAAAGGCCCAAATTATCACAGCCGCTGGGAGCCGGTTTACGACTATAAAAGGAGGGGACCAGAAAGAAAAAGGAGGAGAGACTCGCCTAGCTGCGTCAGTGAACGCACGGACAGTCTTCCACCCGACCTAAAGAAATGAAGAAGAAAAAGAAAAGAAAAGGAGATTCGCCCAGCTGCGTCAGTGAACGCACAGACATTCTTCCACCGGACCTAAAGAGATGAAGAAGAAGAAGAAGAAGAAGAAATAAGGCACCAGTGAACTGAAGCCAACTCCGCTCTCACGTTATGAGCCGAGACGCCTTCAATTCTAACAATGCCTATCTTACACAAACCAAAGAAGAAAAACACAGGAGGCAAAAACGCCGCGCCGCTAGGTTGATAAATGTAGTCGTCGCTCTCCAGTTAAAAGCCTGACACATATCACCGAAGTAGCACGACTGGTCGCCACTTACCACCCCCGTCGTCTGAAAAGATAAGTACGCTTTGTTTAATTATACTACCCCCACAGAAGTTAATTCCTTATCAATGCATACACACGCTGGACTACTATTCTCAATTTTCCTACAACAATTATTTCTCTTCCCACGCGCGAACAAACAATAGTGACCCGAACTTGAGATGAAAATACATTTCCTTTCTTGCAACAACACCAGTCCTGCAACGAACATTGGCCACATACGCGCGGACATATTGTAACTAAAACGTTCATTTCTTTCAATAGCAAATAAACCACGTTTATCTTATCCATTAACTGAGCCTTTGTTTCCTTCAATTCCTCATTCGTTTCATTATTCTCTTGTAACGGGATTGGGGTATTTATATATATCCTACCCCCCTACAAATCTACCCTCGAGAGAAGGATAGACTTCGCCAGTTTCCCAACCTACTTCACAAGATTTCCAGCTACGGTATAACTGGAAATGTTTTTTCAATCATTAAATCATTTCTCTTCGATAGGCTCATAAGAGTAGTGGTAGATGGACAAAAATCGGCGGCCTGAAATATAAATGCTGGAGTCCCTCAAGGGTCAATCCTGGGCCCAACTCTCTACCTGATCTACATCAATGCCCTCCCTAAACACATACTTAAATCATTCGTTGACATCTATGCTGATGACACGACCATCTACGGCAACACATCAAAGGCTGTAAATGACAAAGTTCTCTCTGATTCTCTCTCCTCTGATCTCGAGCGCGTGCTTCAGTGGGGGAAGATGTGGCTGGTTACGTTTAATGCATCCAAAACCAAACTTCTATCCTTACATCATCAACGCTCTGATCCCCATCTGGCATCAATTGTGATGGATGGCTCTCGTCTGGGTGAGGCCCCGTGTTTTGACAAGCTTCTGGGTTTGACCTTTACTCCTGATCTGAAATGGAACACGTACATCAAGTCTGTTGCCAAGGTCGCTGGAAAGATGGTGGGAATCCTTCTACCGCTCCAGAAGATATATCACTACTGATGCAATTCTCTATATATATAAAAGCCAAGTACGTTCAAGGATGGAATACTGTTGCCATATCTGGGCAGGAGCTGCTAAAAACAGCCTATCCTGCCTTGACAGAGTACAAAATAGACTTCGTTGCTTAGTGGGGGATGCCCTTTTCTCTACCCTGCAACCTCTCTCCCACAGAAGAGACGTTGCGAGCCTATCCTTGTTTTATCTTTATTTCCATGGCAGGTGCTCGTCTGAACTCCAATCTCTGGTCCCCCCTCGCCAATCTTTCACGAAAAACACCCGTCTAGCTGAATCCACTGTGAAAAATTTCCCCCACTCTATATCTGTGCCTAAATCAAAACGCGGATTCCATGAACAAAGCTTCTTAGAACTGCACGCCTGTGGAACACTGCTCCGTCTGCCTGCTTCCCACCGGACAACAACTTGGATGTCTTCAAGTCCAACGTTTAAAAATTCCTAATGAACCGCCCCCTTAAGTAAACACTTCATCAAATCTCCACACTAACGTAATGTACTTGCAATAACCCTTATCCCTGAGTGGCTTCCGGGCCTTGATAAGTGTGATCACTGTGTAAAAAAACAAACAAACAAACAAAAAAACCTGGTATTTTTACCTCGCGGTACATATAGTGTCTCACCTTCCCAAAAGGTCACCGATCTGTTACTGGCTAGGCTCAACGTTGCTTAACTTTGGTGATCTGTATAACCACACACACACACACACACACACACACACACACACACAAATATATATATATATATATATATATATATATATATATATATAACTACTTAATTTACTCACATAAAATTAATATACGAAAGTATAGATTTATGCGTAAACTTTAAGTATTTACTTCAAAAGTGCTCAATACGTAGGTAGAGGTAGTTAGTAAGTCATAATATATATATATGGCGATTAAGCTACACTGAATATTCCACGTTTTATCCGCTCTAGGACTCCTCAGGCTGAGGAGTCCTAGAGTGGATGAAACGCGGAATATTCAGTGTAGCTTAATCGCCATATATATTTTATAAATTACTATATATATATATATATATATATATATATATATATATATATATATATATATATATATATATACTAGCATGGGTACCCGGCGATGCCCGCGTCAACATGAAGTTCTGTTCGGAACAAACCTGTCCGGGCGATGCCCGGGTCAACATGTAATTCCGTTCGGAACAAACCTGCTATACTAAGGATATTAATCATTTTCATCGTGGGCAACGTAGAACACCCCACACCAATTTAAAAAATAAAAGAACAGATAAAACATGTAGATGTAATCGCGTCAAAAAAAGAAGTCTCTTCACCAGATATTTCGGCAGAATGGATAAAAAGAGAAGCTATTCTCCGAATATTGGGCACTTTTTGTTGTTCGTGCGTTGGACCCTATCTACGCAAAAACAAAAAAAATAAAAATAATAATAATAATAAATAAAATAAATAAATAAAATAAAACATAAATAAAATGTTTCAATAAAAATAGCAGCCAGTGCCGGAGCGACCGAAAAAAAAAGTAGCCATGTAGGCAGACTCTTAAAAAAAATTTTTTTATTCAATTTTCACCCCAAACAAGGCACAGTGCCACTTTGAAGCAGGGGGCTACTATTAGGGACTTAATTAGCGGGGTATTATGAAGGGAGATGAGTAGAAAGATGTTTGTTAACATTACACTTGAACTTCTGCATATCATTGCAGTTGGGAAAGCAGAATCTCGGAAGGGAGTTCCAAAGACCCGCAGTTCTGGGGAATAAACTATTGGAGTAAAAGGCTTTCTTGCACCTAGGGATCTCTACTGTAAAGGGATGAGACTTAGTAGCTTGTCGGGTTTGTCGGGGGTAGTTACGTCGGGGAGGTACAAGTGCTTGCAGTTTGTCAGAGCATTCACCATTAAAGTATTTGTAGAACAGGCAGAGGGATGCAACATCTCGTCGATGGGACAGAGGCTGAAGCCTAGATGACAGTTCAGGACCTATCAGGTTGGCGACTCTCTTTTGAACCCTGTCCAGGAGCGAGAGACAAGCAGCAGATGCACCAGCCCAGATGTGACAACAGTACTCCATACATGGGCGAATGGTTACCTTATAGAGGTATAGGATACTGTCAGGCGTAAGCACGGTAGAGGAGCCAACCTTCCTTGCAGCAGCCTTGGCAATGCTCTCAATGTATCTATTCCAGTTCATATTCCCTGTAAACGTTAGGCCGAGGAGTTTAAAAGAAGACTCCAACCTGAAACGGAAATAAAGGGAAAAGCTAATTTGTCCACTGTAGAAATAATAACGTTTATAAGCATTAGGCACCTCCAAACCGTTGTGTAGAACGTCATCATTATACACATTAATTAGTGACGTCATCATTTAGCGTGTTTACTATAGTTTGGGTCAATTTCTATGGAAGATCATTTATGCAGAAATTTATGAATAGATAAAATGAACAATAAAAAATGGATAAAAACAATATGACTTACCTTTATAAAACAAATAGATTTTTAATAACGAACTACACAGACAATGCAATTAATTTTAACATGTTCTGTTGATAAATGTATCTAAAGATGACGTCGCTACAGACCTCCGTACTTTTTTGAAAAAAAAAAGCATAAATTTTGATTATCACCTATGTCATTTTAAGTAATCAAATCCGAACGAATTTTTTTAGTCGATTTTGCTTTTGTAATTTTTATTATCTCAGGAGTCATATATTCAATTATATGAATATATTTTTATTATTATTGGAAATCTGTTATATAAAAAATCCGTTTGAACTTCATATCGCGTAATATTTGAATTTAATATAATTTAAACTTTTTTAATAATTAATATTTTTTAGAATTCTATTTTTTTTTTGTTGTTGCAATTCAAATAATTATATTACCAAGAAAAAAAAATCAAGAAAAATTGTTTATTTTATTTTTTTAACATAAGAATATTGATTTTATGTCCAATTTTATTTACAACTTTAAGGTAAATGAAAAACTAACAGTATTATATATATATATATATATATATATATATATATATATATATATATATATATATATATATATATATACTAGCTGTACCCTGCCACGCGTTGCAGTGGCTCAATTTGGTGTAATGGAAAAATTTAATAAAAGAGAAAATGCATGTTTCTTATATTAGTACAGCAATCCACTGCAAAAAGTGAAAAAGAAGGCGAAACTGAAAAAAATGGTACTCTTGCAGAATTTGATCTGGATCCTCGAGAGTTTCTGTCAATCATTCATGTTTTGGACTTGACCAACAATCAGTGGATGAAGCCGAACGTAGCAAAAATGTTGAAACGCTAAATGCGTTTTTTTGTTGTTGTTTTAAAAAAATGTGATTTAGTAATTAATATTTGGTTGATGGTGGGGGGAGGGGGGTTACTATACACAGATTCGAAAAAGTCGTACAAAAACAAATAAATGAAAGCAAAGGTAAGGTAATTTACGTTTCTACCTAATTGGATAATTGTTTAGTGTTTTTATGTAATGTAAAATGTTTAATTGGCTCAAAAAACAGAAATGGTCGCGAATTCTGTTGAATACGTTAAGTTTGGGAAAGTAAGTTGAAAACTAAAAACTATACAAAACAGTGTCTGAAACTCACCGAACATATGTTACCATGACATGGGCTGGCATAATCGGTAGGTTTCTGACAGTATTTTGTATAGTTTTTTTAGTTTTAACTCACTTTCTCTAACTTAAAATAATCAACAGTGTCCACCACCATTTGTAGCTTTCAAATACACCAATAAACACTGTTTTTCGAGCCGACTAAACGTTACATTAAATGAAAAGGGTTTATATTACTAAACACAGATACAAAGAAGTTGTCAAAAAATAAATATATAACAAATAAATGTTATCAAAGGCAAGAAAAGTAAGTGTTCTACCTAACTGGATAAGATTTTAGTGTTTTTATGTAATGTATAATCGGTTCAAAAACATCCAATGTTTATCGGTATATCTGAAAAATACAAATGGCGGCAGACTGTATCGAACACGTTAAGTTTGGGGAAATTTTGGGAAAATGAGTTTAAACTAAAAAACTATACAAAATACTGTTAGGAACTCACTCAATATATGTTACCATGATGTAGGCTGGCATATAATCGGTGGTTTTAAACTTTTGCTCGATACAGGTGACGACTTTTAAAAATCCCTTTTAGTGATTACCTGGTTTGAGGATATTTGTACAACTAAACGGCAAATCTGCTAAAAAAAATCCGGTATTATTTTACTTTAAGGCCCGTTTCACGTTCATATATAACGAAATATTTTATTGTAGATTTCGGTGTGCTAAAAACGAATCTGCAAACCGTTTATGTAGCAAAAAAAAAAGTTTTCATGACATTCATGAAATTACTTTTTCGAAAAGTGGGTGATCACTTTTCAATCTAAATTTAACTTAGAATGAGCACCCACTTTCTGGCCACCTGCGAGAGGGGCATTTTTCTGTTTCTTGGCTAAAAAGTTTTTTGTTTGATTTCTTTTGCATGGTAATAACCCCTGAACTCTGGGACTATTTTCCATTTAACAGCCGTAGCCTTCGTTTACGCTATGCGTAAGCATAAACGAAAGCTGTTTAGCCAATAAACATGGGAAAAAATCCCCCCCTCTCTCAGGTGGCTAGAAAGTGGGTGCTCATTTTAAGTTAAATTTACATGGAAAAGTGATCGCCACTTTTTCGAAAAAGTAATTTCTTCATATCATAAAAACTATTTTTTTGCGACGGAAACGGTTTGCAGATTCGTTTTTAGCACACCAAAATCTACAAAAAAAATTTTGTTATTTACGAACGTGAGACACACAGCCCTTAATGGAAAATTATATCAAAAATCCGGGGGAAAATAGTTTTCAATAAAAACAGCAAATGAATTCGATAGAAAAAAAATGGATGCTATTTTTTTTTTCTTTCTGTGTGTTTCTTGGCTAAAAAGTCTTTTTGTTTGATTTCTTTTGCATGGTATTAACCCCTGAACTCTGGGACTATTTTCCACTTCACAGACGTAGCCTTTGTTTATGCTATGCGTGAGCATAAACGAAAACTGTTAAATATGCATTCGCGTACCAAACTGCCTTGTCAAAAAAACCTTTAAGCCAATAAACACGAAAATAAATGCCCCTTCCTCAGGTGGCCAGAAAGTGGGTGCTCATTTTAAGTTAAATTAAGATGGAAAAGTGATCACCCACTTTTCGAAAAAAAACAATTTCTTCAGATCATGAAAACTATTTTGGTACTCCTTGGGCGTTGAGTTCCATGGCGACCCGCAGAATTATTTAATGGTCGTTCTCTTAGTACCCCCTAGTCAAGGCTAACGCATGCGCACGTAACATTTTTTATTTATTTACTTACGTGGTGGAGTTTCTATACTGATAGGTTTTTGAAATTTTTTCACTGTATTATTATTGATTGAACACTAACCAGATTATGAAAAAAAATTGAAAAAAAAAAATCATTTTAACATTTGAAAGGGGTACTCACTTTTTAGTTACCACGTTCTGGTAAATCGGTCACTTTTTATTTATTTATTTTTTTTTTCTAAATACGGAAGTGTCTTCGGGAGATATAAAATGGTCGCATGTTGACGAAGCAATGTATCGGGAGGCGTACGGGATTAAAAATTATTGGTAAATTTTTAGATTAGGTCCACCTCCTCAATTTTCTTTTAAATGACGACTTGAAATGGTTTTCGAATATGCTGAATACGAAAATTGCATCGAAATTTTGCAGAAATAAGTAGTTATCAAGATATAAAAAGTTGTATTATGCATTGTAATCTTTGGCGGCCATCTTTTTTACGTGTGTGTATTTGTTTATGGCGCGTGTGCACGTAAAAAGATGGCCGCCGAAGAATACAATGCATAATACAACTATTTATTTCCGCAAAATTTCAATGCAATTTGCGTGTTCAGCATACTCGGAAACCTATAAATGTCGTCATTGAAAGGAAAATTGTGGAGGTGGACCTAATCTAAAAAAATACCAAATTATTAAACATTTCTCCAGCATGTTAGTGAAATTTATAATACTTTAAAACAATTAAAAAGAAACAAAACAAAAGTTTTGAAAAAAAACTCACCTTTCACAAAAACAATTAAAAAAAAACACAAACTGACTAAATAAGTAAAAAAAAAATAATAATTAAAAATCTCGAAACTTTATTTTCATGAAAACAATAAAAAAATGTCCTGTTCTCTCTATTTTTTTTTCTTTGAGGAACAGATATATTTCTGACTTACAAATGCGGTAGAGACTCATTATTTTTACTTTCTATGGTTTTGATATACCGCGTTTTTATTGCTTACAAAATGGGTGACTGATTTATCAGAACGTTGTAACTAAAAAGTGAGCACCACTTTCAAATGTCGAAATAATGATTTCTTTTTTACATTTTTTTTTAATAATCTGTTTAATTAGTGTCCAATCAATAATAATCCAGTGAAAAAAAATTCCAAAAACCTATAAGTATAGAAATTAAGCATGGGAGTAATGGTTGTACAAAAACGTTGCCTTTCGCACTTTTACAAACATTTTTTAAAAAAGTAACTAAACCATTTATTGGTAATTTGTCACGTGTACAAACATTTATTTATTTACGTAGGCTTAACTCCTTTCATGAATAAGAAAAGTTTTACTCTTTAAGAATAATAAAAGGAAAAAGTTACTGAACATTTATAAAAGGACTTCTTTTCATGAAGGCCAGAGGAATAGTTGGCCGAAAATTCGTGAAACAACAACTAATAAAGATGAGAATAATAGTCCGCAATAAATAAAAATGGTGCTAATGCAGAGAGCGATCCGCGCTATTTTTTAAATCATATTTCCACGTTTAAATAACGTTTTATATGTTTTTTTTTATTTATTCAATTGTAAGGTTAAAGTACAGAATAGGTACAAAACATCCTTACCTCCCCATGTTAAGAATGACTTTTTAAATAATAACATTATTTCAGCACGGATCACTCTCTGCATGAGTAATCTTATATAGAAAAACAAAAATAAACTCAAAAGCAAGCAACAAACTTTTTTTTTTGGCCTTATATAATAAAGAAAAGATGTGTAAATTAAAAAATTTGGAAGATAAACAAATGAAATATGTTTTTTTCTGTTTGTTTTTTTACTTATCGAGTTAACAGAAAATGAAACCTTTCATCAATTCGTGGCTGTGAAATGAATCGAACCGGAAGTTCAGTTTTATCAACAGAACAGATTCGCAGAAACGGTTAAAAACATATATTTATTTTATTTAATATTTTAATTTTAATTAGGTAAATTTATTTTAATAACATAAAACATACCTCGACTCTAAAAATGGGTTGTCTGAAAATTTCAAATAAATTGGTAACGTAGAAATATGGTTTTATTCTTTTAGAACGAACCAACTTTACATTTATATATATATATATATATATATATATATATATATATATATATATATATATATATATATATAGAGAGAGAGAGAGAGAGAGAGAGAGCATGTTTTGAATCGATCTGTTACGCCTACCATTTGAAAAGGGAATTTTTTCGAAATTAATAATGGAATTTGCGGCAGACATAACAAGTAAGACATTTTACCAATACAACTGAATAAATATATGTATATATAAAATGTATGTATGCACTTATTGATTTGTAAATCGCCGCTTGTTCTCGCCTTCTCTTACCAACAACGTTATATATATATATATATATATATATATATATATATATATATATATATAATATATATAATATATATATAATATATATATATAATATATATATATAACTATTTTTTAATTATTTGATATTTAAAAAATGTCGAACTTTTTATCGACCTACATTTTTTTTTTTTTTTTAGTTTTCGTAACATGAAATATAGGGGTGGTAGAACACCAAAAAGTATATTTCCTCTAAACAAAACCTACTTTTGTGATGTAAGCTTATTTAATAATGAATACATATGGAAAATTTAAGGAAAATATGAATATTATTTGATTTTTGCTAGATTTTTAAATCCTGGGTGTGTCAATGACTTTTAAAAAATGTCACTACATAAGAACGTTGTTTTTTAAAGCGTCGATAATGTAAACACGATTTTTGTTTCGCATTTTCATTATTTTTGCATGCTGTAAAAAATATTAGCAGTTTATTTGAAGTTTGTTCTTTTAAATGGTAAAAAAGTTAGGATGATAACAAATTAAATCAGTTACATCGTGTTATATACGGGGCGGGGGTTAAAACTGTGGCGAGCGTTGGAGGTACCTAATAAAGATTAACGCGTTTGAAAAGTTTAAGACCAAAATGGAATCCCTTTTATTGGCTTGTTTTTGTTAGGTAAATGTGCACTGAACAGATACCATAATACTTATAATTAAATAAAAGAACAATTGAGACGCTGAAATATTAACGTTATAATTTCGAAATTATTATTTAACATGGGAAGAGTGGGGTTTAAAATAAACAAAAAACAAAAGAACAATTGGGACGCTGAAATATTAACGTTATTATTTCGAAATTATTATTTAACATGGGAAGAGTGGGGTTTAAAATAACTTAAACGTAATACAGAAATGAACAATGTAAAAACATTTTTTTTAAAAAAGCAGATATATCAAAATTTGAATTTTTTTTCGCGTTTAAATTATCCAAATAAACAATTGTTAATACTGTCTGCTTTTTTTTTTACATCGTTCATTTCTGTATTACGTTTAAGTTATTTTAACCCCCACTCTACCTATGTTAAATAATAATTTCGAAATTATGACGTTAATATTTCAGTGCGCAGGTCATGCGCGCATGCGCAACCGGATGTCATAAACCGGAAAGTGGGTTACATACATCGTTACAAGGTCATTTGAATTTTATAATTATATGCATTAAATGTGTTTTTACATATCTGAACTGTACGTTTTTCGTGATGAAATAGCGGTTGGGTTAACGTTTCTATATCAATGAAGGCTATGAAGTTAACTTATAATTAACAATTACAGGAGTAAGATTGTAGCTTTTTATACTAAATAGATGAAATGAAATCTTTAAAATGTATGCTTTAGCGACAACCCTAAAGTACATTTACACTCAGTTACGCAATTGCTAACAGTAAGTACATATATAAATAAAATAAAATCAATTTCTTTTTATTTATTACTAGCAAAGCCACCCGGCGTTGCTCGGATCGTATAAGACAATGAGAAACATTTTGAACATACCTGTTATTCTTAGGATAGAGGAAGTTTTTATGCCTATGTATCTAAATAAATGGATATCTGTTTACACGGCGCATGCGCAGAATGACGCCATTGTGCTACGCTCGTCAAGGTGTTATTTCTTTCAAGTTTGAATCCCTTAGCAATTATTTTTGCCGATTAAATACCTCTAATAAAATTCTGCACTCAAAATGCAATCTTTTTAGCTACTGCACGCCGTCCAACGACCACCTGAAAACGCTTCTCATCAGTAAATATAACCTTCTTAAACCTAACATGCTTTGTTAACAACCTTTTAGCATTCTCCAGTATTGCTCCTTTGCGTTTCTTTTTAGAGTAATTTTTTTCTTAGCCTTTGCATACTTCGAACCAATCCGATGCAGCGTTCGTTGTACTGTTCGGACGTTTACATCAAATTCATATTTCTCCTTCACTTTTCTTGCTGTAACTTTTTCTCCAGACGTCAAAAGCCGTGTCACAGTCCTCTTCAGTATCCTTTCAGTCCTCTTGCCAATTGATCTTTTCCGTTTTCTCTTTTTTTTCCACTCGGAGTTTGTCTTCAGCATGTATTCGACCGTTGATTTCGACAGCTTCAAATCCATGAAGATGCTTCTGATGCTGAGGCCATCTTCCCGCTTCTTCCGTGCCAAACAAACGACTTCTTTTGACTGCATTTTACCTCATTAAACTTAATTGTTTTGCCAGTAGAATAGAACAGATAATTGATTCTAATGATGACAGCGAAGTGTACAAGCTGAAAATTAGTGTCGCGTAAGTTTTCGCAAAAATCACAAACAACAAAATTATCAAAGCCAAACTAAAAAAAAAAATGATTGCACTAGTAGTGGATTTTCACTCCTCAACTATGTACTTACAATCTCAAAAGTTTTGGGCACTAGTAACCACCTTGAAGTACATTTTTCACAGTGTCCCAAAAATATTGTCGGACCCCTTACTAAATTCGCTTTTGGAAATAATTAAGTATATTTTTGTAATTTTCTTTTTTTATAAATTTACTATTTTAAGCCTTTTATTTATTTTTTTTACTAATTATCTTTAAAATGGTTATAGGAAATTAATAGTTACCCTTAAAATGTTTTTTCACAATTAATTTATTTAAGTTTATAATTTAGCTTAATTTCCGAGTTTATCTTTCATCTTTAATCTACGTCTCTACGCAGGAACACTTTCCACGACTAACCCTTTCTCCATACAACCTTCTAACGAAGATGATCAATAAAGCTGCTTTTTAATGTTAGAATGAAAGGTGCTTCTATATTACTGGGACAATTTCGGAAATCGTAATACTGAATTTCATATGAAAACAATGATATCTACGAATTCCTCGTATTAAGATGATTATATCCAAAAATTACGAAAATCGGAACGGTAGGAAATTATTTATTAAAGAAAATAAAAAAAATAGAATTTGATGAAAACGATCGCAAGACACAAAGTTTAAAAGGGAGGTAATTTTCCGTTTTGATTTTAAAAAAATAGAGGCAATTTTTTCTCTGCTAACACTGTTAAAGTTGTTTAGTTTAATAATTCAGTAATATTCAGGTGATTTCGACTGCATAATTTGGAAGCTATCATTGTAATTTATTAGAATTGAAAAAAAAAAATCAGTAGAAACCATTGTTTTTTTTATCTGAAAACTCCATTCATCGACGACAAAATCTCGTCCCAATTCTGTAGAAGTGCCGAATGAGACTCGTCTTATTCTACACTCCTATGAGTTGCCACCATTAAATTGCATGCACCTATTTTAAAGTATTACAGTTGCAGAGTTCTTAAAATCTCGTTATTGACGGGATTTGATTTTTTTTTTTCATCAAAATCCGCCTTTAACAATAAATGGAAGAAAAAAGAGGGAACAAACGAAAACAATAAAATGGAGGCAAAAAAAAAAAAAAAAGGGAGCAAATGAAAAAATTAATTTAGTCCAAATTTTATTAAAAGGATAAACGGCATTGTTTTTGTTTTCCACAACAAGGATCCTTAGGTAACACCTGTGAAAATAACGAAGATAAAAACATACGTAAAAAGAGTAATCTCTAATTGAAAGATAATTCAGGAATTAGTTATCGCCTGGGCGATACTAACAACAACTGAAGAAAAATAATGACAAAAACAAATTCTGATTACTTGAAATAAGATTGAAACGGAAAAATAAGAATTAAAAACGAAAAGTCCTTCACAAAAGTATCTTCAAAGTCTTTTAAAAGTTGTTCCATTTCAATACTGTTTCTCCGATACTTCTTTCTGTCAGTTCTTTTTTCTTTTAAAAACAGGTAGACATTATTTTTAAAAAAGGTAGAATTATTAGGCTTTCTTGCCCCAAAGATAATATAAAAAAAAAATGTTTTATAAATAGTCCTTTTACTAAAAAATGCGAATTCCATTCAAACTACTTCGGGTTTAAATTATCTTCCCAGACTCGTTTTCGGGTAATGTCGCTGAATAGGGTTTGCGGGTGATATGAAAAAATAAGGCCTTAAAATGTTTCTTATCTTAAACTTTATTTCATGAGGAGTCATTTTTCGTAAAAATTTAATTTATTTTACCCATCAAAACTCGATAAATGCACGATTAAAATGAGTAAACACTAAATAATCAACATGGCTGACACTTGCATTTTTCGTAGACCAAAAAGCAGCCTTGACCTTGCAGTCAAAAACCAAGATCGAGTCAAACGGAAAGAATCGACAATACTTCGATGAATCTGTTTAGTTCGTATTTTTATGAATTTATGTGGAGAGAGCGAGTAGCACAAATAAATTCGTGAAATCTTTTGCTGCATTGCGTGCATTTATAGCAGTGACAGAAATCGCCATTAAAAATTCGTGGTAAACACTGGAATATTTAGACTTACTTTCTTTCGAAGCTTATAATTACTTGAAAAATGTAATTCAAACCCTATTTTTTTAATTAAAGGAGCAAAGACCAAATTGTAAAAAATAACAGGTTTAATAGCAAATTATGCCATATTTGCTTTTTTTTTTAAATCGGTTTTCTTTAAAAAAAGATTTAAAGAAAGTCAACGAAATCTTACTTACTTCGATTATAAGAATATATATATAAATTCCAAAAAATCACTAACCTATAAAAATACTATTCAATAGGTACTTTCATTGTTCATTGTTAAGAATTTATCCATATGTATACTTATATTCCATTTCTTTTTTAAATAAAATACTTTTTAAACAAGGATTACAAAAAAAAAAACGCAAACTCAGATGTTTTTCACTGTTCAAATAAAGGGAGACAAATTTCTGATTTTCTTCGCGTTTATTTTCCGGTGGCTTCAAAGAGACACAATCAATGTCTCTTTCTATTGCGTGCTGTAAACCAAAATTAGTATTTTGGGGCCTCCTTAGATAAAAAAAATGAACACATTCACTTATAAGTTTTTGCCGTTAAACAAAAAACCCACTCTTTTCTTATTCTCTTAATGAAATGCATGAGATTTTGATTAATATATTTTATTTTTTCTTCATCGAGTGAATTTTTTAAAAATATCTAAAAAAAAGAAAACATTAAATGAAATAGAAAAATTATCGTAAGCGTCCGATATTTGCTTGACAATCTAAGCATAACATAAGCTCCCACTTAAAAAAATCCAAAAATCCAAAGGTTTTAAACTTTGGACTTTACAGATAAATTTCCAAAAAAACACTTCTTTTTTTTTTGTTTTAAATTAGAATATTTTATTTATTGATCTTTTATCTTCAATTTGTGATATATAAAACTTTGGTGAGTAAATTAATTATTTAAATTTTAATTTAATTTTAAAATTGTTGGGGGTGAATTTAAAAAAACAACAACATTTGTCTAAAATATTATCTTTGGTTTATTGGAAAGAGCATAAAATTTCACATTGACCCTGAAAATATCCTAAAAATTTAACCAATAGAAAAATTTTGATAGATTTTTAAAGTTTAAAAATTGAAAAATATTTAACTCGTAAAATTCAATTGATTTCATTACGTAAAAAAATGGCTGCTGTAAGGCGCGCCGGCACTTTGTAAACACTGTTTTTTTTTTAAATACTATTTTTATTATTTTTTAAGCAACTTTAATAGTTTATTTTGGAAGTATATTTAATAAAGAAAATAAACAATCCACTTTGAAAAGAGAAATTACGATTTTTTCATATTTTATTCGCAGTTTCGTGTTAGGAGTGTCAAAAATTCCCCCCAAATTCTGATACACCTAGTGCATTTATTCTACATAAATTATTTTTTCATTTTAAATTAAAACTAAATTTTGCTTAAAAATAAAAGAATTTAATTTAAAATAAAAATTGTTTAAAAGTTTAACTTATTTTTCATTTTTTTTTCTTGCATTTATTCTACATAAATAAAAATAAAAGTTGTTTCAATTTTCATGAAACCAACGAAGTTGTTTCGCGGGTTTAATGGTTAAATAGCTCAAAGCTGATTTGCTAAGGCCAGCAGATTGCCTCCCGGCTTGCCCAATCATACGTCATGTCTTGGGCGAGTTGAGCACGTGACGAAGTAAATAAAAATGTTGAACCAAGATATTTCGCTCTCCCGCATTTTAATCCAGAACTGACAACACGCGTGGCACTAAAAAGATGACTAGAATCCATCGCAACTTAACGAAAACACCCACATTTAAACATTATTCCAATTTCTCTCTAATATAAAAAAGTAATGAACACCCTTTTGAATAACAGTACTCGTACAGTTTAATCAAGACATTAAAAAATGAAAATATCGAAAAAAAAAGTTATTTTGTACGTATTCCTTATGGAATGAAATTCCCCGGAAAATTTTTTTTAACTTAATTTAATCAAGAAGTTTTTTTGTTTTTTTTTTACAGCGAAAAACCAATTTATGATACTAAGCAAAAGGTAGTCATGTTTGTAGAGGACTAGGATATATAAACCCTAATCCCGTTACAAAAGAAAAATAATGATACGAAGGGAATGAAGGAAACAAAGACTCAATTGCTGGATAAGATAAAAGTGTCGTTTATTTACTGTTGAAAGAATGAATGTTTTAGATATAACACGTGTTCATGTCCGCGCGGCTGTAACCATCGTTTGTTGCGGGATTGGTAGTATAGAAGGAAAAAGGAAATGTGTGTTCATCTCACGTTCAGGTCACTATCGTTTGTTCGCGCGTGGGAAGAGAAGTGAGCGATGTAGTGGAAAATGGGAATGATAGACCAGCGTGTAGACAAAGAAAAAAATAGAGGGTTTACATCAGTTAAACTGTGCGCCATGTTAGCAGTCAGCTACGCGGTGGTGTTCTCTGGCACAAGTAGTAGATAGAGAGAGAAAGAGTGAGAATGTCAATCCAGTCCATGGAGAGAGAAAGCGTATAAAGTGTACGTACTGTCTGTTGGCTTTTTGTCGTGCCGAAAAGGCACGCTGTCGGTCCGTAGACCGCCCAGCTAGGAAGCTGGTCTGAAAAGGGCTGGAAACAGCTTGTCTCTTGCTTTTATAGTTGTTTCCAGTGGTCTTTTGCGCATGTGTGGATTTCCTTTGAAAGGGAAGTGACGTTGTCCATGTGTGTGTACATGTGCGTACGTTAGCGTGTGTGTATACACGTGAATGTGAGTGTATGTACGCGAACGTTAATATATGCATGTGTGTGGACGTGGGCGCGTATGTTTGTGTGCGTGTATGTATATGACAAGTAATATAGCTTGAAATGTGAACGGGTGTTTTTGTGTGAGACTAGAAAAGGCTCGCGCATGTTTCAATTTTTAGGAAGAAAAGCTAGTACTTAAGATGGGGAGGGAGTGTCGGCGCTTTAAACTGAAATCTAAAAATACAAATAGGCTACATTCAGCGTACTGTCATAAAAAACGTGTTTTTCGCTGTAAAAAAAAATTACTCAATCAAATTAAGCGAATTTTTTTTTTTCGGAGATCTTTAGTCTAAAACGGATACGTGCAATATAACTTCTTTTTTTTTTCAATAATTTCATTTTTTTAATGTATTGATTAAACTGTACAAGTGCCTGATTAACTTTTAACAAAGAAAATATAATTCATATAATTGAACGGAGAAGTTTTGGTACGCTGTTTCAGACCCATGTGCCGCATGGCACTAAAACCTTCGACATCGAACTCTTCTATATCTCAACTAAAGATTCTCCTTAGTTCTACAAGAACTCTTAATAACCGCATTCTATTGTTGTAATCCTCTATTCCAAAACACTTATAAAATATCTCTGGCGCAAATATCGGAATGTATGCCTCCTAACTTATTGTGTTGTTCTTTTCGTTTAACACGCCTCTCGACTTTTTCCATTATAAACGCCCAAAGAAAAAGACCTCAATAAAAATAGAGATTTTACAAGTGGTGACCCCCGAAACCACCTTCATATAGGTATAAGTGGGTACGCTGGGTAAAGCAGCAGGATCGAGTTGAGGGATATGCTCGGCGTTTTTTTTTGTCTTATCCCTTTTCAGTGATCCTTGTGTCTTTCTTTGCCCAGAGTAAGTCTTTCGGATGCCAGAGTTTTCCAGAATTATCTGTCAGCAGCGTGTGCCACCCAGGTGGTTTTGTTATATACAGGAGTCTTATAAAGAGTGAGTCTTAGCGAGTTTTATTGAGAGTTTGTCGTTGTGTCTTGGAGAGAGAGAGAGAGAGAGAGAGAGAGAGAGAGAGAGAGAGAGAGAGAGAGAGAGAGAGAGAGAGGTGTTGTTGAGAGAGATGTTCGTTTTATGACGATTCATATATATTAAAATGTTCATACTTAGAAGTGTAATAGAAGCTCTTAGAGTGAGGAAACAGTGTTCCGACAGTCTTAGTGTTCATATCGTCGATATGTAAGATGTGTATGTAAAGACATTTTGAAACACATGATATACATAAGACATATATAACAATTTTCACTTTACCTTTTTGGTAGAATTACAACACAAAGACGACGTTTATAAAAACACATGATGGGTTTATTTCTTTTCCCGACCGGTCGTGGTTTTCATCATCAAGAATTCAAAGCTTCACATATTAAGTTTCAAAAGTGACCGTCTCGCTTCTAGACGTTCGAATCCCAACTGCAGACTATCGTCTGTCGTCCTCAAACTCCCTCTCAGTTTCTCCTTGCTTAACTCTAAAGTTTTCTAACTATATCTAGAACTTCCCATTTTCCATGACGTCATATACATGTTAAAACATGTGTCTTCTTTCACGTGTTCTGGATATGCGTGTCCAAAACTTTTTCCTTTGTTTACAAAAGGAATTTTAACCTATATTCCCAGTAACCTATATTTCCAATATGTTAAAAACATGTTTATTAAATTATCTTGTAGTTGCATTCCTCAATTGAATTTTTCATAACAGAATTGACAACGCACATTCTTTTCTTGAAATTATTTTATCTCTAAGCTAAACAATGGTTTGTTTTACATGCCATTTTCTAATTCTCTCTCGTAATCTATTTCTAAACCTAATTTACGAGGTTCGAATTTCGTCTATTCTATTTCATTTTCATTTTAACTAAATCTCTCTATTTTTATACTTACATGAAAAGGGGGCAGTCCTTATCATGTAACATCCCTTCCTTCCATATTTCACAAAAAAATGTATGCATTTTTAAATTTAGTACATTTCTTTTTCTACATTCACACAACCACTCGGCTAGGAAAGATCAGGCTAAAAAATCTCTTTCAGTCAGCCCTCCTCGGCCGACTTCACAATTATTATTTTTTTATAAGATCAGAATCTTTCTGATCTTTTTGGCATTTACTTTTTGGGTGTAGTGTCTTTACCTATGATTCACATCAGCTACTTTCCAGCCACCCATATGCCGCAGACTAGAGGTTTCCACCTCCCTCGAAATGGACGACTCCCTTCGTCCCAAAAGTGTCATGATCGTCTCTTTCCGCATGGTTAGTCTTATCAAGTATGGCTTTGTTTTTTTTTATTCTATAACTATCTTATACGGGACATACCAAAGCTCATAACCAATCTTCTTGGTTGGCTTTAACTATCAAGATATACCTTTTTTCTCCCATACGGATTCACTCAGATTTCCTTGCTTGGATTTTTGAAACTTCGACGAGGATTTAGAAATATCACCCCTAACTAACTAACACCTTTTGCGCCACAACACCTTAATTGCGCCTAAATTCTATCTAATTGCCCGATTTTTTGTGATTTTTCTTTTCTCTCACCAGAGCTTCCAAGATCCAGCAGATATATCCCGCATTCATGCGTCTCTAAAAAAAATACCAGGTTATATCTTTCTTACGTAATCTACGGCATATTTTTGCCAGTCTCTTACTTCATTAAGCTATATGTGATTGCCTCGGGACTACCTATCATCGGTTTACTGGTCCCCTTTAGACTTTTCGTATTCTTTCCAACGCCTGTTTAGTAATTAAGCCAAGTCTTACCACTTGCTTGGAGTCGTTATGTGCAACCAGCTTATTTTAAGTACTTAATTAACCAGGTTCCCAAATTTTTCGAATAGGGGCACATCTTGTGCTTATCAATCCCTACCAAGTCACTTTTCTTGGAAAAAAATATAGGATCTCTAAAAAAACAAACAAAAACCAAATGCTAAAAAAAAACATCTTTCTTACGGCTTATCACATCTAAAAACTCTCTAAATACCCGTTTACGTAATTTTAATTCTTGTCCCCCTTCTAAAATTCTAACTGAATCTGTAAGCCAACCATACGTCTTAACTAGTTTTATTTTCTCCTAGACTGAGTAAATCTAATGTATATTTACTGATGACTTTGAATTCTTGCTGTGAAAACAATAACATTTACATTACAATATGGTTCAACATCAACACATTTTCAAAAGAAAATACCTTAATACATTTAAACATTTTGCAACAAAACAAAAAAAATTAAAATTCGTTACATTATACATTTCAAAAGTCCGTTAACATAAAACAAAAAATGTCCCTTTTTCAAAGACCAGAACAATTAAAACACACTAAAAATCCGAAAATTATTCACAATTTCATTTTCATTTCTGCATCCTTCTTTTTTGCTATAGTGTATTTTATTTTATTTATTTATTTATTCATTCTTCCTTTTAATACTCGAGAATTTTAAATGTACTTTCGATTTTTTACACTAAATTGTTATTTATTATGATTGACAGTTTTAACTCTAAACAATTCAGACATTAACATATATTCTTATGAATGACACTGTTCTATTTTCTCTTTGTGTGCATGCGTATTCAAAACATATTATCCGAATACAACAATTTTTCTCTTTTTTTTATTTTATTTATCAATGAAATATTCGTGGGTTGTTTTTTTTTTAACTGACCGTATCTCTTTTATCATTCATTACGGCATATCGGCCTTTTTTTTTCTTTTTTAATATTTTCTTGTAAACTTTAGTTTTCTGTGTGCGTGTGTGTTCAAAATTTTTTTCTTTTTCTTTTTTGTTCGCATTTCTGTGATCGGGTGATATTTTTCTTTCCGTGGTATTATTTATTTATTTATTTTTTAATTATCTTGGACCCTTTTAAAACGTTGTGTTTCTTTATTTTCCGTGGTTCCAAAGTTTTTTCTTTTTTTTTTAACTCACCCTTGCTGGGTGGTCTGGTCGCTACGGCTCCAAATTGTATTTATTGTATATAACCCAGGTTCGGTATTGCATCGTTAATGCAAATTGGTCAACGAGCACCAAATTGTGTTTGTTATATAATATACAAGCTAGGTAACATACAAATATCCGTGCAGGAGGTCGCCAAGCTAATCAAGAACCTAGATTCCAGTAAAGCAACTGGCCCTGATGGCATCCCAATTATAGTGTTAAAAAAACTTCAACCAGAACTTGTTCCCATACTTACGAAACTATTTAAGCGCTGCCTTAAGGAGAAGTGCTTTCCGACTCCCTGGAAGACCTCATCAGTTTGCCCTGTATTTAAGAATTCAAGTGATAAGTCATCTCCCTCTCAGTACAGACCAATAAGTCTCCTGTGTGTTATGAGTAAGTTGCTGGAATCCATATTAGATAGAGAAATAGTCAACCACCTCAGCAGGAATAACCTTCTTAGTGACACACAATATGGTTTCCGCTTTGCAAGATCTACCGCAGATGTGCTGACGGTTATATCTCACAGGATTAGTGAATCTCTTGACAAAGGCTTCCTTTCTAGGGCAATTGCTCTTGACATATCAAAGGCCTTCGACAAGGTATGGCATAAGGGTCTACTTCACAAGATTTCCAGCTACGGTATAATGTTTTCTCAATCATTAAATCATTTCTCTCCGATAGGCTCATAAGAGTAGTGGTAGATGGACAAAAATCGGAGGCCTGCAATATAAATGCTGGAGTCCCTCAGGGGTCAATCCTGGGCCCAACTCTCTTCCTGATCTACATCAATGCCCTCCCTAAACACATACTTAAATCATTCGTTGACATCTATGCTGATGACACGACCATCTACGGCAACACATCAAAGGCTGTAAATGACAAAGTTCTCTCTGATTCTCTCTCCTCTGATCTCGAGCGCGTGGTTCAGTGGAGGAAGACGTGGTTGGTTACGTTTAATGCATCCAAAACCAAACTCCTATCCTTACATCATCAACGCTCTGATCCCCATCTGGCATCAATTGGGATGGATGGCTCTCGTCTGGGTGAGGCCCCGTGTTTTGACAAGCTTCTGGGTTTGACCTTTACTCCTGATCTGAAATGGAACACGTACATCAAGTCTGTTGCAATGGTCGCTGGAAAGATGGTCGGATCCTTCTACCGCTCTAGAAGATATCTCACTACTGATGCAATTCTCTATCTATATAAAAGCCAAGTACGCCCAAGGATGGAATACTGTTGCCATATCTGGGCAGGAGCTGCTAAAAACAGTCTATCCTGCCTTGACAGAGTACAAAATAGACTTCGTGGCTTAGTGGGGGATGCCCTTTTCTCTACCCTGCAACCTCTCTCCCACAGAAGAGACGTTGCGAGCCTATCCTTGTTTTATCGTTATTTCCATGGCAGGTGCTCGTCTGAACTCCAATCTCTGGTCCCCCCTCGCCAATCCTTCACGAAAAACATCCGTCTAGCTGAATCCACTGTGAAAAATTTCCCCCACTCTATATCTGTGCCTAAATCAAAACGCGGATTCCATGAACAAAGCTTCTTTCTTAGAACTGCACGCCTGTGGAACTCTGTTCCGTCTGCCTGCTTCCCACCGGACTACAACTTGGATGTCTTCAAGTCCGATGTTAACAAATTCCTAATGAACCGCCCCTGAAGTAAACACTTCATCAAATCTCCACACTAACGTAATGTACTTGCAATAACCCTTATCCCTGAGGGCTTCCGGTTCTTGATAAGTGGTGATCACTGTGTAAAAAAAAAAATAATAGTCTTATTATTATTGTTTTTGTTGTTATTGTTCGTATTTCTTGTTGTTAGGATTTGTTTGGAAGTCTTATTAAAGGTGATGTTGTTGAGAGTCTTATTAAGAGAGCTGAGTTGTAAGAGAGATGCTGTTGCGTTCTGTGTTATGAAGATTCATATATATTAAAATGTTCATACTTAGAAGTGTAATAGAAGCTCCTAGAGTGAGGAAACAGTGTTCCGACAGTCTTAGTGTTCATATCGTCGATATGTAAGATGTGTATGTAAAGACATTTTGAAACACATGATATACATAAGACATATATAACAATTTTCACTTTACCTTTTTGGTAGAATTACAACACAAAGACGACGTTTATAAAAACACATGATGGGTTTATTTCTTTTCCCGACCGGTCGTGGTTTTCATCATCAAGAATTCAAAGCTTCACATATTAAGTTTCAAAAGTGACCGTCTCGCTTCTAGACGTTCGAATCCCAACTGCAGACTATCGTCTGTCGTCCTCAAACTCCCTCTCAGTTTCTCCTTGCTTAACTCTAAAGTTTTCTAACTATATCTAGAACTTCCCATTTTCCATGACGTCATATACATGTTAAAACATGTGTCTTCTTTCACGTGTTCTGGACATGCGTGTCCAAAACTTTTTCCTTTATTTACAAAGGGAATTTTAACCTATATTCCCAGTAACCTATATTTCCAATATGTTAAAAACATGTTTATTAACTTATCTTGTAGTTGCATTCCTCAATTGAATTTTTCATAACAGAATTGACAACGCACATTCTTTTCTTGAAATTATTTTATCTCTAAGCTAAACAATGGTTTGTTTTACATGCCATTTTCTAATTCTCTCTCGTAATCTATTTCTAAACCTAATTTACGAGGTTTCGTCTATTCTATTTCATTTTCATTTTAACTAAATCTCTCTATTTTTATACTTACATGAAAAGGGGACAGCCCTTATCATGTAACAGTTTGATCGACACCACATGCACAGTTGCACACATGTTGCGTTTGCCAAAGTCCGTGAAGAGTAGGCGTAAATAACCTTTCTTGCGTTTGGCCAGTTTAAGTTCACTGTGCCTAAGCGTCTTGAGAACTTTATATTAATTTTTTAATTTCATTACAAATCCGAAGAGTATTAAATATAAAAACAATTCGACAAATCGATTTTTAAACATGTGATTATAAGCAAAAACAACAATACTTACTTGTCATGTCGAAAATATTAATGTATCCAAAAATTTAGTGAATCCTTAATAATTCCAATAAGAACAACTGCTATTGTTTTTAGTAAAAAAAAAAAAAAAAGAAAAAAGTCTATCGTTATAGGCTACAAATGTCGGAAGCCAATGAAGTAGCGAAAATCGAGATATGTTCCTTGTATTCGCAATCTTCAAGGTGTCCACGTCCAGGGAAAATGAAATTTTCCCCAATTCTCCGTAAAAATTACTTTTAACTAAAAGTAACTTTCTACTGGATGAATTTTCGTAATTTTTTGGATGGTTAAAAATTTGCGGGAGTCACGTTTAATAGGATTTGTGTCCATTAACATTTTTTAATAGATCTTACTGAACAATGGTCGAACAATTAAATTAGGATTTCCATTTCTCACTGATGCAACTGCTCGAATTAATGCTCGAACAGTTAAAATATTTTAAAAAGTTTTAACCAATTAGTTGTTACAAATCAAAATCTAAATATATAAAAGTGCGGCACTGCGGCAGTGCGGCACTTCTGTATGATAGTTACATATTAGCATCAGAGACGAGTTATCGACTCCTGTTCTTAACTGCCATCTAGCGGCGATTATATGAACCTCAAATATAAATATCCCATGCAGAAGTGCCGAATCTTTTTCTAGAAAATGTTTCGAAATATAAGGCTTAAGCTTAAAGGACCTTAAGAAGAAATTGAAATTAAGAGAATCTTCGGCACTTCTGTATGACAATTACATATTAGCATCAGAGACGAGTTATTGACCCCTATTCTTAGAAAGATAACTGCCATCTAGTGGCCATTATATGAACCTCATATATAAACAAGTATTTACGATAACGTAAAAATATATAATAACGAAATAAACAACACAAAAATATATGAAAACCGAAACATATATTGTATATAAAAAAATGTATCAAAATATAATTTTAATGTATTAATATAATTTTTTTTTTTTCAATAAGTGATTCATAACTGAAAATAAAATAATAAATA
>NC_136496.1:111927913-112372913 GCF_053919585.1 Euprymna scolopes
TTACGAACTGTTAGCCAACAAAGATAACCACCGACATTTTTTATGTTTCGGCGGCCATCTTTGTTGGCTAATGTTATGGTGTAAATGTTGGAAAGAATAACTCGGAAATAATGAAATGAATAATATATTAAACAGACAATACAGAAACGATGAATTCCGCTCGAGTGAAGAACAAATCAAGTTACGACTGTCTCTTTCTGCGTCTTGGGTTCGGATCGCTGTCTGGTCACAGGAAGTGACGCCAGGAATAGTCCATTATTAAAATCCGTAAAATAAAATAAAATGGTTTTTGGAATGGACTATCTCCCATCTACCCCTGTTAAGAACGGTTTTCGAAATAGACACCCCATTTGGAGGAGGGTTACTAAGAAAACAGATAAGATGCAATGATCTTTAAAATAAAAAATGAACATATTTATTTAAATCCAAAATTTTTGCCTCAACAAGCCTTCTTCATAAGAATACAAACAATTTTGTTCTGTTTTCATTGTTGTGCAAACGCATCTCTCGCATCGTGTTATTTTATTTTTAAGTGATGAATGGCTGTTGTCTCAAGGAAGATCCCTGCTTTGACAAGATCATGGGTCTGACCTTCACTCCTGACATGAAATGGAAGACTTGCATCAAATCTGTTGCCAACGTCGCCAGAAAGAAAACCGGATTCGAAACCTACTAAACGATACTTTTTTCTTTTCCCTGCAACCTCTTTTCCACAGAAGAGACGTTGCAAGCCTGTCTCTGCTCTATCGTTATTTTCTTGGCAAGTGTTTGACTGAGCTCCAATCTATGGTTCCCCCTTGCTAAACTTTCACAAAAAAACACATCTAGCTAATAATTATCACCAACTTCCCCCCACTCTCTGTCTGTGCCTAAATCTAAACGCAAATTCCATGAACATGACTGCTTTCCTAGAACTGTCCGCCTGTAGAACTCTGTTCCGCTGGCCTGGTTTCCAACCGACTACAATATGGTTGTCTTCAAGTCCAATGTAAACAAGTTCTTGTTGAGTCGTCTCTTTAAATAATCAAATCATACCCAACTGCCACCATTAACAATTACTGCGCTGTTGCCCCAGTGACTGCCGTACCCTTATTTACCTTTATCCTCGAGCGGCGTTCCGGCCTTGATAAGGGATGAGACCCTTGTAATTTTTTTTTCCTATAGCTGATGCTTCCAATTATATGTATTATTCATACCCAGCATTCTGCTACAGTTATCCGGGCATTAAATCACCAACAACATCTGGAGAAATCGGATATCTTCGACGGTAAAATCACTTTCATGTCTTAAATAGTTGTTACAAATAAAATCTAAATAAATATAAAAGTGTACACGGCGCGCATTACTATAATAGATAATACAGAACATTCGTTCAAATACTGTAAATTTATAACAACAAATTCGTTAATCGCTAAACATCAACTGCGGTCTCTATTGATAAATAATTATGGGCTGATACGAACCGCCAGCTGGCTCCATAGCTCAGTTGGTTAGAGCGCCAGTCTAGTAAACTGGAGGTCGAGAGTTCGAATCTCTCTGGAGCCTCTCATTTTTTTTTGTTGTTTTCTAAAATATGAACACCAGCAGCATGATGTATTTATCAATTACTACGAACCAATGCTGCTCATTGTTTTTCTTCATAGGTTAGTTAGATAGAGTTCGAATCTCTTTAGAATCATGTGTTTTTTGTTTTGTTTTTTTCCAGAGAGAGAAAAAAAAAACACAATTGTCTGCACGCTACAGATTTTTTTGTAACTCTTAAGATTCATTTGTCAATAATATTAAGATTTAGTAATTACAAATGTTCTTAATTGCATGGTTATGAAAAAAAAAACAGCTGTTTTTTTTTAAATTAAACTGAGATACTTTTTAATTCGTACAAGATCCTGTTTTTTATTGGCAAATATCGCAACTTATATATATATATATTGATATATCAAAAGCCTTTAATTTGGTATGGCATAAAGGTCTACTTCACAAGATCTCCAGCTATGGTAGAGCTAGAAATATCTTTTCAATTATTAAATCATTTCTCTCTGACAGGTTCATAATAGTAGTGGTTGATGTTCAGAAATCAAAAGCTCGTAGTAGTAACGTTGGAATCCCTCAGGAGTTTATCCTGGGTCCAACTCCCTTCCTGATCTGCATCAATGATCTTCTAAATCATATCCTTAGATCATTCGTAGACATTTATGCTGATGACACTACCATCTATGGCAGCACATCAAGTTATCTCTGATTTTATCTCCTCTGATCTTGAGCGTGTGGTACAATGGGGGAAAAAGTGGCTGGTTACATTTAATGCATCTAAAACCAAGCTTTACGTCATCAACGTTCTGGCATCAATTGAAATGAATGGCTCTCGTCTTGGGACTCTCAATGTTTTGACAAGTTTCTGGGTTTGACTTTTACTTCTGATCTGAAATGGAACGCATACATCAAATCCGTTGCTAAGGTCGCTGGAAAAAGGGTGGGATCCTTTTGTCGATCCAGTAGATATCTCACTGCTGATGCAATTCTCTACCTATATGAGCCAGGTTCGTCTAAGGAGGGAGTATTGTTGCCACATCTGGAAAGACCTTATGCTGCTTTGACAGTTTAAAATAGACCTCGTAATCTAGTGGGAGATGCCCTTTTCTTTTCCCTGCAACCTCTTTCTTACAGAAGAAACGTTGCCAGTATGTTTCTGCTTTATCGTTATGTCCATGGCAAGTGCTCGTCTGAGCTTCAATCTATGGTCCTCCCTCGCCAAATTTTCATGAGAAACACTCGTCTAACTGAAAATACTATCAATAATTTCCTCCATTCTTTATCTGTACCTAAACCTAAACAGTCCGTGCACAAAGCTTCCTTTTTAGAACTGCACACCTGTGGAACTCTCTTCTGCTTGGCTGCTTTCCAGCTTCCCAGCTGACGATAATATGGTCGTCTTCAAGTCCAACGTAAACAAGTTTTTCATGAACCGTTCCCGTTAAGTAATCCAATTTACTAAATTTAAATTTCTAACGATTACTATGATATTGTCCTTTTGACTACTGTACACTCTTTAACCCTTATCCTCGAGTGGCCTCTGGGCCTTAATAAGTGGTGATTCATTTGCATATATACACACACACACACACACACACACACACATATATATATATATATATATATATATATATATATATATATATATATATATATATATATATATTCCAATGTTAGTGTGATGTTGTCTATGTCGGGTGAACCAGCGTTTACTTTGGAACAAGAATTGGACAACATGTTCCTTCAGGTTTTTGTAATAAAAATAAAAATAAAACTCTTCTCAACCCTACCAACAATAATATAAATTCTGCGATCGGCCAACATTTATTGGATAATCCGGAATGTGGGTTAGCATATAAAGACGACTTTTTTTTCAATTCTATTTCGAGTAGTCATCTGAAAACTCGAATCTGTTTCGATTGCACATCTCAATCTCAAGCTCTCTCTTTGCAGGCAGAAGAGGTTCGTTAATACGTTGGACCTCTTAAGTGATTTGTAGAGGGAATCCTATAGCGAGATATGTATCTTTCTACATGTATATGTATAAACTTCCTGCTCCCTCTCTTGTGTATATTTTCTATGTAAGATATACAAATGCTGTCCTCATTTTTTTCTTTCTCTTTCCCGAATTTTTATGTGTGGGATATATCATTTCTTACTGATATTATTTCACATGTTTCCCCCCCCCCCCGTTTAATAATATGTAACGTTCGCCCCTGATGAGGATAGCAAAAGACACCTCGGGTTAAAAGGAACTCTCTCTTCTGTCATATATAAAGTTTGTACCCCTAATAAACTTTCTAACATACATGCACACATTAACTTAATTATTTAAAGAAGTTGGTGGAAGAGTGTCAGTTCGAGCGAAGAAGTTAGAGGAGTGTCTGTGGGGCGAAGAAGTTGGAGGAGTGTCTGTGGGGCGAAGAAGTTAACATATTTAAATTTTCTCTTATGTTTGCAGTGGAAAATTATTTCACTGTTTGAGTTTATAATGCCATTATTGATATGTTTTTAGAGATGCGAAGTTGATAGGATCTTTACCCTGGAGAATAAAAATTTTTTTTTTAATCTCCCATTTTAAGGAGAAAGCTATTCTATTGGATTAAAGGTTCTTAAATAAAATAGTTGAGGATATACGGTTATTATTTTTATTTGTATTTTTAAAAGAATGCATGGGGGATGAGATACATTTCTTAATAAAAAAGGCCAAACCTCCGATGTATGTGTAAGTTTTTGGACGTGCAATAGGATGATGTTGTGTTGGAAAGTTAGTGTTAGAGATAAATGAATGTCTATCTAAATTTACAGAGATGGATTGAGTGATCGGATTTATAGAGGGGAGGAAGATTGTTTAAAGTAACTTCTGATGGATTACCGTTTATTGTGATGTTAGGTGGATTATGTTCTTGAGTGATATCAGTGGAGTTTAGACTTAACGGGGGAGGAGGAGGGTATGAAATATTATTTATATTATTAATATTAAGGCTAGTATTGGGTAATTTAATCACGGTACATGAGTAAATGACATCGTTGTGCCTATAATCATTATTAAGGGGGGAATTAGTTGGAACCCGGCGGTTGCAATTTGAAATATTAATATTTTGTAGATTAGTCTTTTGTGTCTGAGCAAGTTTTATTAGAGCTTATTATGGCTTGTGCCAGATTCGGCATGGTACAAAAAGATTTTGACCGTATTTTTTATTTAGTATAGAATGGTATTTATGGCGTATTCTTTAATATTTTGAAGAATTCTTTCGGGATGTTAGTTTTTAAGTTATTATTATACGAGGGTTATTTCTGTTTCTTAGTTTCCTGGATTTTTTGGTATTTATATTATTTCTAAAGTTAGTTGTAATTTTTTATTGTTTATATGAGATTCCTTGGATTAAATAGGGAATCGTTATAAAATTGGAAGCTTTGTTCAAATATATCCTTGTTAGCTGAAAACTTTGTTCAAATATATCCTTGTTGGCTGAAAACTTAGATATTCTGTTTGATACAGGGGGGATGATTGATTTAATGATAGATTTGGAGTGATTGGAAAATTTATGAACATAAAATAAAATAAACGTGGTTTATGATACGGGCTAAACAAGCCACAATTAAGGTCTAGTGATACATCAAGAAAGTTGGAGATGTTTTTCCCATTATCAAAAGCTATAGTAAGTCCGAATTCTTTGAAGAAATTGCGCCCTTTACCTTACTATTACATAATCTAATTCTAGCTCTAGTAACAAAAAGAGCGTCATCTCTTTTCCTTTCCCAATCTTTTCCTCTTAATCTACAGTTAAGTTCATTTAAGAGGAAACGTTCAACTGAAGCAGCGATCTAAGCAGAGTCAGGAACCAATAACAATATCAAAATTATCAATAGTATCTTTCTTCGTCTAAAGTTTGTTATCAAAAGTTAGAAGAGATTTTCTGACAAGTGGTATAAATTCAATTTTCTAGTTGTAAGGCTTTATTCAGTAGTAGTGGAGAAATAGATTGATAGTTGTTATGAAATTTGATTGGGATTTATGTTTAAGTTTAGAAAACCAGATGATTACGTTATCTGTTGATTGCCAGGAGGGAAAATAAACTTTATTTTCCAAAAATTCTATCTAAAATTCGTCTGCCACTTTTACCTATGCCTGGCGCAGGGGAGTAAATTAATCGAATTAAAAGATTATTAAGAAAATTTTCTTTGCGTTCTTTAAGAGTAAATCTTGGAATAGCAAGGAATAAAATTTCAGTACAGTTACTTATTTGTAAGGTTTCAAACAAACATATACCTTCATTATTTATTTGATTAATAGATTGAGGGCGAGCAACGTTATAAGATTTGTTAAGTTCTTTGTATATAAGGGACTTATAGGCACGGTAATCTAATTTGTAGTAATTTTTGGTTTTGTCATCAAGTAAGAAAAATCTTTAGCGAATTTTAAACTTTTTTTTTAGCGAATTTATTAATTGTTTGAATAGTTGGGTTAAGGTGTTTGATTTGAATAGTTGGGTTAAGGTGTTTGATTTTATTAACTTAACAAATGCATGTATATATATATATATATATATATATATATATATATATATATATATATATCCAGTAGAGTTTAGTTTCCTAGAAGTACATCCAATGAAACAACATGTGTCTACCAAAATAGTGCTCAATGAGTGAACAGAGCAGGTATATTAATTTTATTTATACAAACATTAATGGCTACATATGTGCATACATGTTTCTGTAATCACCCACGTTGGGGGATTACAGAAACATGTATGCACATATGTAGCCATATAAATAAAATTAATATATATATATATGTATGTATGTATGTATGCATCTTAAATTTAAAAGTTGTACAAGCAGTAAAGCGAATGTCTGTCTCTTCTACATGATGTGTATAATTGGATTGTTTTACTTTTTTATTTATGTTAAAACCACCTATTCATAACAACCATCCTCATTGTCATCATGAACGTTGAGGATTTGTGCCGATGTGGACACATCTAAAATTTAAATGTTGTACAAGCGGCGACGCAAATGTCTATCTCTTCTACATGCTGTGTATAATTGGATTGTTTTTCTGAAATTTTATTATCTTAATAAATGTATGTATGTATGTATGTATGTATGTATGTATGTATGTATGTATGCATGCATCTTAAATTTTAAAGTTGTACAAACGGCGAAGCGAATGACTTTTCTACGTGCTGCGTGTACTGGATTGTTTTTCATTTTATTCACGTCGTTAAATTCACTTATTCGTACTAACCATCATCATCGTCGCCATGAACGATCCTTCATGTATATTCTACATTTACGGTTATGTGTACGTGTGTATATGCATATGTATGTACATGCGTATATGTATGCATGTTTTTGTATATGTGCATGTTGGCATGTGTGTACGTGTGTGTACTTGTATATGTATGTTTGTGCGCATCTGTATGTATGCATGTATGTGTACATACATGTGTTTATTTCCATATGTATGTGGGGCAGAGAATGCTCCCGTAAGCCGTGGTTAAGGCAACACCTCTAGGAGAAGCAAATCGCTGATTTAAAAATCCATAAAGTGGAAGACCAGTACCCGCATTAAGCTGGTCTTCAGTTTGACTTGTAGCTGACTATCTTGCTCTTACTTGTTTCTGGATCTCACCATTTTGATCTGAGAGAGAGACTTAGCTGTCGTATAAAGCTAAACCTCTGTAACATCATCTTTGTATATATACTCTCTCAGGCATTTGTTTATAAAAAATAGTCTCGTGGCGATGGAAAATTGTGACACGTGTAAGCCTGAAATGCTGGAAGCATGTAATAATTGATTTGCCATCATTATATGTATGTATATGTGTATGTATGTTTATATATGTACATGGGTATGTATATGTATGTGTATCTGTGTGTATATATGTTTATGTGTGTTTGTATGCACATATGTATATATATGTTTGTGTGTGTATGTATATGTATGTGTATATATGCATATATATGTATGTGTATAAATGCATATATATGCATGTGTATGCATATGTAGGTAAATGTATGTGTATGTATATGTGCATATATGTACGTATTTTATGTGTATATGTATGTATATGTGTGTATGGATTTGTATATATGTGTGTATGCATGTGTGTATGTATATTGTGACGATATTCAGATATATCAATATCGTATTAATAAAAAAAAAACAAATAAATTCGATGGTTAAAATTCCAAGACTCGAAACAAGTAAGCCGTTACCATAGCGACGACGACGACGACGACGACAACGACGACGACGACGACGACGACGACGACGACGACGACGGTAGCGAGAAGAAAAAACAATAAAAAAAAGAAGAAAAGACAAACGCTAATATATTTAAAATTCAGAAAAAAAAACGTCATGGCGTTTCTATAGAAAAAAGCTAACCGTTAAGAATTTGAACGCCAATCAGTTGCAGACGGGAGTCCTAAGGAAGAACACATCTAAACAGGGCAGCTTCACTGATATAAAAATTAACATCACGAGAAATACAAGAATTGTATATCATCGATGTCGGTCAGTGTAAAATAAAGGTTTGTTCATCTTCACTCTTTCCATTTGTCAATTGTAAAATCATATCGGATCACTTTAAGGGAACTATTAACAATACGAAAAACTCAAATTTCGCCAGTGCTTGACAAAAAATTTTTTTTTAAGTCTATCACACGAAAAGAATAAAAACAAATAGCAAATCAAACCAGAGTAACCTCCCATTAAGAAACATAAAAAGAAAAAAACAATGATAGAAGGGGAATAACTCTGTAAACCTTTTTTTTGTTGTGAATCCGTTTTGTTTCGTTATTGGGAGCGCAAGGAAAAAGAATATGACTTATGGACTTAAATTATATATTATCATCTTTTGAATTTTGTATATATTACCTATTCGTTCTTTTGTTCTGTTCATCAAAATAAAACAAAAAGAAAAAGAAGAAATATATATACACGTTGAATTGATTATCTTTTCATGTTAAAATATATGTCAAAATTTTTTAACCTTCACTCTATTGCAGCGATGATCATCTGATGGCTAAGAAGAACCTATCTATCTGAGATTTATTTTGTACAATACACAAGCCTATAGACCGTGTTTAAATCAGAGGAGAAAGCGGATAATTGTTATTCCCATTTAAATGCTTTATTTTTTGATGGGGGAAGTCAATCAAATACGGACTGGCGCGTGGCCCTATAGCGGACTTCCACGCAAACTGAGAAACCTAAAAAGGGGCAAGTCACAATATGTATGTGTATGTATGTGTATTATATATTGTGTATGTATGGATATATGTATATATGTGTGTATGTTTATGGACATGTATGTGTATATGTGTGTATGTGTATGTATGTGTATATATATATGTATGCGTGTTGGGGTGGAGAGGGCTCCTGTAAGCCGTGGTGAAGGCAACCTTTCTAGGAGAAGCAAATCTCTGATTTAAAAAACAAAGCGGGAGACCAGTACCCGCATTAAGCTGGTCTGCAGTTTAATTTGTTGCTGGCTATCTTGCTCTTGCTTGTTGCTGGATCTCAACATTTTGAACCGAGAGAGAGACTTAGCTGTCGTACAAAGCTAAGACTCTGTAACATCATCTTTGTATAGATACTCCCTCAGGCATTTGGGCTCATGGATTTTAAATGTCTGGGGGAGTGGCACTCGTCTGACAAGACGTTGCAATCATCATGTATGCGTGTATGTATATATATGTATGTATATGTACCAATGATTGTCTTCAGTATCATGTCTGCTTGAACGCGTGGATTCGCTGGCAGGTCTAAAAAAGTCATCTTCGGGCTCATGGACTTTCAGTGTCTGAGGAAGTGGCACTCGTCTGACAAAACGTTGCAATCATCATGTATGTATATATGAAAGGCATCGGGATGCGTGTAAAAATAAATTCAATAAAGTGTTCGATCACAAATGTTAGATTCAAAATACAAATTATTTATATAAAACAAAATATGTTACATATTTCAGAGACATAACATGGTGTTATTTCAGTATTTCCGCTATTTAAAAGACTTAAAAATACAAATAAATCATTATCGGCTCACAAACGGCCTTCGATTTATTTTTCATTTCCTGAGTCGCTGGTGATGTTTGGATTTTTAAAAGTCATTTATAAGGCAGATTCACCGCAATAATACCATGGTATGTCTCTTAAATATGTAACAAAGTTTTTATATAAATAATTTATATATATATATATATATATATATATATATATATATATATATATATATTTTTTTTTTTAATTTTCTTGCTTTGAAGATTGTAACGTTGGGTATGGGGCAGCTAAACCAGCTGCCAACATTGCCCTGCTTTGTATTGAAACCAACCGAGAGCTCTTTTTAGTATCCTCGTTGTTCCCTTAAGTGCAATTGTCTGGATCTCTTTTGCACTTGCTCCATCAGGAATATTATATATATATATATATATATATATATATATATATATATATATATATATATATATATATATATATATATATATATATATATGTGTGTGTGTGTGTGTGTGTGAGTGTGTGTGTGTGTGTGTGTGTGTGCACTCCTGTGTGTAAGTGTACTTATGCGTGTGTATATAAGTAATAATATCTCTACCATTATATAAAGTCACTTTTGTAAATTTCGTACAAAGGTAATTTATATTTCTTGCAGTTTTCTTAGATATGTTTTGTATAGAAATTCATCCGATAGATATCGGAAATCGTAAAAATCCGATCTTTAAAATAATCTGTCATCTCTTATAGATAAAAAAAAAAACATTTTTACAGGGTATTCACCTGTAAAAAATCTTTTTACGTTACACCAGTGTAACATTGGCCGGTGTACCGTAAAATATTCCCCTGTAAAAATTCTTCTTTCTTTATCTATAAGAGAAGAAAGACTATTTTTAAGATCGTCAAGCCCAAATATCAGCTGGCGTGATATTGTAAACAAACACAGACAGAATTTGATGAACGACATTATCATCGTTGTTTTTATTTATTTATTTATTTATTTATTTATTTTTCTTTTGCGAATTAGTTCATCGGGCAAATTATTCCTCGTAATATATAATATTTAATAGAGGGTTGATTCTATAATAATACATACGCAATCTGTATAAATTAAAACATCATATATAAGCGTATTGTACGACCAGGAAACGCCGGGCGTACAGTTGGTAAATAATATAAACCAAATTTTTAATAATTGAAGTTAAATTTGTACGAGAAAAGAACCCTGCCTAGATTTAACGGCGCGTGTTCGAAATAATTATGGCCTGAGGTGTTTATAAAAAAGGATGGGAGGTGGGGGTGGGAAAGGATGCCATAGAGGCCACAACAAAGAATCTATGAAATGAATAACGTTGGAAGTGTGTAGATTCTGACTCCATATAATTAAAGACAGACGAATATTGAGGGTTGAGAACCGACTTTATTTACTACCAACAATTTGTATTAGGAGAGGCAAAGTGTTCGTAGGATGGAATGTGATTTAACAAAGGAGATGAATGTTCGTAAAATGTTTGTAGGTATGTATGAATTGACAAGGAATAAATGTTCGTAAAATGTTTGTAGGTATGTATGAATTGACAAGGAATGAATGTTCGTAAAATATAACTTATCTTTTCGACGATGAAGAGAGTTAGGGTAGGCCGGTCATCCTGCTGTCGGTGATGCGTGTCCTGGCTTGTAACTGGAAAGCGAGTCTCTTCTTTCATCAGCGCTAGCAGCCCGGCGTCTTCGTCTTCTTTCTCCTCCTCTCTCCTGGTTCCCTAAAAACCTTAGTTTTATAGTGGCAAACTGGCTCCCTGTGACTGTGATATTTGAGGTGTTTATTTTAGGCGTGGAGCTCTGCCATTGGTCGATAATTATTTTGTGGTTATCTTATTTTTTCTTCCCAAGCGGAAGCGATGGGTGGAGCCATGTGCAAAAGACGATTTTTTTATTTTGTCTCTCATGGTGGATACGTTAACATCCGGTTCGCTGCTAATTCTCATCATGTTCCCACATAATAACGAAAATCCAAAATCAATAAACTGAATTTCAACTAAAACCAATGTTATCTATTTAGATATCTACGTAGGTAATTATTAAAGGAAATAGTTTTCGAAGAAATTGAAATTGCAAGTTTTACTTAAATAATAATCAGGGGAGATAACTGAAGTCCGTCTTAATTGAACAACCCACTTGAGGGCGTCTTTAATTTAATCAGAGAACTTTTAAACTATGAGATTCTTCCCTTGTTAAAGTTACATTTCAAAAATAATAATGGTGAATCAATGGGTAGTGAAATTATGAAAGCACATGTTTTATGTAATAACGTAGCTATGTTTAATTGCGACATGACAATTAAGTAGTTAACATTGATTTTAGTTGAAATTGATATAGAATCTATAACTATAGCAATCAATTCCAAATTACTGTGAAAATATGTGTACAAAGATTTATAATATTTAAATCAGATATTGAAAAAAGCCTCAAGCAACGTGGATATTATATACGTTTCAAGGGGAATAACTTCACTAGTTTTAATATAATACATGTCACCGTTATGATGAACTGCTGCTGCTATTTCTGTTGTCATTGTCGTCGCAGTGATACGTTACTGTCTTGCATGGCGGTGAAAATGCACCCCTTTTATACAGCTTTCCAGCTGCTGCTGGAAGTATCGCTTTGATGACACTTCATTGGTCGGCAGAAAAAGAAGATCCGTACATAGTATCGAAATTGTTTTTAATTCAAGTCATCGCTCTTCAAAAAATCTTCAAGAAATGCTTATGCAAGCCATTAATATTAGGAATACATACATAATTTAGCATGGAGTAAAATATCGTTTAAAAAGTACATTTCTAAATAAAACATGTTTGAAAAAAGGAACAATAAGGGTACTACGGTATTTTACATGCCGTTTTGCTGTGAGCCTCACTCGGCAATTCCCGGCGGACGACGCAAAACGGAAAATGTCGAATGAGTTTATTCAAAGAGAACCAGAAAGAAACGCGAGCGAGTAGACGACTGAAAATTTGGAAGAAAAAAAAAGGGAAGAGTTTCATTGCGCTTTAAAAGATCTATCACAAAATCAACAAGTGTTTATTCTTGTGAAAAGTATAATGAACAATTCTAGGCTGGAAGCTATCGTGAAGTTGCCAGAAGCAATCCTCGTGTTCTGAATTAATTTTTGCATGAAATGCATTAAATAAAAATTTGCCGTCATCGTCGGCTGCTTACAAAATAAAAAAAAAACTTTTCTTTGGAAAAAAATTTGGTATATATATATATATATATATATATATATATATATATATATATATATATATATATATATAATGTTAGAAATACTAATAAAATGCACATTTTCTTTGAAAAAATATTTTACGAAAACTGTAATAAATCCTCCCCTCCAAAATATATATTTCCTTAACACTATAAAAAAAATTGTTCATTAATTCAAAGAAAAAAAGACAAAAAACCTTTCATACAAAATAAAAAAATAAATAAAACAGTAAATTTCATGAAATTCTTCGGTAAGTTGTTTCTTTTTCTTTTCTCTTTTATATTACCTTCCGTTCGCTCAGTATAATCCGGCGGTTTATGTCGTCCACCGGGCGTTGCGGGGCGAGACTGACGGAAAAATATGATTTAAGATGCAGCAGTACCACAATAACAACCAGATGATCTTGTTGTAGATCATGCGGTATGCCAATTTGGCAAATGTACTGCCAACAAGAAGAAAAATCGAAAAGATATAATCAAGAAAACGACAACAAAAAGAAAACATCACGAGTCTTCAATAAAGATAAGATTGTTTTTATTTCAATAGTACATATATCTGGGAAAGAGCTCTCTGGGTAGCTCATTATGATAATCATAATAATGATGATGTTGCGGACAATATCAGAGGTTGCTGCTACTTGTTGAGAGTAGAATAGCTGCTGCTAGTTGTAGATAGAAACAAATCGCTGTAGTAACTGATGATGATATTGGCAGTATGAGAAGGTCGCCAATCATTTTGAAGTGAATTAAGGATCGGCTTGTCGCAGTGTATGATGATAATACTGATCCATACAGCGTTGTTTGGAAAAGCAGCAAATGTTATTAACCTTGGTGTTATCTGCTGCTGCTGCTGATGCTGTGCTCCGGATAGAATGAATAGATTGATACTGCTGACTGGTTGCTGGTGTTAGCTGTAATCATCGTAGATCGGGGACGCTTATTTGCGTTGGACATCAACGTAAGAAACAGAATCGTTATCGTCATGGAGAACTGCTACTGCTGCTATTTCTGTTGTTGTGATTGTCGTCGCAGTGATGGGTTGCCATCTGATATGGCGGTGAGGCTGAAGTAAGCACCCCTTTTTATACAGCTATCCAGCTGCTACTGAAAGCGACGCCTTGATGACACCTGATTGGTCAGCGGAAAAAGAAGATATCGAAATTGTGTTTATTCTTGCTACACGCGACGAAACCGTTGAAAAATCAACATCCGGTTTTGTTACAAGGAATACTGAGCCGTAAACGGAGTAGAACGATTACCAAAAAAGCACGGAAAAAACCCATTAAATTGTAAAGGAATGTAGTATTGTCTATTTTGGAAAGAGGTTTAGGGTTAGTGTTAGAGTTAGAATTACTTTGGAAGGGATTTATTGCCCCCTCCCACAATGAAATTACAGACAATGAGATTACTATCCTTTTGTTTATAGGGCAACCTTTTTTATTTGGGACAAAAGGTTTTGTCAGTGTTTTCACAACTGTTTTCGTTGGCGTTTATTGTGAAGCGTTTGTGTGTTTTTCTATTTATTTGGAAGAAAATAGATCTGTTTTTAGCTTTTGAAATAAGAAAACTTTTCTAAAATCTTCCAAGCTTATTTTGATGTTATTTTTGTTGTTTGTTTTCATGTTTCTTATTCCATGTTCCTGCTGCAAGGTAAATCATTAAAAAAAAAAAAAAAAAAAAAAAAAAAGGACTCTATCTCCTTGCCGGTGCCCCTTTCCGTCCCGGTGCCCCATCCCTTTTCCGACACCAAGGGTCGTAAACAAACACGTATTAAAAGAAATCATGCTTATCCTAGAGATCAAAATAAATTTCTCCGACGCAAACGATCATTTCGATTTCTTCAAACAGGTGGAACGCGTCCTCTTGCGTCTCCTCTGCTGGAAAATCTAAACGATTGAATTCTGTATTCGCGAGTTCGTAATAAAATAGACGCGTTTCAAAGTGGGCGAACATATTAGCCAAGTTCAGTGGGATGTTGTGTGACTTTTTGTCGAGGACGAACGAGATCCAATTGCAATCATCATTTGGAAGTGGGTCCTGTTTTACGCTGCCCTCTAACGGCCCTTGTCCGGGTCGACTTGGAAGGACGGAAAACACCATTGCTGATGTCGATTCGGAAAGTTTGATCTCTTCCATAGGGTTTATTCGCAGATTAATACAATTTTCGCTCAACTTGAATCTAACGCAATTCAAATTGCTTAAGAACAAAACGGAATCCGCATTTCGTTTCATCATATTATTACGTCACAAGTAAAAACAATCAGAAAGTCAGGATTCGATCAAAAATCAAACAGAAATTACATTTTACCGCGTTTCGGCTTGGAATCGGTGTGGTATATGTCGTGTTCAATCCCACCGAGAGGAGTGTACTGCCATGAATTATTTCCACTAAAAACTGGTTTTACTGACTTTTTTTTTTAATTCTCTAATCATTTTGTTCTAGATTAGGATGTAAGATTATCCACTAACACGTACATTTCAACCGAGAGATCTTTTCAAGTGCAGTATCAGAATTTTTTGTGAAAATAGCGAATAATTCCACCCCATCTTTCCAAGCTTATAACTCCTCGAAAAATGCAATTCAAGCCCTAATTTTTTTTTTCAATTAAAGGAGCAAGGACCAAGATTTCATTAAAAAAAAAAAAAAAAAAAAAAAAAACGTGTTTTTTTTTTAAAAAGGTTTTATACTTCGGACTTTACAGGTAAAATTCGACGAGAACACGATGTCCGTTTTTTTTTTAAATTTGAATATATTATGTATTGACCTTTTCTCTTCAATTTGTGAGTAAATAATTATGTACTTATCCGAGTCGAAATTAATTATTATTAGACATTTACAAAATTGGAGGCGTGAATTATTCGACCCCCTGTCTTTCCAAGCTTATAACTCCTCGAAAAATGTAATTCAAGCCCTAATTTTTTTTTCAATTAAAGGAGCAAGGACCAAGGTTCCATTAAAAAAAAAAAAAAGAAAAAAGAAAAAACAAATAACGTGGTTTAAAAAAAGGTTTTAAACTTCAAACTTTACAGGTAAAATTCTACAAGAACACGATGTCCGTTTTTTTTTAAATTTGAATATATTATGTATTGACCTTTTCTCTTCAATTTGTGAGTAAATAATTATGTACTTATCCGGGACTAAATTAAGTATTTTCTTTGTAATAGACACTGGGGGGGGGGGAACCGTGAATAAAAAAAAAAAACGTTTGTCTAAAATATTATATTCGGTTTATTGGAAAGAACATAAAATTTCACATTGACCCTGAAAATATCGTAAAAATAGAATCAATAGAAAAATTTTGATAGATTTTTAAAATTTTAAAATTTAAAAATATTGAGTTTAAAAATTTAAAAATATTGAGTTCGGAAAATTCATTACTGTTTAAAAAAAAAATAAAAATATTTTTATTACTTTTAAAACAACTGTAATAGTTTATTTTGGAAGTATAATCCATAAAGAAAATAAATAACCCACTTTTAACAGAGAAATTACGAGATTTTTATATTGTATTCGCAGTTTCGTGTTAGGGGTGTCAAAAATTCCTACAAAAATTCTGATACTGCTAGCACTTCGTTAACTGAGTATATTTGCCAGGTACTTTTTTGAAATTTTGATTCATAAGTTCGGTTGCTCCCATAATTACTGTAATAATGGAGATCTTCCTAAAATTCTAGTTTCTTTTCATGCACATAAGACTTTGGTATTTCATTATCTTTGCCCTCTTGTTTCTGTTTAACCCAGCATCATTTAGAACACTAACTTCTAAGGTTGATTCTCGTTCCTTTTTGTCCCATATAACTCCTGAATGAAGACGAGTCTGATCAGGCAATTATTATAGTAAAACTAGACAAGCAAGAGAGTGTGTGCGTGCGAGAGAGAGAGAGAGAGAGAGAGAGAGAGAGAGAGAGAGAGAGAGAGAGAGACAGACAGACAGACAGACAGACAGACAGACAAAGAAAGATGGAGGGAGGCATGCGAGAGAGAGAGAGAGAAAGATGGGATATGGAATGAGAAAGAGAAACGCGAGAGAGATATACGAAAATAGAAAAAATGAGAATGATGAAGGCGGAGATAGATAAAGAGACGGATATTGTCCTCGCGTGAAAGCGTCAGGACACAAAATGTTTTCTACTACTTCAGCTGACCTTATGTAATGGGCACTTTCACTTTGCGAGAGTAATTGTCTGCCCCTTAAATTTTTCTTGCTTTTGGATGTTTTTAATTTTCATCTCATTATGTACTGAATATTTGTTAATGAAACCTATAAAAAATCTGTTCCTTATTTCATTGTAAGCACTTTCGTTTTTAGAGGATTTTAAAATTTTGCCTTTGAAAAGTTATTTACAAGTTTCTGTTTTGAAATTTTAAGACTTTTATATTCTAAAGATATTACATAAAATAAGATAGTTGCAGAGTGAAAGTAGGAAGAAAAATACAGATGAAGAGAGAGAGGAGAGAGAGAGAGAGAAAGAGAGAAAGAGAGAAAGAGAAAGAGACGTATATGCCCATAGAGAGTGAAAAAACTATTTGTACTAATACTAAAACACTGTCTGCTTGTCATGATGTTCGTTGATTTGTTACGATATTTGAGGGCATTTTATCACAAAGCAGATGGAGATTAGAAACTTGGTTTATTAGTGCTCTGAAGGCCTCCTTGTAGAATGGTGATCTTTAAAGCTAAGACATTTCAGATGAAAACATTATTACGTATTTACGTGTCAAAGGCAACATAAGATACTTTTCTACTTACATAGATAATTTGTTGTTGTTTAACCTATTTGAACGTATTTTATTTTTTTTACAAATAAAAGTAGTGTACAACGCATTACTGTAACCAAAAGGTGAGATAAGTTACTCTTAAATAAGATAGCTGTAGAGAAATCTACCCATATGATAAAACAAATAAAATCATAAACATGACAAAAAGAAAATGTCGTACAGAAAAAAAAAAATCACGTAAATGATCGAGTAGTTTTATTTTTAAATAAGAAAATAAGGTACTTGTACAGAATTCTACCCATATTAAAAAAATTAAAATCTTGTCATCTATGTGTCGCTCACTGTTATTTTCTGGCCGTGTCTCGAACATGTGCTTCTCCGGCCATGTGTGACTTTTCATCTCTGCTGTGACGTCACCCACGTTTTTGGAACACATTTTTTTTGCCTGTCCTTCTTCAGCCCCGTCTTTTTCTTTCTGCTTTTTCTTTCCCTTTGTAGTGACGTCACATCACAAACTGGTTCAGTCAGTTTATGTGGCGACCGAATTCTAAAATGTCTTTTACTTTTTAAATCGCAACTATAAACTATAAATCGCTATAATAATCAACAGTATTGGCTCTATAATAATAAATAGGAAATCTGCATGAGTTAAAATATCATATTTAAGCGTATTTTCTGATCAAGTGGCCTACTATATATATATATATAATTTTTAAATACATACAGACGAAAAAAAAAAAAAAAAAAACACGGCCAACTTTAACTGCGAGAAATATCGTTGAAATTTTAACATTTATTTTTAAATGTTGAGACGTCCGTCCACAGTGATCATGATCTGTGCATACGAGCTTAAGTGACCGACTTTCATTTTAACTTTAAAGTGATCAACAATAAGAACCGAGTTCTTAAAGTGGCTGACAATTATTACTATAATAATTTTTAAATATATATAAGCATACACCCTGGATCAAAATGAAATGGTTATGCTTCGCCAGTGTTTGTAATAGTTATTTATCTAGATAACTTACTAAACTATTTTATCAAATTATAGAATTAATCATCACCATTTCTGATGGCCTAATGGCAAATAAAAAAAAAAAACCCACATTTAACTTTTTATTATAGTGGACTTTTTTTTTTTTCAAATTCACTCCATGTAAAGGTGTTAGGGTTAGTCTGAGGTGGTTATTTAACCGGATATTTGATTTATCGCTTGCCCTTACCACTTGAAATGAGTTTGTGTTTTATTTGCTAAACTTTTATGTGATAGGATGGAAATAAATATATTTACATACAGTTGTATATATATACAGTTGTTTAGTTGTATAAATATCCTCGAACCATATAATCACTATAAGGAACTCTTTTGGTCAACAACGGTACCTCGTTTAATGTAAATAGAAGTTTGTTTACATTTATAAAATGAACAATATGAGTATATTAAAATTTTTTAAATGTTTCACAAGTTTAAATGTGTAAAATTTAATCATGTGATTAGTGAAAATGTAATTATGTGAATGTAATTAATTTAAAATAACGTTTGGTCACTTTCCTGTCAATTATTCTTTGAAAATGCAAAGCGACCATTGTGAATCACTTTTTAGTTGTGTGCAAGCGACTCTATAAGTCACTCCATCGGTCTGTCTGTAACACTTTTGTGCTTGGCCTTTTTGGTTAAGATCAAAGATCTGTTGTTAATAGATGCTGTTCTTAGCTTTTAAGCTTTTCTTGGCCTTTTGTGGGGGAGCAAATAAATACAGCTTTTCTTGGCCAAAAGGCCAAGATCAAAGTGTAGTATCTGTTCTCTGATACATACACAGCGATAGGCAGTGTTGTTCTGGCGACACATTCTCGTGGCCGGCGAGCTTGTTGGGTAGCGTTCTGTCCGCACCCCCACTTGGTCTGTCTTTCTCTGCTCTCCCCCCTCACGGGGGGATCCGAGCTGATAATTTACGACCTTCCCGCGAGGGAGGGTCGGAAACACTTTCTCTCTTCCCTCCACTAACTTCCCACTCCCTCTCTCAGTTCTATCTCCCCTCTTGCCGCATTTGGCGCCACTTCTTTTTGGCGCCAAAGTCGGCTCCCACTTTGGACGCCGACTCCACGTCACTCATTTTGGTGAATTATACAGGGAAGAGAGAGCTTTTTTCAAAAATGGACACCCCCAGCCCGGGGACCACCAATACCGATACCTCCAGCCAGGGGGCTACCACAAGAAAAACTGCTCCCCAAGAGGACGACTCCCCAACAGGGGAAGCAAAAAGCAACGGGGCATACCGCCCGGACACTAAACCAAAGGACGCCCCCCAGAAGGGAGAAAACTCACCAGCAGCTCCCCAAGAGGGCGACTCCCCACAAAGGGGAGAAAAAACAATGTTGGACGGGGCATCCCGTTCCGACAACAAAAATCAAGAGGCAGTAGCCCCAAAGGACGATAAGGGAGACAGTGCTCCCCAAGAGGGCGACTCCCCACAAAGGGGAGAAAAAACAATGTTGGACAGGGCATCCCGCTCTGACAACAAAAATCAAGAGGCAGTAGCCCCAAAGGACGATAAGGGAGACAGTGCTCCCCAAGAGGGCGACTCCCCACAAAGGAGAGAAAAAACAATGTTGGACAGGGCATCCCGCTCTGACAACAAAAATCAAGAGGCAGTAGCCCCAAAGGACGATAAGAGAGACAGTGCTCCCCAGGAGGGCTACTGCCCCAAAAGGGGAGCAAATCAAGAAAACGAGGGGGCATACAGCCTAGACCTCCCCAAAACAAAAGGGGCAAAAGCTCCCAAGGACAATAAAGAGGACAATGCTCCCCAGGAGGCCGACTCCCCAAAAAGGGAAGTATTTCCTGGAAGAAGTATAGAGCAGGGAGAGTCGGTCCCAAAGGAAAGCGGAAAGGGAAATGCGCCTCAAAATAGCAACCCTTCCGCCAAGGAACAGCAAAAACAGTCCAACCTCACCAAAGATCCAACACCAACAAGAGGGTCGGCATGGGGGAAGACTGTAGAGAAGCAACTGTCCCCTCAAGAGTATAGAGACTTGTACTTGACCAAGTACAGACAATACATAGAGGGGGCAGAAATTAAACCAGTGCCAGGCGCTTGGGAGGCAATCGAAGACAGAGTGCTCTCCCTCATCATCTCGGATATGCCGGAAAACCGCCTCCTAGGGATGAAAAAGGAAGACATGGCAGGGCTCCTACACAAGCTAAACATCCCGGTATTATACCTGTACCAGAGGAGCTACGCCATGTGGGACATCCTCCTACCCACCAAGGAAGATGCGGAGAGACTCTCCCTACAGGAAATTAAGTATGGGAGAACAAAACTAAAGCCCGAATACCAGGGCAGGACAAGGACCCGGGTGCAGGTATTCAATGTACCTATGCAAATATCAGCAGAAATCCTGGGATCCTTCTTCACACAGTTCGGCGAAGTGGAAAAAATAACCCCAGTGCGGTCGAAAACCGGCATGCACTTGGGCAGCTACACTGTGGCCATGAGGCTAAAGAAAGAAGGCTTCCAGGCGATACCAGCACAGCTGACATTTAAGGAGGCAACTATGACAGTAGTAGTGGAGGGGCGTCGTCCGCACTGCTGGTTCTGCCAAAAACAGGGTCACATGGCCAAGAGCTGCCCTCAAAGGTCAACTCCTACTCAAGTGACACTAAAGGCGGTCCCAACCTCTGAGACAGCACCAGTGGCCAAACAGGCTGTCACAACTCCTGCAACCAGAGCACCAACCCCAGCACCGAGGAAACCCAAAACTGTGCAGGAGGCCAAAGGGGAGGAATGGATCACGGTAATGAGGCGGAAACGGAAGCCCACAATCCCATCTGCCACCGTCCCACAACCAACCCAACAACCGAGGCAGCAACAACAACAGCAGCCTCCACAACAGCCGCAGCAACAGCCATGGCAGCAGACACAGCAGCAGCCAAACCAGCCGTTGAACCAGCCGCAGCAACAACATCAGCTGCCGCGGCCAATTCCACAACCAATGCCACGAAAACAGCAGCAACAACAAAAACAGCAGCAGCAGCAACAGCCAGAACAGCAGCAACAAAAACGGCTGCAGCAACCAGAAAAGCAACAGCATCAACCGGAGAAACAACAATTAGAGGAGCAGCAACAACCAACGGTCCCCACACCAATTGAGACGGGGATCAAGCGAAGAAAACACTGCTCCTCTGAGGATGAATCTGCTAGTGAGAGGGAGAGGAACTCAACCTCACCACTCCCCGGTTCATTCAAAAGAATAAAAAAGAAAAGGAAAGGGGAAGAAAAGGCAGCCCCCACTCCCTGTGAGCATACACCACCTTTAACAACAACACAACCCACTTCTACCCCCATCCATACCACATACTGCACCAACACTAGACACCGCACTAACACCAACACCAACATCAGACACCGCACCAACACCAGACACTGCACCAACACCAGACACTGCACCAACACCAGACACCGCACCAACACCAGACACCGCACCAACACCAACACCAGACATCACACCAACACCAGACACCGCACCAACACCAACACCAGACACCACACAGACACTCGTCCCCACACCAATGCAAATTGAGCCGCCATCCCAGAAAGAAAAGAATGAACCCGGGAGGGGGAGAGACCCTTCAGATTCTCCCACTTACGGACTCACTCCAACAGGGACTCTCGCCCTCGAAACGAGAGACGAACTTTGTTCTGTAGACCCCCTGTCTGTGGCAATGGGCGTACCACACCGGCAGAGAAAAAATTTAAAACCTCTGCTGGACTGCCAACAGATAGGGGGAAAAGACGTTAATGTCCCCTCTAATTTCCCGGACGCCCCACGGCTAACAACTTTCGTCAGGCTTCCTGAGGCCTGCAAAACCAACGTGTGGACAATGCTGGAAGCCGCTGAAGGGGCTGGTCCGGGAATTGAACTGATTAGGAAAAATGACCCTTCCCTTGAGGAACTCGCAAAACAATGCAAGGGAAGGGTCCCAGTGTTGGTCCATCCGTCACTCTATAGGGCCCTTAAATTGACTTACCCTTTGGATGTCGGCGGCATTGTGAGAGAAGGTCAGGACATGAAAAACCTGACCACCTTGAGCATTGCACACAACGTCGGTGTCCTTTCCCCGGCTGACTTCGGAGCTGAGTGTAACACACCTTAAGGTAGGTACCATGGCTTTGAATTTGGCTAGTCTGAATGCGAGGGGCTTGAGATCATCGGGCCGGGCGGCTCGCCTCCGGCACGACCTCTTGTCCCTGGGAGTGGATGTCGCTGCGATTCAGGAGACGCATTTCGTTTCCTCTGTGGACTGTCAGGTGCTGGCCCGAGACTTTGAGGTTTTCTCAGCATATGGCAGCCCGCGGGGGAAGGGAGTTTCCGTGCTGGTTAAACGTACCCTGTCGGCGACGGTCGATGTTGTCCATAGAGATGCAGTGGGTAGGCTGGTTGTGGCCGATGTTGCCGTAAAAGATTCTGTGTTTCGGGTGATTGCGGTTCATGCGCCCAGCACCGCTCGTGAGAGGGTCTCATTCTTCAGTCAGCTTGACGCGTTTGTAGATTGTCGGAAGCGGGTAGTGCTAATGGGGGATTGGAATTCCATCTTAGACCCCGACATAGATAAGGTAGGAGGCGGAGCTAGAGGATCGGAGAGGTGCGAGTCCAGCCTGGCTGATCTGATGGCTAGATGCGGTCTGGTCGACAGGTTTCGGGTCGAGCATCCAGGGCGGGAGATGTGGACGTGGACCAATAGTGTTTCCTCCTATCCAAATACTTATTTGGACAGGATGTTAGTTAGGAGAGGCGAAGTAGACTTCTTATCTGGTCCCACGTTCACTTGGCTAGGCCAGACGGACCATAAATTAGTTATGGCCCGGCTGAAGCTAGGAAATAGGCCTAAGTTAGCGGGGTACTGGAAGTTAAACACCTCCCTTCTGGAGATACAAGACTTCCAAGATCAGTTAAGAGAATTGATTAAAAAGGCACTAGTGGGGGCGGTTACCGGGAGTAAGTGGTGGTTAGGTCTCAAAGCCAAGATCAGAAGCTTCTCCGTCAAGTATGCCCAGCGCCTCGCACTAGATAAGGCCAAGACGAAGAAGAAGCTAGAGCAGAAACTAGCCCAGGCTACGGGGGAGGGTGATAGGGTTAGTCAGGAACTAGCTAAGCAGGACCTTCTACGCGAGACTAGCGAGCGTTACGAAGGCCAAGTAGTTAGAGCTAGGCTTAGAAAGATAGGCAACGAAGCAGTCAATTCTGATGCAGACGTGCGCCGTGAGGTTTCTAGGTGTGGCTCGGACAAATACATTGCAAAAATCAAACATCCGAATGGACGCACCCTGGAATCGACTCGGGAGATCTGCGAGGGGTTTCGAGAACATTTCGAGGAGCGTTTTACGCAGCAGCCCGATCTTCCGGTCCTTGAGTTTAGCGACTATTTGGCCGACTCTCCCCGCCTCGAGGCGGCTAGAGCGGCTAGTTGCGAGGGCCGGGTGACGGAGCGGGAGGTCTTTACTGCGCTGAAGCAGGTCAGCTGTGACAGATCGCCAGGACTTGATGGTCTGCCATACGAACTGTACTTGAGGCTGTCGCCCATGTTTCTGCCTCTTCTGACGGATATGTTCAACCATTGGTTTGCTCAGGGATCCATCCCAGGGCAGGTGACCAAGGGAGTGATCACATTGCTGAAGAAAGGTGACGGGCATGGAGGGGAAGAGTTAGACGACTACAGGCCCATAACTCTGCTAAACACAGAGTTGAAGATTTTGGCCAAGGTCCTGTCGAATCGGCTGCAGGTTGTTATCGACGAGTTGGTTGAACCGGAACAGAACTACGCTGTGAAGGGGAGATCGATTCAGAACAACTTGCACCTGATCCGCATGATCCTAGAGGGGGGAATAGATGACGACACGGAAGCCGCGCTGATAAACTTAGATCAGTCCAAAGCTTTCGATAGGGTCGACCATCGTTTCCTGGCATCTGTCTTAGAGGCCGCCGGTTTTAAACGGGACTTTTGCAAGTGGATCTCCATAATGTATCGACAGCCCATGGCTGTCGTGCAAGTCAACGGAAAGCGCTCGAAACCCTTTGTTATCTCTCGGTCGGTTCGTCAGGGTTGTCCGCTGTCACCCCTGCTTTATGTCCTGGCTTTGGAGCCTCTTCTCCGCAAGCTGAGACATGGGGAGGCAAATTCGGCCCTGCGCGGAATGGCTCTGCCTGGCGGCTCAGCTGCCAAGGTATCCGCGTTCACCGATGATGTCACGATCTTCGTGTCGGGCTTCAGAGACATTGAGGTCGTGTCGGAGGCACTCACACAGTACGAAAGAATTACAGGGGCCAAGATAAACCGCAACAAGTCGGTAGGACTGCGGTTGGGCGCATGGAGTGGCAACGCAAACCTCCCTGCGCCCTTCAGCTGGACAGATGGCCCGGTCCGGATCCTCGGCGTGTGGTTCGGACCGGGTCTCCAGCTTGATAAGAATTGGTTGGAGGTACGGTCAAAGGTGGAGGCTGCAGTCAATTCGTGGCTTCCTAGGAAACTTTCCTTAAAGGGTAGAGCTGAGGCGTGCGCCACTTACGTCTTTCCTCTCATCCTTTACCGACTGGCCGTACTTCCCCTGCCTGCACAACACCTAAAAGCTCTTGTCGAACTCTTGTCCTCGCTCCTTTGGGACAGAGGAAGACACTGGGTGAGCAGACAGGTCTGTATTCAACGTCCGTGTGAGGGAGGCTTGGGAATGCCGGACTTGAAGTGTCATCGAGATGCTGAGAGGCTGGCCTTCCTGAGCCACTATATGCAGGAGGACCAACCGTGGCACCCCGTGGTTACTGCCGCCTTCCCCGACCTCGTTCTCGACCCTTCCATCGAGAGCCGTCGCAGGCCGCGGGGAGAATCTGCCTACATGAAAGAGTGCCGAGCCGCGCTAAAACGACTACCAAGGTCCAGTGACCTTGTGACTGCTACCCGTAGGGAACTCCACAGGGATCTAGTGAAGGGGGCCGCTGACGACCCGCTATGCGCGTGTTTGGGGTGGCAGCAGAGTGAGATCCGCTCCGCGTGGAGCTGGGCGCCAGGTTCGAGTCATCTGAACAATTCGGAGTTCTCTCTGACCTGGCGATTGGCCCGAAATGCACTTCCACTCAACAACATACAATGCAGTTCTGGGTTTCTGGAGTCGCCTGATTGTCCCCGTTGTGGGACAACGGCTGTGGAAACTACGGATCACGCTTTCTTCGATTGCCGCGAACTCCGCCAGTACTGGTCGTATGTCAGTGGGGTGACGCCTCGCATCGATCCTGAGCATCCTCGCCCAATTACTGTATCCAATGTTGTGGACAACGTGAGGCCGCCGTGGGACCGGGAAAGACAAATGGTCTACGTTACGATTCTGGCCGTGGCGAGAATGGTGATTTGGACGTCGCGTCTGCAAGGTTGCCGGGGGGTGTTGTCTTTTTCTGATCAAGATCTGATCGCGTTCTTTAAACACCAACTACGGGTGAAGATCAGATGTGATAGAAGAAGGCTGCATCGCGCGGCATTTGACAGAAGATGGATACATGTGGCAAGTCTGTGTGTACGAAGAGGAGCCAAATTTGAATACGTGTTCCCCGCCTAGGTGTGGAACGCGCAGTTCTGTAAAGTTAAATTAAACAAGTAGTCTCTCAGCTAGCTGAGTGTGTGTTCCATCCCTCCCCGATTAGGAAGCCTCCAAGATCCCCCATCCCCTCTTACCTGCAATTTTTGTTTTCACCCCTTCCTCTAAATTTTACCCATCTTGGAGAAAAAGAAATACAAACTAACCTCCATCCCTTACCCACAAAATTTTCTTTTCTCCATTCACCCCCATCTAGAGGGCATCCCCACCTAGAGACTGACCCGCAGAAGCGAGGTTCCTTTTACAAACCTAGTGGAACGGGCAGTCTATCAACTAGACGGGGTTGGGAGGGTCCTACTAATCACCTTTTGTTTTTTCTTCCCCCTCCCTCGACACAAATGAATTATTGTTACCATTTTATTGTTATCTTTTTTGTTTTTACACGTCAATAAAAAATGTTTTAAAAATTGGGAGTTACTAGGACGTCCCCCAATATGAAAGGGTGAATGCGGTATTATGGTGAAAGAAGATACTAGCTGGGAGAAACTTTTGACTTTGTTTAGTTCTGGAGTGACAAGGATGACCAACGACCCCCAAAATCCCCCCTTTTGAGTTGGCCATGTGCCTAAGTTTTTTGTTCATCGTTGATTTTTTTTTCTGTATTTTTTAACATGAATAAAAGATTTAATATCTCAAAGTGTAGTATCTGTTCCGGCAGATGCTGCACTTAAGATAATTTGTACCAGTCAATGGAGGGGAAACCCTCTATACTGGGACAATTATTATTTTTGATAACCAGAGTGCCCCCTTTTTGGGGAGCTGGTTTTTACCTCACATTAAAAACGGCCTTGTGCCTAATTTGCTCAGTGGGGGAGCAAATAAATACCATCTGTTCCGGCAGATGCTGCAAGCTATGACTAGCTATGACTAGCTATGACTAGCAATGACTAGCAAAGACCAGATGTGGGGGCAACCCCACATGCCTGACCATTAACCAGCTCCCATTTCCCACCTCTCGGGAGCTGGCCCCCTTTTTCCCTTCCCCCTCCCTTCACTCCTCACATTAAAAATCGGCCTTGTGCCTAATTTGCTCGGTGGGGGAGCAAATAAACACCATCTGTTCCGGCAGATACTGCAAGCTATGACTAGCAAAGACCAGATGTGGGGGCAACCCCACATGCCTGACCATTAACCAGCTCCCATTTCCCACCTCTCGGGAGCTGGTCCCCTTTTTCCCTTCCCCCTCCTTTCACTCCTCACATTAAAAATCGGCCTTGTGCCTAATTTGCTCGGTGGGGGAGCAAATAAATACCATCTGTTCCGGCAGATGCTGCACTTAAGATAATTTGTACCAGTCAATGGAGGGGAAACCCTCTATACTGGGACAATTATTATTTTTGGTAACCAGAGTGACCCCTTTTAGGGGAGCTGGTTTTTACCTCACATTAAAAACGGCCTTGTGCCTAATTTGCTCAGTGGGGGAGCAAATAAATACCATCTGTTCTTACTACATGCTGTACTTATGTTTGTAACTTTTCCTTGGCCACATGGCTAAGATCAAAGTGTAGTATATATTCTTAACAGATGCTGCACTTACATTTGTAAATTTTCCTTGGCAAATGCTAAGGCATTTTTAGTCACATGCAAGTCAATCCATCGATCGGTCTGTAACACATTTACATTTTATTTTATTTTTTTAAGCAAGGAGTAACATTTTTGTCCTCCGATTTATTAGAAAGGAACCTATGTTTTCAATGGGTCCGTCTGTCCGTTAGTCCGGATGATTGACGGATAACCGTCCATTAGTTTTTCCTAAAATTTTGTCGCAAATTATATTTTAATATATAAATGTACATAGTAAAAAAAATTTTTTTTTTTTTTTTCCAAAAATCCTGTTTTGCCCGCAGGGGCTCAAAAGGGGTAAAAAATGGCCAAAAATGACACTTTTTGCCCCGTAACAGTTGATCAATCCATTAGATTTTTCTAAAACTTGCCCAAAATGTGGAGGGCATTGTTTTTAATATAAATTCAGTATGGGTGACCCTGGCAAAAGTCTGGTTTGCGTACCCTGGGGATTTTTTGTGCTGAAAACGCCCTTTCTTCTGGTGTATTTCTCATATTTCCCAACAGAAACTTGATATGTCTATATAGTGGTTTCCCATGTTGCTGAATGTAAATATACATGTGTTAAGGTGTGAAACTGCATAGTTTGTCCATTGTCACTGGTATTCGGCATTCAAAGTGGCTCATAAGGGATAAAAATGTACCAAAATTGAAAAAAATGACACTTTTTGCCCCATAAATTTTTACCTATCCATTACATTTTTCTGAAACTTGTCCAAAATGCACAGGGCATTGTTCTCAATAAAAAACTTGATATGTATATCTATATAGTGCTCTCCCATGGTGCTTAATTCAAATGTACATGTGTTACGGTGTAAAAGTGCATAGTTTGTCCATTGTCACTTAGAGGCTCCTAAGGGGTCAAAAATGTACCAAAATTGCAAATAATGACATTTTTTGCCCCATAAATTTTTACCTATCCATTAGACTTTTCTGAAACTTGTCCAAAATGTAACTTTTCCTTGGCCATATGGATAAGATGAAAGTGTAGTATCTGTTCTTAACCGATGCTGCACTTGTTTGTAACTAATAAGAAAATGTGTTACGGACTGACCGACGGAGAATAGTTTTTTTTTTTAAATGCATACCACAGAATAGTTTTTTTAGTCGTGTGCAAGCAACTCTATAAGTTAGTCAGTCGGTCGGTCGGTCGGTCCGTAACACATGTACTTTTTATTTCTTTTATGTTTATTATACCACTATTTATTGGTTTTCGGGGTTCCTAAATACGGAAATAATGTTTCAAATTCCCTAAATCAAATAATTTTTGTGATATAAAGTGGGGGATCACTTTTCTGTATTAATTTAATATAAAATGATCATCCACTTTACAACTAGTCAGTCTCAAAGCCATTCAAGTCATTCTCCAGATCATTCAAGTTGTTTTTGAAGGATTCCAGTTATTTTTAAGCATTCAAGTCATTCTTAAGGTCATTCAATTCATCCTTAAGTTCATTAAAGTCATTCTAAGTCATTTACTTTTTATTTATTTAAGTCATTTCAGCCCATTTTTTGGTCATTTTAGTTTATCTTTAAGAATTTCATGTCAATCCTACATTCATGCATTCATTCATTACACGAGAGCACGCGACTAATGGCTATCGGCCTTGTTTACTATTCAAGAAATTGAAGAATTCAAATGGAATTGGTAAATATTTCAGTAATTAATGAGATCGAAATCGCAGCCTCTTTGGGGCTAATATTAAATAATTATTTCCACAGCCAAACAATATCATAGCCCACACGAGTCATGACAACCAACAAACTGGAAGTCCAAGACTCGAGTTTTGCCCTCATTTTGGGCTCATCAATTAGACATATCCGAACCCAGGATTCAAAACCCCGAGCCTCATGCATGCGAGGCAAGCAGTCTGCCAACTGAGCAAACACCCCGCTCACAATTTATATATATATAACTACTTGGTATTTCTCATCAAATCTTTCTTGAAGTTCACATACTAGATCCATTGCTCTTTCTGCTTCTTGTAAAGCCAGTTCCCTTTATTGCTCTAAATCTTTTCTCACACTTGAAATTATTCTCTATCTTTATAAATCTACTATCTGACCATGTATTGAATATTTTTGCCATATTTGGACTGGTGAATCTCAATCCCATTTGAAGGTTCTTAATAAGGTGCAAAAATGTATCTGCAATTTCATTGGCTCCATCCTTCTTCTTTGCAACCTCTCACAGACGTGATAATATTAGTCTCCGGTTTTCTATAAATATTATTATGGCATGTGTTCTTTAGAATTGTCTGATCTATTCTCTGCTTCTTTTGTTCCAGGTGGTTTGACTTGATGGTTAGTGGTCTCCATCAATTCACTGTTTTGATACCTAATACAGCTTCCTATTCCAGTAGCTTTTTTCCAAGAACTGCAGACTTGTCGAACTTTCTTCCTGCTGTTTTCCTCCTATCAATAACCTTGTTTTTTTTGGGTTTTTTTTTCAAGATTAAGGTCAATAGGCATTTTCTGTCTTTTCAATAATCACCTTTCGTTTTTGTTAGCTCCTTACATCAAGTAGTTTCATGCCTTGTCTCGAATGAATTCCATTAAAAAAAAAAACTTTTCCTGCTGTTTTCAAGATGTTAATAAGCATTCTCTGCCTTTTCAATAATCTTTTGTTCTTGTTAACTCCTTACAGCAAGTAGTTTCACACCTTGCCAAAAGCATTTTCCATTAAAAAAAAAAAAAAATATATATATATATATATATATTTAAATAAAAACAAATACAAATTGATGTATATTTCTGGAATTTTTTTCTTTCAATTTTTATTCTTCTTTGACAAGAAAAAGGTTCACATTTGCACAAACAATACAAACCTAGCTATGAAATGTGAGAGGAAAAAAAAAAAGATTTCAAGCTTTCAATCCCAGAGTGCATTGCAAGTTACCAGTTGCAGAGCAGTCGATGACATCTTAAAATACTAGAAGCACAGCAGGTAAAAAGACAAAGCACACACAGTTTTTCAGGGATATAAGATGTGTTGTGAATCTTGTCGCTGAGAAAAAATTCACTTCTGTTATTTATTTTTTGTTTGTTTAAATAAATTCCATTTCTTTTCATATATAAAAAAAATATCGTATAGCAAAAGCTATAACGTTGCTAATTATGGTAACACTGGATGCGGCAGAGTGCACTGTATTGCTTAAAATATTAGCATACATGTTTGAAGCAAAGAATAGTTTTTTTTTTTTTTTAATATTAAAACTCTTAGATGTATGTGTGTGTTTTCACAAAAAAAGCAACCTGATTTGATAGTAGTGTTAGTATGAAAAAAAATTGCTTTTTAATTATGACATTAATTTATTAGATAAATAGGGCAGGTCATATCTAAACTATCAATGTCATAGTTGTGTTTGTGAATGAGAATAGCTTTATGATCATTATCACTATCATAAGTTTAGGTATTATCATTTTTTTTTTTTTTTTTTAACATTTGTCATTGGTATTATTAAGTGGGTGTAGGCGTATGCATGTGTGTGTATGTGTTGGCCACACAGAAAGCTACATATTTAAGCCAAATAAAAAAAAATAATAATAAAAAAATTATCACTGTACGTTGCACAGACAGGGGCATCACTGTGCGCACAGATCATCAATACAGTGGACTGATTTTCTTTCTTTTGTTTCAAATTTATGGCTTCATAATATTTATTCAAATACTCCTGGATTTGTATTCATCTTCAATCAGTGGACATTGAACTTTTTAATTTTTTTAAAAAATTATTTTTTTTTTTTTAGAAAAAGATTTACTTTTCATCTCTGTTGTGGTCGAAAATGACTGATAAGCCATCTTTTTTTTGTTTGTTTTTATAAATATTTGAATAAGAATTGGTTCAGTTTGTCATATTTCAGTAAAAATGGTCATTTTTTTTTTTTTTTTTGTAAAATAAGCTGTCTGAATTTGATTTTCTTTTTTTATAAAATAACTTTCTTTTTATAGAATATCTTACATCATGTACAACTTTTTATTTATCGCACGAGAATTTATCTATTTTGTTAATGGCTATAAAATAGAAAATTAAAAAAAATATGATGAAAAGAAAAATAGTAGAAACTTTTATTTTATTTTTTTTTTGTTTGTTATTTTTTTTTTTAGCTTTCAACCTCTGCCCAAACGGAATGAATGGAAATGATAAAAGTTGAAAAATTAAGCAAAACTTAAAAAAAATGGAAAAAAAAAAAAAAAAATTGAGATTTGTATGATGTTTGAAACATTGCAGTTTCTATGTGCTCTTCAGATTTTTGTCAAGTAAACACTGATAACTTTATCAGAAATTACAAAGAATGGAATAATTTGAAACCATTTATTTTCACAAGATTTTCTTTTCATAAAAATATTGTAAAAAAAAAAAAAATAAAAACAGATACTATGGGCATGTTATACCCTTCCCTTATAATATTAAATGTCCACCCTAAATTGTGAAACAGGGAAGGAACTTCATGTTTTTTGAATAAGAAAAATAACTCAAAGTCTTAAAAAAAAAAATGTTCTTTCTCTAAAATTAGACATTTTTAATAAAAAAATTTTCTTTCTTTTTTTAAAAAAAAACGAACCTTAACAAAAAGTCAAGGATATGTTTGTATGTTCTTGAAAAAAAGACTACTTTCGTTAATAGTAGTGAAGAAAGAGAGAAAGAATCGAAAAAAGGCTTTGAGGAAATACTGTGAATTATCATATTTTATAAATATATAGTTGTATAAATTAGTAAGTAGGCAAAAAACGGTATCAGCAAATTGCTACTGTGAGAGTTTTAAGATAAAACAAAACTGAAGAGCACAATATTAACCAAAACGTTTCATTCTTAGTAAACCCATCTGAATGAATTCAGACGGATTTATTATAAATAATGTTAGAGGTTTCTAAGATGTTAAGGTCTACACATCATCTTCGAGACATTGGCGTTGATCAAAATCGCTGGGGGTTTGCATGAATTGGTCGATAATTTGTTGCATACTCTCTCTCAGTTCTTCTGGTGTTTCATTTTGCTGTTCTACACGAGATTCTTCCTGGATGAATGTTTCATCACGACCGTCACGAATATACGTCTTCTTATGGATTTCTTTTTTCATCATCAGGCTGGTGAATTAAAAAGAAAACAAAAAATAAATAAATATCACATTTTTATCAGATTGTTTTACCTCTTCCCTACTTAACTTTTTTATTTTTTTTTATTTACAATGTCAAATCCTAAACAAAATGAATTCAATGGGAGACGAGTTACAAAGAATTGGGAACAGACATCAACCATTGACACCAGTGGTTTGAAAGAATGTACAAGATCTGTCTTGTTAGATGAGAAAAAAAATCACTGAAGTTTTTATTATCAGTCAAGACTGCAGGAGTTTTATTGAAATTAGCCAAAATAAAGTATATTTTAATGTGTGTGTGTGTGTGTGTGTGTGTGTATATATATATATATATATATATATATATATATATATATATATATATATATACACACACACACATACATCGAGCTTCATGAATTGAAGGACTGGTATAAATAAAAGGTAAAATATAACTGAAGAAACATTTCCACACACACACACACACACACACACACACACATTATATATAATTAACTGAAATTTTGAAATACTTTCAGATTACAGATTGTATAATACTGTAAAATGAAAGTCCATATAAATATTAGTATACAATATAAAAAAAATTCACCTTTGGTTCCTATATCTCTAACTAAATCTATTCCCCCAAAAAGGTTATTTATAAGATAATCTCAATCAGACAAAAAAAGCTTAATATACAAGACAGAGCAACTCTTATAATAAAAAAAAAGTTTATATATACATACATAACTTTGTATTGTAACAGTTTCTATATCTTTCTTGTAAGTTTGAACTTAAAATCGCTAATTAAAAAACTTTAAAAATTCTTGCATTTTAAACTTTTTCTAAGGGAACTTAAAATAATGTGTGTGCGACAATTTTTTTTTATACATTTCTTTGCATAATTGTTTTTTTTCCAAATCAAAGTTGAATGAACAATTTGAATTTTCATTTTTTTTTTTCCTCTCTGATTTTTGCTCTCAAGTTTTCAAACCATCCAACTTAGGGAAACAAAAACATTAGTATCACACAACAGAAATAATTTCAACTATAAGGCTATAATTGAGTATAAACACTTTTGACAGTTTCAATCAGGAATCAAACTTTATCACAGTTTTCAATGACAAACGAGGAGAGAGAGGTAGGGTAGGAGGAGGATTGATGTACTGAAAAATCAATACATTTTAAATGTTTAAGATAAAGCTAATTTTTCGGATAATTAAATTTTTGATATTGAATTTAAAAATTCAAACATTCTTTGGATTATTGGAGATTAAGTAACATTATTTAAATAAAATTACTTATTTAGGATTTATAAGTAGAATTCTGTAAAACGAATCATCCCTAGTTAAATCTGATTGTCTGGTGCCTGTGTCTCATATAGTTTTTTTTTTTTTTATATTTGAATTTGTCGAACTACTGCTCTAACATTATTTTCAGGACAAACTTTAGTATTATTTTTACGTTTCGGTTAATGTAACTTCTGTCCTTCTTCAAGTATATTTTGTCAGACCCCGAATCTGCACAGAATTCGTAACAGAACCCTTTAATCTACAAAGGTAGTATACACTTGTTTGGTAAGTAATTTACAATTTTTGTATGTTGCCCAAACTGAGGATTGAACGTTCAACCTCCAAAAGAGTATAAATTCACAACTGAATTTTACTTTTACCAAATACTTTATCCACTATGTTACGAGTCCTTTTTATTTGATAATCATTTTGATATTAATTTCAAATTGTATTTCAGATATACATTATGTCTATACGTTGGATGTTCATGTTAAATTTATTATGTTGAAATAAAAGTATGGAGTTAATTATGGCAGACCCTTTATATGTTAGCTTAGATTTGAGAAAATCTAAGAAGGCTGAAATAAATTTATTATCTGGTATGTGTTGAATTGGTTATCCTGTATTCATAAAAACATTGCTCCATATTTTATGCATTAATGCCCTTTAATATATATTTATAATTGAATATAATTTAATATTAAACAAGAATTTCCATTAGGATTGTACTTGAAGCCAAACATGATTATATAGATATGAGAGAGAGAAATATAAGAAGCAAAGGTAAGACCATTGCAAGCGGAAATCTATTCCCAAAATGCTTCCTAAGAGAAAATGTGCAACCAAGCAACAAGAGAAAGCATGCCGATAGCGTTAAGGCAAGTATTTTACGAAGATAATCGTGAAGGATTATTACTTATAGAATTGCATAAAGCTCAGTTGGCCAAAAAGAAAGGAATATTTTTAAACATCATTTTTATTTTTAGTGCTTTTAGCAGACTTAACACAAACGTGTGTGTGTGTGTGTGTTTGCGCGAGGGGGAGGGGAGAATGCTTTTGTAATTGTATTTCCCACTTTGTATAAACCAATTCTTTTTGTTTAAAAGCTCTATGCTTGTTAAATATAACAACGGGGCATATATGCATATATATATATATATATATTCTCGTAAAAATCAAGACAACAAAATATAAAATGGGAACATCTTATTATGTATTTTCTTTTTATTTTACAATTTTTTGATAAATATTTAAACAATTTAAAATATCATTAGAAAATATTCCAAAACAGCTACTCATCAGACGGCCAAATACACTACTTATACATATATGAATACATTCATAATTTATTAGTCGCGTGAAAGCGACTCTATAAGTCACTCTGTTGGTTGGTTGGTCAGTCGGTCAGTCTGTCCATAACACTTTTGTGCTTGGCCTTTTTGGTTAAGATCAAGGTCTGAAGGTGATAGAGTTAGTCAAGAACTAGCTAGGCAGGACCTTCTGTGTGAGATTAGCAAGCGCTACGAAGGTCAAGTCGTCAGAGCTAGGCTTAGAAAGATAGGCAACGAAGCAGTCAGCTCTGACGCTGTCACGTGTCGTGAGATTTCTAGGTGTGGCTCGGACAAATACATTGCAAAAGTTAGACATCCGGATGGACGCACCCTTGAATCAACTCGGGAGATCTGTGAGGGGTTTCGAGAAAATCTTGAGGAGCGTTTTATGCAGCAGCCCGATCTTCCGGTCCTTGAGTTTAGCAACTATTTGGCCAACTCTCCCCGTCTTGATCCGGCTAGAGCGGCTAGCTGCGAGGGCCAGGTGACGGAGTGGGAGGTCTTCACTGCACTGAAGCAGGTCAGCTGCGACAGATCGCCGGGACTCGATGGTCTACCATACGAACTGTATTTGAGGCTGTCGCTCATGTTTCTGCCTCTTCTGACGGATGTGTTCAACCACTGGTTTGCTCAGAGATCCATCCCAGGGCAGGTAACCAAGGGAGTGATCACATTGCTGAGAAAAGGTGATGGGCATGGTGGGGAAGAGTTAGACGCCTACAGACCCATAACTCTGCTTAACACAGAGTTGAAGATTTTGGCCAAGGTCCTGTCGAATCGGCTGCAGGTTGTTATCAAAGAGTTGGTTGAACCGGAACAGAACTACGCTGTTAAGGGGAGATCGAGAATAGATGACAATACGGAAGCCACGCTAATCAACTTAGATCAGTCCAAAGCGTTTGATAGGGTCAACCATCGTTTCCTGGCATCTGTCTTAGAGGCCGTCGGTTTTAACCAAACTTCTGCAAGTGGATCTCCGTGATGTATCGACAACCCACAGCTGTTGTGAAAGTCAACAGAAAATGCTCAAAACCCTTTGTTATCTCTTGGTTGGTTCGTAAGGATTGTCCGCTGTCACCCCTGCTTTACGTCCTGGCCTTGGAGCCTCTGCTCTGCAAGCTAAGACGTGGGGAGGCAAATTCGGCCCTGCGCGAAATGGCTGTGCCTGGTGGCTCAGCTGCCAAGGTATCCGTGTTTGCCAATGATGTCATGGTCTTTGTGTTGGGCTTCAGGGACATCAAGATCGTGTCGGAGGCGCTTGCACAGTATGAAAGAATCACGGGGCCAAGATAAACCGCAGCAAGTCGGTCGGACTGCGGTTGGGTGCCTGGAACGGCAACGCACATCTCCCGGCACCTTTCAGCTGGACGGATGGCCCAGTTCGGATCCTGGGTGTGTGGTTCGAACCGGGTCTCCAGCTTGATAAGAATTGGGCTGAGGTACGGTCAAAGGTGGCAGCTGCGGTCAACGCGTGGCTTCCTAGGAAACTTTCCTTAAAGGGTAGAGCTGGGGTGTGCGCCACATACGTCTTCCCTCTTATCCTTTATCGACTGGCCATACTTCCTCTGCCTGCACAACACCTAACAGCTCTTGTCAAACTCTTGTCCTCGATCCTTTGGGACAGAAGAAGACACTGGGTGAGCAGACAGGTCTGTATTCAACATCCGTGTGAGTGAGGTTTGGAAATGCTGGACTTAAGGTGTCATCGAGATGCTGGATTTCCTTAGCCACTACCTTCAAGATGATCAACTGTGGCATCCTGCGATCACTGCTGCCTTTCCTGACCTCATTCTCGATCCCCGCTATAGAGAGTCATCGCAGGCCGCGAGGAGATTCAGCCTTCCTGAAAAGAGTGCCGAGCTGCGCTAAAACGACTACCAGGGTCCAGCGACCTAGTGACTGCCACTCATAGGGAACTCCACAGGGATCTATCTAGCACCGACGACTCACTATGCACGCGTTTGGGTTGGCAGCAGAGTGAGATCCTATCCGCTTCTTGTGGAGCTGGGCGCCAGGTTCGAGTCATCTGAACAATTCAGAGTTCTCTCTGACCTGGCGATTGGCCCAAAACACGCTTCCCCTCAACAATATACAATGCAGTTCTAGTTTCCTGAAGTCGCTGGCCTGTCCCCGTAGCAGGACGACGGCCGCAGAAACAACTGATCACCCATTTTTCAATTGCCGCGAACTCCGCCAGTACTGGTCATATGTTGGCGATGTGACAACTCGCATCGACCCTGAGCATCCTCGCCCGATTACTGTGGACAACGTGAGGTCGTCATGGGACCGGGAGAAACAAATGGTCTACATCGCAATCCTGGCTGTGGCGAGAATGGTGATTTGGATGTCGAGACTGCAAGATGGCCAGGGGGTGCTGGCTTTTTCTGATCAAGATCTGATCGCTTTCTTTAAACACCAACTACGAGTAAAGATCAGATGCGACAGTAGAAGGCTGCATCGTGTGGCTTTTGAAAGAAGATGGATACAGTTAGCAAGTCTGTGTGTATGAAGAGGGGCCAAATTTGAATACGTGTTCCCCGCCTAGGTGTGGAGCGCTCAGTTCTAGGGTTTCTGTCGGACCCCCGCCCCTTTCTAATTCTACTTCCTTCAGCCTCTCAGCCAGCCGAATAAATCTTGTTTCCCTTATTAGAAAGCCTCCAAGACCCCCCAACCTCTAAAAACAACAATTTTTTCTTTTGCCCCCCAACCTCACCATCTCCCCTTCTTTTTGAGTTGGCCTTGTGCCTAAGTTTTTTGTTCATTTTTCCCTAATGTATTTTTTTCCTGTGAATAAAAAATTTAATATCTCAAAGTGTAGTATCTGTTGTTATGTTTGTAACTTTGTGATATAAAGTGGGGGATCACTTTTCTGTATTAATTTAATGTAAAATGATCACCCACTTTACAACCAGTCAGTCTCAAAGCCATTCAAGTCATTCTCCAGATAATTCAAGTTGTTTTAGAAGGATTCCAGTTATTTTTTAAGCATTCAAATCATTCTTAAGGTCATTCAATTCATCCTTAAGTTCATTAAAGTCATTCTAAGTCATTTACTTTTTATTTATTTAAGTCATTTCAGCCCATTTTTTGGTCATTTTAGTTTATCTTTAAGAATTTCATGTCAATCCTACATTCATGCATTCATTCATTACATGAGAGCACGCGACTAATGGCTATCGGCCTTGTTTTTAAAGAACAAGCAGTTGCCCCTACCTACCCACCATCTTTAAATTTTCATTCGTTTACATTCTACGATTTACTGATTAATTCATGCTTCATATTTTATTTCTTAAGAAAGAACTGTGATTAAAAGGTTAATTTAAATATTATTAATTAAAATTTATCTTCATCCCATAATGGTTATTGCAATAATTTAAAATTTATCTTTTCAATTTATATAGTCATCCACATACAGTACTGTTTCACTGTATCACAGCTCATCAGTGCAGCTAGACAGGCAACTACCAAAATGGTATATGCTTTTTTTTTCTTTAAAAGAAATATTTATTTACCTTTAAAGATATAGAGCAAACTTTTGACTTGGTCAAGATTGTTTTTAAGCGATTTATTTTTGTTAATCATTTTTCTAGGCAATATTCTTTTGGGATGTTAAATGGACAGTTTGTAAGTCCTTTCCATTGCAAGCACACATCTCACATTACAATACTATAAGAAATAAGATGGTATTTTTAAAAAAATATCGCTATGAAATGAATATCAAAATTTGAAAAAAAAAAAACAAAAAAAAAAAAATGATATGTTATTTTCTTTAAAAGGAATATTTATTTAGTTATAAAAATATAAAGCAAGCTTTCATCTCAATCAAATATTTTTCAAACCATTTTTTTTTTTGTTAATCATTTATTTTCTCATCTTGGAGATGTATAAATCTCCCTAGGAGATTGTATGTATATATATATATATATATATATATATACTAGCAGGGAGACCTGACATTGCTCAGGATTGAATGCTGATCAACAATTGTTTCACACTCCCATATTTTTATTGTCATCGGAATCGGTGAAATCGACCATTTTTCAATTAAATTGATTGATTGCCTACTCTAGTTGGGGACCCATCATGGTGCACCAGCTTCACATGCCTTTCCTCAGTGACTTAGGTTACATTACACTGCATATTCCTTTGAAAAACGAGCGCTAATTACTTATTCATTTGTATGGTTTATCATTAGATGTTTGGTTTCATTTCACTATAGGGCTGACGCGATGCCTCCAATAAGTTTTATTTCCGTATTGCACTGTTATTGATAGCTATAAAATTTTATATATATAATGGCTTGAATGAAAGAATAAAACGCAAAAGCCAAATATCATACTTCACTTTCACTCTAAACAAAAACATTCATTTTGAACCTACTACTGATTTTATATGTATAGCATTACTGCTTGTGTGGTAATAATGGCCTGAATTTAAATTTAAAATAAAGAAGTCAAGTATCATGGTGCAATTGTGTTCTAAACAGAAACATTCATTTCAAACGCGCCCCTGTCATATCAAATAATCTACTTTTATATGTCGAACGTTTCGATTTGTGTAATAATAAAATGCATTTGTGATGTTAGGCCGTGTAAGGTGTTAACTTTGGCAAAATCGCCTGCTCCTTTTTTCATCAGATTATTTCGATTCTCGATACTTAAGTATCTTTGTATGAAATTTCATAAAAATCGGCCTAGCTGTTTTCAAGTCCATAGGGATTTAACTCACACACAAAGTTGCTTTTTACATAATATATATATAAACTTTTTTTGAAATTGTTTGCATATTTTATCAACTTTGTATCAATTTAATTTTTAAATTCTTTGTTTAAACAAAACTCTTTGTATTCAGCTAAGATTTCGATTTCCTTGGTTTAGTTCAAATAAAAAATTAGATTGTTAAATTAAAGGAAGTTTATAGAGTAGCATTTGAGTTCATAAAAAAAAAGATTGCAAGTATGTTAATCATCCATGATTACTCATTAAAATAACACACACGTATTTATTGTTAAAAATAATAGAATTAGACAAAATAAATAACAGCTAGGAGTGTCGTAAAACCAATATTCTTCAATCGGTAAATAACTACTATACATGCATACAACTACAGTGTCCCAAAATGAACCATCTATTTTGTTGCTAATTTATATTTCAAACTAGGGTGGGGGCGCCCAGCCTTGCCGGATCGTAAAATAAACTGAAATATGTTTTTCTTTATTGGATATTATGTTGTACTTAATATATAGTAGTGATTTCAAAAGTTTAAAAAATAAAAATGATTCGAGTGCCATCAGTACAAATCGAAACCAAAACATTCAGTGCTCCAACCACGTTCCCTACGAGTGTAGCTATCAAAAGATAGGGAAGAAAGATTTAATATTAAATGACTTGTAGAAATCAATCGAATTTGGACATGTGCAGAAAGAAATGTCCCGCCCCCCTCGCCAATCTTTCATGAAAAACACCCATCTAGCTGAAACCACTGTCAAAAATTTTCCCCACTCTTTATCTGTGCCAAAACCAAAATGTAGATTCAATGAACAAAGCTTCTTTCTTAGAAGTGCACACCTGTGGAACTCTGTCCCGTTTGCCTGTTTCCCACCTGGATATCTTCAAGTCCAACATAAACAAATTCCTGATGAACTGCCCCCTTAAGATGCTTTATCAATCTCAACACTAACGTACTGTACACGTAATAATCCTTATCCCCGAGTGGCTTCTGGGCCTTGATAAGTGGTAACCACTTTGTAAAAAAAAAAAAAAAATAAATGTCAGCAAGTTGAAATAAACATTTTGCATTTCAACCTGCCATGTCTGTACGTGTTATTCATCCATTCAACTAAAGATTTTACTTCTTATAAACCATCCTTGGTGTATGGTTACTTTTTCCTGTTAATTTCAGTGTTATGTGACCAGTAGTTCAAGAATCGGTTAAATATTTACATAGACACACACAAACATATGTTTTGTTTATATATGAGAATAGATGGTTAATTTTTGGACACTGTATATACGTAAATCATGTAAGTCTAAATACTGTGCACAAAAAATTATACTTCTACAAACTCTAAATAGGGTTGCCATATTTGGATAATCAGAAAGAACGGATATTCTTTTTTATCACATTTTTAATCGATGCAATTAATATAATAAAATAAGATTGGGGTCCTTAAATGCAGGACAAGAAAACAAATATTAAAACCTAAAACATTCATAATAAAAAATGATATAACTTGGCAGTAATATGAAGAAAATATCAGAATTATGATTCTTGCATTTTTTTGTTTCTTCCTCCTCTCCTGGTATGATCAGCCAGCTTACTTTAAGAGAAAGTTTCTAGGGATTATCAAACTCACAAGTAGTAGACAGTTGGATGTGTATTGCATTCAACTAAGATGATTTTAACAAGATTAGAGGTTTGAAACGAGACGTTACTGTTCTCTTATTTACAGCACCTGATATTACCAAATGGTCACTCATTTCATACTGACCAGATTCATCATTGCTTAACTTTAGTGATCTAATGAGAACTATGGTGTCAATTGCCTTCTTAACAGCTGAAGGTCGGAAGCCCATGCCTCTCCAAGCAATATAGTTGCTTTTCATGGCAGTTTTTCAAAGATGCTGACAGTAATGGTAGGTTGCTAGAACCACCAAAACCGATGCATAGTGACACAGACTAGTTGATTTCCAACATGACATGATTAATGCATAATGATTTCCAACATGACATGATTAATGCATAATGATATCCAACATGACATGATTAATGCATAATGATATCCAACATGACATGATTAATGCATAATGATATCCAACATGACATGATTAATGCATAATGATATCCAACATGACATGATTAATGCATAATGATATCCAACATGACATGATTAATGCATAATGATATCCAACATGACATGATTAATGCATAATGATATCCAACATGACATGATTAATGCATAATGATTTCCAACATGACATGATTAATGCATAATGATTTCCAACATGACATGATTAATGCATAACGATTTCCAACATGACATGATTAATGCATAACGATATCCAACATGACATGATTAATGCATAATGATTTCCAACATCACATGATTATTGCATAATCCTAGGTCAATATTGTGGCAAAGGTACTGGAAGAGCATCTCACTTTAGATTTAGTATATATATATATATATATATATATATATATATATATATATATATTGAAATATAACTTTTTGTCATTTATTTTCTATATTGCTCTGTAATTACATTGAGCTTCTTAAATAAAGATTGATATATATTATAAGAAAATATATTTCTACAGAAATATTTGTTACCAAGTAAGATCTATGACTTACTTGTAGTTTCATTAAATACTTTTGCAAGCAAAATCCGATCCCGTATTTTGCTAAATCTTACCCTCTGATGAGAAGGAAAGTATTTCTTTGAAACTCTGGATTAAGGACTATCCCCTTATTTTGTGCTTCCTTTTTAAAATTAAATGTTTTAAACTCTTTATCAAAATGTTTTTTTAACATGTTTTATTAACTACTTGTTCTTATTATAAGCTCAATTTCCTATTTGGTTTTATTGAGCTTTTACACTTGGTTGAGATCACTTTATAAATATTAACTCTTCAATATTTATAATATACTTTAGTTTTGCCATCTTGGATTATTTGGTAAACTTAACTGTAAGTAATTTTTATTTCATTATAATATGTGTGTGTAGCATTAGGCTTCAAAATATCTCAGTATAACGAGCATATAACACCCCCTGTAACTGTGTTTCATTATTACATTGACAAATATATATATATATATATATATATATATATATATACCAACATAGCACACGGATATATATATATGTATATATATATGCTATGCATACCAACATATAGCTTTTTATTGTCTATAATTGCTATTATTATATTTAAGTTCCACCATACCTGTTGACTACTGCACAATCACACTGACACACCGGTTCTCGCCAGATCACAGAGGTTAAGCAATGCTGAGCCTGGACAGTACCAGATCAGATTTGGAAAGGCTAGGCGCTGTATGTACCTTCTGTTGAACTTTACAAATATTGATAAGTCTAATCTTAAAAAAATAAAAAAAATTCTATATTTCTTTAACTCTCTTCTAATGTGTGTGTGTATATATATATATATATATATGTTTGAGATGTTCAAAAGTCGGGACTAATGAACACAACAAGGTTTTTTTCTTTGTGGCGTCGATGGGTTCATGGTCGCCTGACAAAGTCTCATTGACTGAAACAGATGGCTGTTTATAGCGACCATATGTAACTGTTTATCAAATAAAAAAAATAAAAAAAAAAAATATATATATATTTACACACAGTGACTCCCTATTTTTAAGTGCTTGTAGTTTATTACTAAAATATGATTTGTACAAAAATGAATATAGGAAAGTGTGTAGCACAAGATTTTATTAAGAATTCAATATGGGTGCCAGCATTCGCTACCAGCTTTACAAGACACCTGAGAATTAATTTTAACTTTCATGTTTGCAGATGCCAATTGATATTTACCTTCAACATGGAAGTTAAATTAATTTTCTGGTGGCTTGAAAAGCTGGTGGCGAAAGCTGATGCCCATATTGAATTCTAAATAAAACTTGATTCATATTTATTTCTTGTACAAATTATATTTTAGTAATAAATTACAAGCATTTGATAATAAGAAGTTACTTTCCAATCAGCTTATATATATATATTATTATTTCATATACATACACATATATTATAAAGGAATATAATATATTATGTATATATATATTTTCAATATTTACTTCAACAGTGCTCAATATGCGAGTATGGTTTGGTAGTAGTATGAGAATATATACATGGCAAGTAAGCTACAAAGCAACATTTATGTTTCATTCCCAAAGGAAATCATCAAGCAATGGTCTGATGATTACCTCAAGAAAATATTTTCATACTACTACAATGTATAGTATATAAGGAATTTAAGAAAACCGAAAATGCTAAATATGGCAACCCTAATTTAAACATGATGAGGGAGTCCAGCACCAATTAAAAAAAAATAAATAAAAATAACCAATACTCTAATAATAAAAAAAATTAAATACATTCTATTCTACAGTGAAATGTTGAAAATATATTCAGTAACAGATAACAGATTACAAATCGAAAAAAAACAAAACAATCAAATAATTATAAACAAACATTTTTTTAAATAGCACAGTGGATAATAGAAATAATTTTGTCTTTTATAAAAATTATGAATTTCTTTTTCAATGTATATGAATTCATGTAAAATAATGAAAAGATCATTTCGATAATTTCAATAAATTTTAAATGAACAGCTGATTATTTAAGGCCATCTTCATCTTTTAGAAGAGAGAAACAGAAACTGTTTAACAAATCAAGTTATAAACAAGTACAACTGCAAAATTGGCAGAATAATATGCATTGAACCTAAGATGGGGGAGTGTATCCGATATCAACAGTTCGGTTCAAATTAGATAATAAAACAAAGCATAACAGCTTTTCTATAAACTTGACTTCTTACCTCCACCAAGTAGGTTATGTTTTTTGTCGAGTTTGCTTGATGGATTGCTTGTATATAGCTTGGCGTCCACATTGCTTAACCAACCTTGGTCAAAGTATCGGTTATGGTCCAACTTAGAACTGATTTAGTTTTAGGGGATCTAATCCCAAGGTCAAATTCATGGAAAAGTCATAATTTTGACGATAACTTTGGTTCTGTTCATCATTCCTACTGTAGCTAATGAAATCCTTTAAAAGGTCAGTCATGGTTGAAATTTGGATAGAATTTTAACTTCTGACTTTTCCAAATTTGATATAGAGAGCTGACATTCTTTGCTAAACAGTAACCAGCATGCAAGAATTTCATCTAGATCAGATAAACAGATTGTAAGTTAGCAACGTTTCCATATCATAACTTTGGTAATACTTCATACAATATAGAGAAGATAAGACTTTTGCCCATCCTTACGTAATCAGGTAGATGTTTGCAGTCTTGACTTATGCTCTGAGTATTGTTATGTCTTCTTTTCTATTATAAAGTCCAATCTACATGAACGCCTAAAAGCAAAATATGATCTTCTGCCAGAAATTCTGTAGCTCTTGAAAACTCATAATAACGGCAGAGTTGTAAAGAGAGTATTGAAAAGTTTCAGATTTCTTTGTTCATTATATTCGTCTTTTGAATGCATGAACATTTTCATAATGTTTCTATCCAAATGCAAGGGAATGTGCCAGTGTTCTCGCATATGTAAATTTAATTTGACCTCATTAATCTGATACACATTTATAGATCATTAAAGAATGATAGTCTGAGTGGGATCAAACTCATATACCAATGATTTGAAGGTCCTCAATCTGGGGTGCTCACATCCCCCTGGGATTACAGGAAAATATTCCAGGGGTGAGAGGGGAGAAAAGGTTTAGATAAAAAACAGAGTATTGGTTATATGTTACTCTTGTTTTTTTTGTTTTTTTTTGCAATGTACAAATCTCTTGTTTTTATCTTAGGGTTAAGTGTTGTTATTAAGTGGCTCTTAAATACATGGCTGAATAGATTTAATGCAACCATGCATTTAACTAAGTTCAGAACATTGAACAAGTTATTGTTATTTAGTTATTAGTGCTATTTCAAGTAATGCACATTTTTTTTTAGGTTCATTCCAATATTTATGATTTTTTTTCTTGGTTATATATGTGATTTTCCTTGCAAATTATATTAAAGAATAAAGTTACGATTTTATTTTGATAAAATATTAGTTAAAATGAGCAACATCACTCCTCGAACACAATATAAATTTTAAGGGGTGTGAGGTTGAAGGCAAATTTCTTGAGGGGTGTAGACTAGTGTTGGGACGATTATCAGAATCATAAAAATTATGTCCATTTACCAATGTCAACTATGATTTCTTTATATTTTTTTTATTGATTTTGTTTTAAAAACTTCCACTGCTGGTAGTAATAATAAAATGAATATTTATCGATTTTGAACTACCAGTAAAACTAAAATCTATAGATCACCCCACTCCCACAAGTGTTTTTACTAATCAGGGAAAAAATAACAATTTTATAAGTAAATATTTAGAGATTTATAAAAAATTCGAAATCTGTAATTGTATTGGAATCAAGAAAAATCTTGGAATCGTCCCATCACTAGTGTATACTAAAACAAAAAGTTGGGAATCACTGATTATACAGCAATTTAAGTGAAAAAAAACTGAAAAACTAAATGACATTCTAGAAATGTACTTTTCTTATAAAGCAAGGGAGAAAAAAGAAGCTTCATCTAACACTTTGTTTATTGATGTGTAAAGGAAGCACAAAGGCCCAAAGCTAGAAAAATAGAAATTGCAAAGCTGTAATGTAGTGTAATTTCAAGGCAAAAAGTTTGTTTTATTTTCTTTATTAATTGAAAATAATAAGTTATGTTAATCACGTTGATGAACAGCTTTCACATATTGAACAGATGATTATGTATTAGATGTTGTTTTGCAACTAATGCAAAATAAGGACCATACTATCGTCTGAATGCTGAGCCAATGAAATTGCAGCAACCAACAACGTTTAAGGAAACATTTATTTGCTATCATTAGATAATTATAAAAAATTAAATATTTATCTTTATTTGGACAAAAAAAAAAATCATTAAAAAGAAATTGTTTGCTATCATTTGTTTGTTATGTAAAAAACATTTATTGATGAAACTTACCTTACAATGAATGTTTTATTTCTTCATTTGAACTTGAATTTTCTTAAAGTTTCATAAAAATTGTGTAATAATTATTCATTGTATCGTTTTCATTTTTCTTAATTGATTTTACATTGAATAATAAGAAAAATATATTTTTTATTGAAAAAAATTGACCAGTGCAAAAAAAAAAAAAAAAGAAAAAATTTGTTCGGCACCTTTTGACAATTTATATAAACTGCTCGAAAAATTTTGATGATAGTACAGTCCTTATTCTGCATAAATACCAATTTTTTTTACTGGAAAAATATATGATAAATTTTGACACAACTCAACTTTAAATCAGACAAACTGAAAGCAAATTCAGATTAAAAGAAATCTTATTTGAGTCCTCCATCAATTGATGGCGTGTTAAAAGAAAAGATGTAATATTGAATAAGAAAAACAAAATATTGGATTGTATACTTGTTTGGAAGATGATACACAAAAATTAATTACAATTTGGTCAGCAAATTTTAACTATTTTATATTTAGATTTATTTTTACTCTTCAGTTGAATTTTTTCCAAGTATTAAGAAATTTCACTTAAAAGTGGGGTGGGGGGAAGAAAGTTTAAAATCAGCTGGACCTTTTCCTTTATTGAATGAATAAAACCATGTAAGGTCCTTTTCAAGCATTGCATTTCAACATTACGCCCCTACAGGAATTAAAGTTGTTTGTTGTTTAATCTGGTAGGCGCCCTTTTGGTGATCCTTCCAGACACGAAAACGCAGCCTACAAATAAGTTGTTTCATATTTTGAAAATTTCAGGACGAAACTGTTGGAAGACAGGAGGTTTATTCTGTTTCATGGAGGGTTGAGGAGAGATAATCACTGTTTAATAATAAAGAACGTTTTTCTTTAATTATTTTTTTATTATGAAGTTTCATCAAAAGACGGAAACTGAGAATTATCTGATAATGATTATCTTAAAAAAGAAAACCTTATTTGTTATTTAAGTTGTCACATTTATCTGGTATTGTTTCAGATTCATAGGTTGTGTCAGTATTTATAGATTTTTTTTAATGCTTCAGTTAAAAGACGACAAAAGAAAAAATAACTAAGATAATTTTTGGATTTATTTATTTTTTGTGGACTGTTATCCTCATCTTCATAGTTGTTTCACCACGTTTCACCCAACTCATCCTCTGGCCTTCTTCAGGTCATTAACCGCCACAGGATAGGAATGCTGAGTTTTGTAACTGTATCCCCAGTAATTACTGCCTTCCATAGTTGTTGTTGCCTCACCACGTTTTGGCCAACTAATCCTCTGGCCTGCTTTGGAAGGATTGAAACCACGATCTTCAGACAATGTTCACCTGCAACTGGAGAGACTTAATGCCTATCCACCACGTCACAGGCCCCAAAACACAGTGAAACAACAACTATCAAGATGAGGATGACGATCCGTAAAAAATAAATAAATACACAACTTACTCATCTGAAAGGATTCCAATAAAAATAATACAGGATAACTTTGTTTTTGTTTTTCTTAAATTGAGAAAACATCGATAAAATAATAAAATTTAAAAAATTTAGAACAAGTTAACTATTTTTAGTAAAAATAATTTTGAAAATTCAAAACAAACTTTTTGCGATTCTTTCTTATCAGTATTCCCTTACCCACTGTACTATTGTCACCTTGAATAGGTGGAAGTCAACAGAGGAAAAGAAGAAAAATTGATGCGAACCAGTGATTTACCTGGTAGCTTGAGTGCTGTCATCAGTATCTGAATCTGCAGCAACATCAACATCATCACGTTCTAACAAAACACAAACAACTTTTTGAATTATTCAACAGATTTCAATGACAATCGTTTTCAAACAAAATTTTTATAAAAACCATTTGGTAATCTGTAGACACAGCGGCCTAGAAAGAAAATGGCTGCTGAGTTTAAGTTTTATGTAAAAACTGAAAAAAAAAAAAAAAAAAAAAATCCTTTTATTGAATTGAATTTCGAAATTGTCAGCAAGCTTCATGACATGTTGGCATATTGTTATTTCTTTAGTCTGCACGAAATAATTGTCATAAACATTGTTTACAAGACTTATTGGATGCATTCTAAGAACTCAGTGATCAATTTCTTTCTAGGCCATTGTTTACACATTACCAAAGCATTCATTAATGTCAATCCTGTGGTTATATATAAAGTCATAAAAGAAACATGTAGTGTGACTAAATACCAAAACATTTCATTGTACTAAAGGTTTCAAAATTTTTAATGCACTTTTGAAATTCAATATCTCAAAAACTACTCAATGATAGACACGATTTAAGCATTTATTGTAAAAGAAAAACATGCTTAGATTTATAAGTTTTACCAAATCTTGAAACGATTTATGATGTTTAACTTTTTACAAATGTTCAACGTGTACACCATTTATTGTCTAACAACCGTCTAAGTGATAAAAGAGTTTTCAAACAATTGACATCAAGCTTCCTCCAGTTTCTTGCACTCAGTCAAAAATTGCTTTTGAAACAAATGACCAATGACTGTGATCGTACATACTCCAAGATACGAAATGACACTCTTTAAACTGTCAGAACAATTTTTTTTCAATTCTCATATCGTTTTGTTCTAGCTGAGGATGAAGCATTTTACTGGATGCCAGACATTCACCCACTATCTTACACATTCCAACCGAGAGATCTTATTAAGATTCTAAGTGTCCCTTTAAGTGCAATTGTTTGTATCTCTCTAACACTTGGTTCACTGGGTACATGTGCCACATAGTTTTTGAAATTCCTTTTCATGAGTTTGGGTGCTCTTGTAATTACTGGAATGATGAAAATCTTCCTAAGATTCCAGTTTCTTTTCATATTGTACATAAGACTTTGGTATTTCGTCATACATCCCCCCCCACAGGTCTGTTTAATCCAGTATCATTCGAAACACTAACTTCTATTATGGTTCATTCTTATCCCATATTGCTATGTCAGGTTAAACAGCTTTATTTTCTAGGTATATAGCTGTAGAAATTGCTTCAATAGTGTGATGATGTATGATGACCAAATAGCATGTGCATTACAAGATATGTAATAGGCAGCTGAAAATCTTAAATAGGTTTAACTGTACATCCAGGTCAGCTTCAATGTGAGTCCTTTGCACACCGTAGATCCCACTAATTATTTCACTTATAGATTGTTGAAACTATATTAGAACCTATATTTTTTGACAGGCAGAAGGCATTTCTTTTAGGTCTTAGTATGATTTTTCTGCAAGCATATATATATATATATATATATATATATATATATATATATATATATCATTCGACATCGTCAGGTGACAAGAGATCTCTTCATTTTTCTTTTTTCAATTTTTTTATTTGGCCTCCATTCTTTTAATTTGATTTACATTATCATTAAATGATTGACCTCGAATAGGACCAGAGTTTTTTTTTTTTTTGCCTGATGATGTCTTTTAAGACTGAAACAGTAAATTTCTTGTAGCGACTTATGGTAATTTTGTTGTTTATCTTCCACTTTTTATTGAGCACTATCAACAACCTTGTTGAAATTCAATGGTTTTTACTTTTGGATGTTTTTAACTTGGAATATATAAAAGAAAAGCTTAGTTCAATAAATATAACTTTAGTTATATTGCAAGGAGATTGTATAAAACTTTTAAAAAAAAAAAAAAAAAGATAAATAAATAAAAATTTACAAATTTCCAGGATATAAATAAAGCCCAATGGTTAACAGGTAAAGTCAAACAGAGTTCATATATTATAACACAATAAAATACAACATTCATTGCATAATCAATATTTTGTAAGCATACTCTGAAAATTTCAACCATAACTACACTACGTATCAAATTATTAATGAGTTTACATTTTTTTAAATATTTAAGGAACGAGTGAATAAAAATCCATGAAACTTTGAGAAAGTACTTACAATACTATTCCGTTACTCCAGTCAGAAAATAAAAATATTTAAAGCAGTATTAGCAAAACTATGGCAGAAGATAGGAATATCTGTTTATTTCAGTGTTTCAAGTTATTAACGAGGTTGAGAAAAAACAATGTACCCATAACTTGTTTATTGAAATAATATTCAAACATTAAATGAACTAGGAAAAATGCTCAGAACACAATAACTACATAGCAATTTCTACGTTGACATAATTACTAGGGTATACGCAATCCTTTTTTTGAATGATTTGTAAAAGACGTTGTTCCACAGAATTAGTCAAATTTGTGATTTCGTCAACAGTTATTCCTTGCGATACCTCTTGGAGAGTATCCCACAACTCATCTTTGCTCTTAAATTGGCGTCCACTTGCATAGAGGCGTCACTTCATGATACTCCAAAGGTTCTCAATTGGGTTTAAATCTGGTGAATTCACAGGCCACTCCATTTTCTGTAAACCAGAGAACCCCAGTTGTTGCAAATACTCTTTGCTTTTGTTTGCTGCATGTGAGGAAGCATTATCCTGCATAAAAATAATGGTTCTTCTGAACATCAACCTTTGCTTCTTCAGCAATGGTTCAAAGTGCTCCTTCAGAAAAGCTATGTAAGCATTTGACGCAATTTTTACACCTTCTGGGACTCTCCATGGGCCAACTAAAGTACCTCCGATAATCCCAGCCCAAATCATTATCCCACCACCACCTTGTTGGTGCCTTAAATGTTGATGACGATGTCATCCATCTAGGACCGATCCTTTGCTCCAGCCATCTAGGCCATCAAGAGTGACATGCACTTCCTCCATGAACAAAGCTTTGGAAAAATCCGTTTTCATGTTGTCCTCTGTCCATTTCAATCGGTTTTGTATGCAATGTTGCTTTAATGGAGGCTTTGTCACAGGCTTAACAGACTTTGCCACTTCTTTCAAAAGGTGACATCGACTACTTTCTGAGACATTTTTCAATCCGGCTTGGTCAAAGACTTCTCGACTTGTCTGCCCAGGGTTCTTAACAACTTCACGTCTAATTTGGAGTAGAGAACGGCGTGAAACAACTCTAGATTTACCTTCATCAGCTCTCTTACGTACCTTTGTAGGGTCTTTGACAAAGTTCTTCACAGTTTGATGGTACATTCCTATCGTTTTCGATATTTCGAGGGTAGCTTTTGCTAGCTGTTCTGTAATAGTACTCTTTTCAGAACTACTCAAACCACGTTTACAGCCCATTTTATTGACGAAACAAACTGCCTTGTTAATAATTTGATGCAACTCAAATACTGTGGATTCAGCAATTACGATGACAAGTTGTTTACATTGCACGGAACAGTATAAAAATTTCACAGTATGCGCAGCTCATCATTGGCAACGTTTCCGAAGCTTTTGATACAAAACTACCGGTAAGTTTCTGAAACTGGTAAAAAAATGTTATCTCGTTAATAATTTGACACACAGTGTATATTTCTCGTAGCGTACATATTTTCAGAAATTTTCATTTGTTATCACTTTCACAGCAGGAGATCAAATTGATAATCACACAAATATCACCATCAGCACATAAATTCTTTATCGATTCGATACAGACAATATTTAATTGAATTATATATATGTTACTTAAATACTATACATTATTACGCCCATATAGCATTTAGTTCTTGTATGACCTATGATGAAGCATCTAATTATTTTTTTATAATTTGTGATATATATTGTGACGTTTCTACTATCAAGTGTCACCAGATTACCTTGCAATAGCACGCCACCATTGTCTTATTTCGTTTTGTCACATAATGTATTAGATTTTTTAGTCTGTGAAAAACAGGCAAAAGTTATAGCAATTTGACTTATTGCTGATTGGTTACAGTTAAATTTGTAGTCATTGTTGCATTAGATGGTAATCACAATACCTAATCGTGCATTGAATGGATACCATAATACTTAGTTTGATGAACCTTATAACAAAGGTTCACACAAAATTTTAGCCAGACTGGTCAAGTAGGTGGAACGAACAGGCAGACAAAGAGAAATTACATATATATATATATATATATATATATATATATATATATATATATATATATATATATACACACACACACACACACGTATACATAGAGATAAATAGATATACACACTTAAACGATTACTAAATTTTATAGAAACCCCCAAATCAATTTTAGTAAAAATTTCAATATTTTCGTTTTCCAATTATATAAATTGCATGAATGCGTCATTTTTTCAGAGATATTGATTCCTAAAATAGGTGAAACATTTTGAAACCTGTTTATTCACAACAATAAGAAAAACATGAATTAAAATTATCGTTCATTATTAAACGATTATTTATAGTTTTGTTTTAGAAATCTATTCAAACTGTTTGATTTCAGCTAATCTTTACTGTGTCAATTTAGGAGTGAATGTCAGGGGATTGTTAATTTTAATGTAAAAAAACTGAACATTAATTATAAAATTATGAATGAACAAAACTAGAAATATAAAAGACTTAAAGTAGAGTTTATTGAAATGATTGCAGCTAATCAATCATCAATCAGTTTATCAATTAATCAGCATGGCAATCAAAAAGAAAAGGATTGTCAAATGGTCAGGAGTTTATATAAGCATTCGTTGTAATTAGGCTTTAAGGATTTTGCTATAGAAATACACCAGGCTTTATTTGTTGAATATCGTTATTATGATTATTATAATGTTAAAAAAAGAAATGTAGTTTGCTTGAAGCATTGCTGGTGACAAGTATGTAGGTGTTTATGAAGGCTGATAGCAATGTAGAAAAAAAATCAAATGGTGACAAATATGAACAAAAACAATTGAATGCAGTAGTTAGGTTACGAATCTTTACAAAATTCGTTTATTTTATCTTTACTTTTTTTTCAAAAGATCTTTCACATATTGAATCAGTAAATATGGGGACTTACTGATTTTTTGAAAAATAGATTTTCTGAAGATTCCTAACCCAAATATTGTCTTCAGTTTGTTTTTGTTCATACTTTCTTTCAAGAGGATAGTTTTTCTACAATGCTATCAGCCTTCATAAATACCCTCATACCTATTGCAATTTTTTTAAAGCAGTAAATAGTTAATTCAAAGGTGTCCATTTTTAGTGAAAAAAAAGTTTTTTTTTTTTAATATTTTATTCATTAGAAGATTAGCTGAAGTTGTTTAATATGGTAATTCCTAGTGCTCATATGACTACCGGAATTTTGATATGCCTAGTTGTGATACCATAGAATAGTCTTAAAACTGTCTTATTCAGATATTTCTATCAGATGTAAGAATCATGTCAATAATACGATTACTAGGGCTAGGACAACAGCATATTCTTTTGAGTATTGAATGTGTATACGTTGGTATCTTATATGCTTTTATATAGAGTGATGTGCTTCTCAGTTAATTAACTGCGTCTATACTCGAGAGTCCAAACAATGATAAAAATATTCTGTTGTCATAGCCCTAATGATTACTGCATGTCCTTTGAAATCTTTCACGAGTTCTTGCTTGTATATTTTGGAAAATAGATTTTTTAGCAGTGGATTCTTTCATCTCGTTACTGCTGGTTGATTTTTTTTTGTGTGTAACTTGTAAAAAAGCAAAACAAAAAACTAAAAAAAAAAAAAAAAAAAAAAACTCTAAAAAATAAGTCTAACAAAATTCAACTACTGAAAGCAATACTACTACTACTACTACTACTACTACTACTACTGTTGCTACTACTACTATTAAAAAATCTTAAAGCCTTTTCTATTAATGTTTACTATTAGATTAACCATTCAAATATTGAATGATATGTTAGGCGGGGTGGAGTAAGAACTCTGGAAATAAAATCAAAGCTTATTTATGAATGAAAAGTAATCGGATAAAAATAAAACAAAAAAAGGCAAGTATAAAAAGTAAAAAGCAATATTAATAATAATAGAAAACGAAAAGAAAAAAAAGGAAAAAAAAAAAAAAATCAAATTATATTTAAAAGTGTTTTCCGGTTTCAAACAAATTACTTACCTTAAAAAAAAAGAATCATTTTCCACAATTAAACATTTTCAACTCCCCTTTTTTTATTTATAAATTAAATATAATAAAAATAATTATTTTGAAATTGCATGCTAAATATTTCAATGAAAATAAATTATTTTCTTTCCCCTAAAGAAAGCCAATTTGAACCAACGATCAAACATGCCAGAAAGGAAGCCCTGAGCAATTATCTACCCACTTTTTTAAAAATTGTAATTTATGATAAAAGACTATGAAAAAGAAAAGGAAAGCCATTCCAAGAAGATGAAAGAAAAATAAAAAAATAAAATAAAAAAATAAAATAATTCAACAGATTGATCCCTCAGTGATTACAGTGCAATAAAACATGTGAATGTGTTGAGAGAGATAGAAAGGAGTAAAACAGTTTCAGAGATATCAGTGTCCATTAGAATAAGGAGAGAAAAGTGATACAGGGAAGTTTTTGTTTCTTTTTAATTTGTTTGTTTTTATTTATTTTTTTAAGATTTATCTATTTATCTAAATAAAAAAAACTGATTTTCATATTTAATTTATTTCGTTTAAAGAAAAAAGTACAATTAAAAAAATTCCAATATAAAATTAAAAAATTTTAAAAAGTAAAATCCAAAACTGAATTTAGGAAAATAAATGTTATCTTCTTATTGTTGAGAAAATGTATTTATATTGCAAAAGACTGAAAAGCACTTTCATTCAACATCATCGATAGGGTTTTTGAGGTGATACGGCAAAGTTTTATTTATTTGTTTTTATTTATTTATTAATTTTTCTAAGATGTATCTAAAAAAAACAAACAAAAAAATAACAAAATTTCGCGAAATAAATTTGATCTTCGTACTGTTGAGAAAAATAATAATTTTGTTTCTTTAACATTAATTACTTCATGTGGCCAAATATCAAACTAAGTAATACGTTACTCGAGTTGAGCTTCTAACTTCAATGTGGATTCTTTTACCCCATTCAGTAGACCCCACTAGCTGTTTTGCTTAAAGCTCCTTGAGACTGTACATTAAGACTTATAAGCCCTGAAAATCGCTTTTATTTAACAAATATATAATTCAATAGTTGTTTCATGCTTATACAATCATCAGTGTAGGAGATGACAATCAACGCTGGTTGAAAGATTTGAATCCCACAACAATGTCACCTCTGGTTCCATTAGCAAGCATAATCATGTTGACACACCAGTTCCCATCAGATCACGAAAATTGAACAACGTTGAGCCTGGTTTACTGAAATGGGTGACCAATTTGGAAAATTCAGGCGCTGTATGTAGGAGGATGTCAACACCTCCCTGCAAGAGTTGCAAAAACCTAACGTTGTTATCTCCCCTAATGGGGATATACATGTGACTGGGGACTGCTTGAGAATTCCTGTGGAGGAAGTTGGTTAAACCCGAATAGGGTTAGTGCTGTTTTCCATTCCATTAGCAAGGAACATACCTCAGGGCCATCATTCATCACCACAGAATTATGAGAAATTTTGACATCAATAAAGCAGTTTAGATCTTAGAGTAATCAAGTAACAGGAAATTATAATCTTGCACACAAGGTCAGCTGACCGACTAATATGATATATATCATGTCAGCTCCCTTAAGAAATCAGTTCTTATTTTCAAGCACTTTATGTTGAAATTAAAGTCGGTCACTTAAGCCCATGTGTGCAGATTATGATGTTATAATCATAAGATCACTTTCGGCCTTCTTGAATGACATTTATGCTTCATATAAATTTAATTTCAACTATATTTCTTGTGGTTAACGTTGGCCGAACAGTTTGTTCCGTGCTAATGAAGTCAGAGATAGCTCCGTAGTCAGGTTTGAATCTCCTGACCATCGGTAATCGTGACACCCTGCACTGATGATTTCTGAAAGGATGAAACACTAGTGTCTGTAGGTATGAAAAATAATTTATATATATATATATATATATAAAGTGCTTCCATAGCCCCTCTTTCTAAATGATGTTTTTTCCTTATTGAACTGATAAATAAATTCATATAGTCTATATTTATTTATAGATGCGTGCATGGAGAACCATATAGATAAGTATTAACTCCAGGCTGTAATAAACACAGACATAATTTAAATGAAAGTGTATTGCATTTAATAAACCTGTATTACAGTGAACAATTTAGAATTTTAAAGTGATAAAAATTACAATAAATATTTTTTAAAATATTATTTTACAATTAATCTTGGAAAATTAAGAATAATCAAAGTTAAATTGGAAAGAGTGAACCCCCCCCCCCCCGAAATGGAGAACAATCTCATAAATGTTGATACACATACAAGTAGATGCAGGTGTAAATTACGAAAATGTTATTGATTAAATATTGATAGGAAGGAAAGCCATTCAATACTGTCATGCACACCAACACCAGAAAATTAATCCAACACCAACTATAAACTGACACCTTTCCAGAAGAGTGAGAACGTATACTGATTTTTTTTTTTTGTGAATTGTTATCTTCATCTTCATAGTTGTTTCACCACATTTCGGCCAACCATTCCTCTGGCCTTCTTCAGGTGATTAACCACGACGAGATGGGAATGTTAAATCTTGCAACTGTATCCCCAGTAATTACTGCCTTCCATAGTTGTCTCACCACGTTTTGGCCAACTAATCCTCTAGCTTCAGACAATGCCAACCTGGAACCCTAGAGACTCAACACCTCTACCCACTACAAATGGTATTATATATTAATTAAAAAAATTTTTTTTTTAATCCCCTTGCCACCTGAAAAAAGGCCAGAGGAATAGTTGGCCAAAAGGTGGGTGAAACAACAATGAAGATGAGGTTAATAGTCAGAAAAAAAAAAAAAAAATCAATACACAAATTATGAAGCCTCATCTTTTGGTATTGCGAACACATTGGGTGCTTGAGGATGAATTTGGAGATGGGCCAAGAAGACGAATCAAAATTTTTCAAAAAACTGATTACACAGGATGAAACCTGTGTCTATTACTATGATCCAGAGACTAAAGACCAGTCAATGTAGTGAAAGCACTTCAACTCACTACCTTCAAAGAAGGCAAGATGCAGCCCTCTGCTGGCATGGTCATGTTCACAATATTCTGAGACCAGGATGGAGTAGTGATGACAGATTTTCTGGCAAATGGTACCACAATTACAAGAGTCTATTATGTTTCACTTTTGAGGAAATGAAGAAAAGCTGTGAAAATCAAGAGGCAGGGCAAGACCAGTAAAGTTATCCTCTTCCAAGACAATGATCCGATTCACAATACAAATGCCATCAGATCAAAAACACGGGCATGTGGCTATAAAATTTTCACCCATCCGTCCCTACTCTTTTGACCTTGCACCCTCTGATTTTCAGCTCTTTCTAGCCATAAAGTTGTTTTTGAAAAGAAAAATTTTTTAGATAGTGCAGCCGTGATTTCTTAAGTCACATAGTGGCTGGAGGACCAACCTGAGGTGTTCTACAAGAATGGTTTCTAGAGCTGCATTACACGATGCGATAAATGCACAACTCTGAATGGTTTCTACGTAGAGAAAGATTAATAACTGTGCCAAGTTTCGTTATTCTACTGCTATGAAAAGTGGGTGAGGGATATCATTATTGAACACTTTTTATAAACTACCAGCATACAAAATTCAAGTGACTTCATTTCATTTTGAAATTATTCTCCGATCATATCCAACATATTGCCAGCTTTCAGGGCCAATCAAATTAAACTTTACTTTCATTTGATGGAGAATTCTCCAACACCATTTTTACGGATTGTTGACAATGTATTCATTTGTACACATGATGAGGATCTTGTGAAGAAGACAATGTTTGCCGCTTATTTAGATTAGTGATCTTTTAAAGCAACACAATTCAGGTGAAAACATTATTACATACTTATGTGTTGTCAAAATTAGTATAAATTCCAAAAAATGATCAATAAGATGTGCTAGATGTTTTTTTTTTTTTTTTTTTTTTAACAAAAAATCATCCACAATTATGTTTTGTTTAAAAATGGCAGACCCTTAATTTAAGTCAAGGGAGATAAGTCAGTTTGTTGTACCGAATTGGTTGCACAACCATTCCACATTAAAACATACAATAAAATTCAAACTTTATTTTTACTTGAAATTATTTTTCTACTGGATTATTTTTCATAATTTTTGGAATTTATACTAATTTCGACATGACATGCAAGCATGTAATAATATTTTCACCTGAAATGTGTAGATTTAAAAGATCACCAGTCTACACGAGCACCCAATGTACAAGTAACGTTGAAGAAACACATTCATGCCAATCCTGACTGCATCTTTCTTTTTTTGAATTGCATAACAACGCTATCAAGCAGTTATTTTAAATGACTGTTCCAGTCTTTTCAGAGACTTACTGAAATTGATTTAATCTATATAATTATAAAACTTTGTGAACATTGCTTGCTTTCTTGCATCTTTTCTTCAACAACCGGGCAATTCTATCTTTTAAATTAAGAATGACAGGTGAAGTCATATATATGGATTACAATAGAAAAATGCGAGCATGAAAAGTAATATGGTTAAGCTTAAATATGGAAAAGTAAAGGACTAATTGTTAAAACGGGAAAAGAAAAGGACAAGATATTCAAGTAAAAAATATAATAAATTTATAGCTTAAAATATTGCAGCATTAAGAACTGATTATATAATGTTATAAATTGAATTTTAAAAAAATTCTTAACGCTGCAATATTTTAAGTTATAAATTTATTATAGTTTTTACTAGAATATCTTGTCCTTTTCTTTTCCAGTTTTAACAACTAGTCCTTTACCTTTCCATGTTTAAGCTTAACCATCTTATTTTTCAAGCTTACATTTTCCCATTGTAATCCATGATTTTTCCAGGCTTCCAATAAATTCACTTATTCTTTGTTTAATTTCAGTTTATTTGTTTGCCCCATAAACACATATGTAATACCAATGTATAGCACTCGTCAGCTTTCAATAAAATCCCCCCAATTATCTCCCTTTCATGCTTTCATTCTCTCTGTTTCACTTGTTACTTCTCTTTCTGCGACAGTAGTGAATTAGTAGTAACAGTAGTCACTGAAGTGACGTGGTTGCTATAAAAACCAGTCATAAAAAGCGTCATTCACCTCCTTACATATTTTTTACGATTTTGAACATCAGAAAATTCATAAGAACTTGTTTTACTGAACGAAAATTGAAAAAAAGTTTTGTCACATTATAGCCGAGAACGGTTTCAAATTTGGTCGAAAAATGCGTGACCGGTGAAGCTTTAAAGCAGTTCTAAATGACTAAAACTGCCACTTAACCATATATTCAAAAACTACCATGTTTGAATGAGATATATGTATATATGCATACATATATACATATATAAATATGCCTGCTTGATTGTTTGAATCTTGTCTTCAATGATTGAGTGATTCCATATTCTAAAAAAGGAATGACAGATGAAATTTTTTTATGTGTGTTTGTGCTCAAAGGCTAAAGAACAAGGGTGGAAAGTTGTATGTTTTGGTTTCAATTCTAGCTGATGTAACCCAATTCATACATATTTTTTTAGTTTTGATTCGGTTCAATATAATAATCAATGGAGAATTGTCTCAATAATAACGAATGCATAAATTAAACTATCATATTTAAATGCATTTTACGACAGGGCAACCGGCTAGTAATATCATAAAGTTTTAAATATTTTTTTTTAGATCTAATTTATTTTACAGTAAGACAAGAGATTATCTTTCCTATAACATTGCAGTAAATTAAGGAACCTGGCTGCATTAAACCAAAGAACGCTTGTTTACATTGTTTTAAGTATTACCAGGTCGTTACAAAAGGTTTTGCTGGTTTGTAGAAAGGGCATTTTAAACGATCGTAATTTATTTCATGCATATTGTTATTATTTAAACGCATCACAAGGATTAAATTATAACGTTTTTCTTTCAGATTATTAACACATCATTCATATTTTTATTCAATAATCTCACTGAAAATTACCTTCTTTAGTCAACAGAAAGTTTGACCCTTGCGTTTGTACTGTGTCATCAAAAAAGCAATGTGATACAATGGACTGTTGGTCGCAGCTAATAAAAATATACTGGTCCTCTCGACAAGTCTGTGTTTCAACAGATCACCATGGAGACAAGTGGGGCGATAGGACCCACCATGTACAACAGCCTGGTGCACCAGACTATTGTCATTATTTATGGAAATGCTTTAAGACTGCTCTTGATCTGCAAAGCCAGCAGGACACCCAATGAAACTTCCTGATATTGCATATTTGTTTTGGTAAAGGGTATTTTAGTAATTAACTAGTATTTGTTGTTCAGCGAATACCTCTTATTTAGGTGCAATCACCTAAATAAGAGGCATTCACTAAACAGCAAATACTGAACAAGAAAGAGAAAATCGATATTACAAATTAAAGCTTATTCAGAATTTATTTAAATCATTTTTAGTTTTTTTTTTATTAAAAATTTGAAAAAAAAAAAAAAAAAAAAAAAATGGATATTAGATCCAGGCATATATATATATATATATATATATATATATATATATATATAATGAAAATAGTATTCTAACGAAATAGAGAAATAAAAAAAGGAACAAACTAAATTATGTGTTTATCAACGTTTCATCTTTAAATCATTCATCCAGAGGAAGTCTTGAAATAAAAGCGAAACGTGGATAAACACATAACTCGGTTTGTTTCTTATATATATATATATATATATATATATATATATATATATATATATATATATATATATATATACATACATACACTGTGTGTTAACTTGAGATTATGTTTTTATAAAAATAAAATAGGTTTTTGTTTCTGGAAAAAGGACACTGGTACCTTGGATTTGTGACTAAAAAGCTAAAGTTATTGATGGGCCAGCAAAAATAAATTTCCACCAATCATAAGACAGTATTTTTTTTCTGCAAACCTTTTACTTTGTCCTCATCTCCATCAACTGACTGTGGAAAATCCCCAAAATGTTGAGCACAGTCAAAGAACTCAATGATTTCATCCTCATCAGAGTCGATAGAATCAATTACAACTTTGGACTTTACGACTGGACCAGAGCAGAGACGTGTGTTAGAAGAAAAGTTTTGAGTTAATTTTGGGAAGACTCCATTAGCAAAAAGATTAGTGAGAGAGAAAGAGAAGTAGATAAAAAAATGTACAAAAAATATATATTTTTTTTGTGATGTTGCAATATTAAAAAGAAAAGTTCTATTACGTAAGTATGAATCAAATGAAGCCAAGTATCTATGTATCAGAATTTTTGAGACAAAGATTGATAATTTGGATCATTTGATCTATTAGTTTTGGTTGTTATTTTTACGTTTAATTTTGAGAATTAGTAGTGCAAATAATCGAAACAATACTAAAAATAAAAAGGAAAAGTAAAGTGGTCAACCAGAGTTGAGAATGACCCACAGGCTTCCTTCGTTAGATACTACACTGAAATATAAGAAAGGGCACAACTATTTCCCAAGATGACTCCACTTAACCTTGATCCTTCAGCTTATAATGCTGGGTGTTTAACAAGAGAAGGGGCTAATAAAAGATCTGTCCCCTAATGTCAATATCATTTTCAGGACATTCCTTTCTTCTCTCCTCCTCCCAAAAAATAAATAAATAAAAATAGCACTCAAAAACACTTGACTGGATATGGGAGTGATTCTATAAAACCTATAAGATTTCCAAAGTATAAAATATTCATTAAGCTTAAATGGTAAAAAAGAAAGAATAAAGAAATACTTCAATCTTTTTCAATAGTAAGAATGCCTATAAATTTTGGGACCCAACTTATAAAATCAATTGAGGAAAAAAATGCAACAATCTCCTATAAAGTTTACTTTAGAGTGACCCAACCACAGAAATTTTTTTCTAGTGAGGAGGGGGGGGGGGGGTGATCACCACTTATCAAGGCCTGAAGGCCATTGAGGATAAGGGTTAATAATTGTCAGTTTGCAGATGAGAAAACACCATGATTATCGTTAATGGTGGAAATAGAGTTAGGGTTTGTTTATTTAACCCTCTAGGGCTGCCCATGCCATATATGGCACAATCCTAATCAGGAAGATAGATATGGCAGATTTCAAAATTTCAAGTTTTTAAATAAATTCACATTTTTTGTTCAGATTCATGATTCTTGATCCAATAAACTCTATAATTTCAAATTTCAGAATTTTTGTTCAAGTATTAATATGTTCAGGCCCTAGCGGGTTAAGAGGATAGTTCAACAGGAACTTGTTCACGCGAAAGTTGAAAACGGCCATGTTATAATCAGTTGGGAAGCAGCCCCATGATATTGTATTTCACAAACTGGCAGTTCTAGGAAAGAAACCCTGCTCATGGAATTTATGTTTATTAGACTTAGCTTAACATGAAAGAAGGACAAATGGGTACGGCCTGCCAGTCTTGAAAATCAGCATCATAAACCTAGATTTTACCCAGGTTTAAACTGTTACCTTTGGCATTCCTATTTTGGATTTCAGAGTTTATAAAAAAAGTTAAAAACACAATTTTGTTAATAACATAATTTCGTTTTTGTTCAGAATTCCCCCATATTAAAAAAAAAAAAAAAAAAAAAAAAGAAAGAAAAATCTGTATGATGTTCATACCCATGATGAAACGAAAATATATTCCAAAAATCATGTAAATTGATCAGGTGGTTCTATTTTTAAATAAGAAAATCAAATTTATGAGTAACCGAAGAAGAGCAACTATCTTGTTTGTTTTTTTAAACAATCTAAAAAAAATAAAAACAAAGAGAGATAACTCAATGATTCAAACTTGTAAGATTTATGTTGTAATACTCACAAATTTTAATTAATTGCTTAAAAATGATTAAAAAAATAAAAAATAAAACTACTTGATCAATTTATGTGATTTTTGGAATATGATATTTTCGTTTCATTAGAGGTACGTACATCATAGAGATTTTTTTCTTTATTCTTTTTTTTATTGAATATAGAGGGAATTCTAATCAAGAACCCATAAATTTTGCACCTGGTTTTATTCAAAAAGATAAATAAAGAAAACAAATTGAATAGAGCATTTATATTTCGTGAATTTTTCAAAAGCTAAAATATTTAATCACCTTCTGGTTTCATATGAGAGGCTTCTTCTTGCATATATGTTGCATCTGCAGATCCTGTAATATTCAAAATTGTAACATTTGTATTTGGTGTTTTCATATAAATAAATAAATATATAATTAAAAAAAAAAGTTTACCAGTGGAACAACTACAACAACAAAGAAAAAAAAATTCCAAATAATTCATGCACAACATATGTCGTGCAAAACTTATAACTAGAGGAATAATTAGTTGCTTGACGTTTAAAATATATACAATATACTCACATTGATAGATGCATACTTGAAGCTTATTAAAAACGTCAAATAATTAATATATTAATATATGAATATGGAATTCAGATGTCTAATTATTTGTACTGATTGTTAATTAATGTATACAATTTTAATGGAGTTAAAATACAATTAAGTTGAAGACGTTTTCATATATGGTTGTTGCTATGGGAACAGTTGTTTGGGTTACCAAAATTGAACTTAAAAATAAAATAAAAAAAACAATAAAAAATAAATAAAGCATTGCCCAAAACTAAGTAAAAACAGAATATTTATATATTTTGTTGCCATGGCTTTACAAATAAAAAAAAGAAGAAAAATAAAGAAAGGAAATATATATATATATTTTTTTAAAGACTCACCACAATAATTCTGCAATAAATTGTTTACTTAAAAAAACTTAAAAATTAAACTAAAAACAACAACAATAACAAAACAAAAATAACAAAACAAAAACAACAAAAAATAATATAAGAATAACATATAGAAAATATTGAACAATAAAACTTGATAATTAGAGTCTGTACAAAACAGAATTATAAGATTATGAAATTGAAAAGTACAGTGATTGATTTGATTTAAAAAAAACAATTAAAATGAAGATGCAAGTATAATTTGCAATCATTATATCAAAACTCATCCAAAACAAAAATAACAGATCAATAAAGATTTACAATATTTTATACTAGCAAGACTACCCAGCATTGCCCGGAAACATACTCTTGCCACATATAGGGAGGTGCCACTTAGAAATTCTTTTCTGCCTTGACAGAGTACAGAGCTGATTTCGAAAGTAGGGTGGAGGCTGTTCTGTTCTCTTCACTATGGCCTCTTTCTCACAAAAGAGAGGTTGCTAGTCTTTTTTTTTTTTTTTTTTTTTACAAGGTGGTCACCACTTATCAAGGCCCAGAAGCCACTCAGGGATAAGGGTTATTGTAAGTCTTTCTCTGCTCTATTGTTATTTCCATGGTAGGTGTTCGATTGATCTCCAATCTATGATTTCATTCACAATAAATACTGGTCAAACTACAACCACTATAAATAATTTTGTTTTCTTTCTTTCCCCCATATACTTATAATTAAACATAACTTCTATGAGTAAAGTTTCTTTCTAAGAACCACACGTCTGTGGAACGCAATACCATGGGAACGCTTCTCAGAAAACTACAACATGGTCATTTTCAAATCCAATGTTAACATATTTTTTTCTTAATTCATAGTAACTAAGCAAATGAATATTACAGTATTTTTTTTTTTACCATAACTTACTGGAAGTGATATTAAATCAGAATAGTAAAAAGATAATAAGCAAATGAATATTACAATATTTTTTTTAAAACATTGCTGCACGTCAAGGACCTAGATTATTATTTTATTTTTTTTTTTTTAGCAATTTAAGCATTTTCCATATAATTTTTATCACAAGATAAGATTCAGTTCAGCATTGGCTGTTTTATGATATATAAACCCATTTTGTGTCATTCCACGACCAAACAATATCTGTAATATAACTGTTTTATTGAACAGGAAAGTTTACATAAAATATAGCTTTATACCTTTCCTAATGAAATCTAATATATAAAAAGCTATATGTCTGTCTCCATATTTTCAAACTATTTCTTCTGAAACAAAAGTTACAGAGTGGCGCTAGGGGCCTCAAATGATTGGATTTTTTTATGAACCGTTCTTTTATATTTTGTTAGCCAGTTAAAATAGTTTTTAAGGGGTCAAAAATGGGTCAAAATTGAAAAAAAATCGGTATACATTTTGCATATTAGTTTATTTTTAATCAGTTCATATACATGTCATGTTGGTACAATGGTAACGTCACCATCTTTGAATGCTACAGTTTTGCTTTCAGTTTTGATTCTAGCTGATGGCACCGAGATACTATTTTTTTTACTTTTGAAATCATGACATACGAATAATATATACAAAATGTGGATAAATTAGAATATCATATTTAAGCATATTTTACGACTGGCCAAAGCCCCCCTGCCTCTCCCTAGTCAGGTTATAAGTAAATAGATCATTTAACTGGACTTAAACATGGTTTCTAGATTTGGTGTCTCATGTCTGTTGTAGATATCGTAACCTACGTTTGTAAAAATTGCATCACCTAAACACCTACCAAGTAGTATCGTCAATAATCTGCAATTGACGTCCAGGTTGGCACGGGCATACCCTAAGATTGGCCCTGGAGGTAATTGCCAACCAAGTATATCAATGGATTCCTGATGGAAAAAGAAGTGCAAGACCAAAAAAGAACAATCAAGAGAGATTTGATTTATATGAAGAGAAACTGGAGAGACGCTTTGGTTTCGAAGTCTAAGTAAACACTCATCTCTGGCTAATTGTGGGAAATGACGTCCTCATCGACTTCCAACACACTGCTATTATTACTGCTATGTATTTTTTATTTTTTTACTTGGGGGTTACACCGCTTATCAAAGCCCGAAGACAATTCAAGGATAAAAGTTAATGAATCTCAGGTGGTAGTGTAGTAATCGTTAGTGGTGTAAGTTGAGTGGGATTTGATTATTTATGATAACGGCTTGTTTACATTAGATTTGAAGAAGACCATGTTGTATTCAACCGAGAAGCAGGCCAGTAGAACAGCATTCCACAGGCGGGCAGTTCTAAGGAAACTTTGTTCATGGAATCTGCGTTTAGATTTAGGCACAGACAGAGAGTGGGGAAAATTGTTGATAGTGGTTGTAGCTAGTTGAGTATTTTTTTTTGTAGAAGTTTGGCAAGGGGGAACCATAGATTGGAGTTCAATGAAGTACTTGCCATGAAAATAACGATAGAGCAGAGATAGGCTCGCAATGTCTCTTCTGTGGAAAAGAGGTTTTAGGGAAGAGAAAAGAGCATCACCTACTAGATTTCGAAGCCCGTTTTGAACTCTATCAAGGCTGTATGAGGTGCACCATATGAATATAGAGTAATTGAAAATAATTATAATCCATATCATAATATATATTAAACATCATAAAATTATGAGACATCAAGTTTGAGAATTACACAATGAATTATTGCTTGTTTAAATTTTCTACTGATCAAATATTTATTGTAATCAAAAATGCAACTGATACGAATTTTGAAAAAAAAATTCTATTTTGAATTGCATTAATATTCACTCCCTGTTCCCCTTTGCTCGCACACAACTCTGAACATATGTAACCAGTTTTCCTTCTCCTTGCATCTGTCACATAATCAGCATTACATTATTATTATTATTTAAAAAAAAACATTTTTTAATCAACACTGCTTGCTGATTTAGCACCACTGACTTTTAGCCTCTTATAATATTTAAGACTAAAAAAAAAATCCAAAGTATTTATACAATTTAAAAATTTTAAAAGTACAAAACTTCTTCCTGGGCAACGCCGGGTAGACACAAGTAGTTTGATATGAACTTATATACAACAGGTTGTAATAATATATAAACAAATAAATATAAACATCAAATGAATATAAAATGGTAGATAAATAATAAAAATAAAGACATATAAAATTAATATACTAAAAAGTGGTAATAAAAGTAGAATATAACAGACTAGGCTAATAAATAAATAAATAAAGGGTAAATATTTGAGTACAAGGATTGAATACATCATGCAGAAATCGAAGTGCAGCAGAAATGGTTGGATTCAAAAACATCAAAAAATTCGGAAAAAGAAAAAAATGCCTAGGGAGAAAAGGCAGATAAAAAAAAATGTGGAGGATAACAACAGTTTGGATCTGTGTAGTTGTACAATAAGAAATGAAAAAGTAAAATAAAATAAAAAATAGCAAAAAGAGGAGAGTTACACAAGAAAAAAATAAATCAATTAGTGAAGGCTTCAAATGCAGCAAAAAAAGTTTTAAATTATACAAAAAAAACTTAGTTTCATAAGTTAGCACTATACAATATAGAAACTAAAGCATTGGCTTTTTATCATATTATATATGATGTATATCATTATATATATCATAATATACAACATAATTTTATATATACATCATAATCATATATATATATATCATAATATACATCATAATTATATATATATATCATAATATAATATACATATGATATATATACATACTATGCATATAATATATATCATATTATACATCATAATTATATATATATATATATATATATCATAATATAATATACATATGATATATATACATACTATGCATATAATATATATCATATTATACATCATAATTATATATATATATATATCATAATATAATATACATATGATATATATACATACTATGCATATAATATATATCATATTATACTTAATATATATCATATTCTATAATATATATATATACATATATATATATATAAAAGAAAAAATAAGGATGACCCTGCAACAAAAAGTAGAGCAACTGAATTAGTTAACAATGACGACAATGACAACACCAAATAGGATTACAACACACAAGTGAGAGGCTGACATGCAATGGTAGCCTACAGTACATGCACCGTGACAGTACACTGACTGTACGTCTAACAGTTAGATATACCTCTACTGGCTTTATGGGCAGTAGTGTCCAACATACTGTGATGGTGGAGCGAATCAGAGCTGGCAGCAGTTTGACTGGTGGAGCTGGAGACGGGGCAGGTTGCAGCAGCAGAGGAAGAGGAAGAAGCAGAGCGAGGAGGAGGAGGAGGGGGATAAGAGGTTTCAGAGGGGTTAAGTATGTGCTCAGAAGGAAGGTTAGAAGAGATCTCATTGTTAAACAAGGAAGCGTGGTTGTCAGGAAGTCTGCTTGTTGTTTGTTCTTCTGAATTCTCCTCAGATTCGTCATCTTCAGCCGCTCTCTTTTTAGCCTGACGCATTGCTTCCCACTCGGTCATTGTATAGATTTTCTTTTTCTCCTGATACGGCCCCCAGTTCAGACCTTTTGATTTAGGTGTGCTATCGTCAAATTCTGTGCTCCATCGGTAATTTCCCTCTTTGTCGAATTTAGAATAGTCAAATGTGGTTCCGTAGCCTGGAAAACCAAGATCTGTCCTAACATTACCTTCGTTGTCTAAGAAAGGATTGTTGGGATGAGAAATTTCAGTGAGCATACGGATTTCAGGATCGATAGCTGAATGTGCTAGGGATTTTGGGGTAATTGATTTGTAGTCGATTTCATTGTCAGAATCATCATAAGCACGGTCTTTGTCAAAGTCAAACGATTCTGCCGATACTTGCATCAAATCTCGTGAATGGCTGGAATCACTTTGCGATTCTGCTGATCTTAGCGTTTCTTGGGAGGAATGCGAGAAATATGAGCTGCTTAAACTCCAGCGTGCGGACTCTAATGATGCTTCCATGATGTTCTGCTGTGTCAATGCTGGAAACATATCGAGCGAATCAGTTGATGTCTGCATGACATCCTCCGGGTCAGCCAGGGAGTCGGTCTCAAATTTTTCATGGTCTTTTACCGCATCTTTTGGCTCAAGTGAGTCTGTTGAATCCACCATTTCTTTGCTGATTTTCTCTTTGAGCTCCAGTGAATCAGCGGAACTTTGCATATCTTTGGCGAGTTTCTCCTTTAATTCTAACGAATCAGCGGAGCTCTGCATACTGTGCATGTCAAACGATGTATCCTGGTCAAGTTGCAGAGATTCCACAGAGAATTGCATGGCGGTATCATCGCCGACTAGGGAATCCCGGTCAAACTCAGTCTGACCGGCTTCACCAGAATCCTGTAACTCAGACTTTGAAACGTAAATGACACTAGAGGTCAGTTCGTCTTTGCTGTCACCATCCAAGGAGTCAACGTCGTCATCGAGTTTATCGAGCTGATTTATGTCATCGGATTGTTTGGGATCATCTGAACTCAGAGAATCCTTATCGACATCGTCACCATCGATTGAATCTTCTTCGATGTCCATGTTTCCAATTATCTGCGGTAAATCTCTCATCTGACCATTCGATTGGTAGGAGCTCCCTAAGCTGTCGCTTTCTGGATATTCTGGCAGCTCTCCCGATTCCAAGATTTTGGCAATTTTCTTGGCTTCAGCAGCAAGTTCTTCAGAAATAACAATTTCTTGTTCAAGGCGTTCAAATTCCACAAGAGAAGAACTTTCGCTGCGTTTACTATGGTCACTTGATGAGCTACGACGATCATCACCGGAGCTAGAATACTCCCCAGTGAAGCAATCTTGTTCAAGTTTCTCAAACTCGGCTAATGAAGACATGGAGCCATTTGTCTCGCTACCATGTCCTGCCATAAATCTATCCATGGAACCAACTGAACCAATTGAACTTCCAAGGGCAATTTGCCGTTCTAGGCGTTCAAATTCTCCCAAAGACGAAGCAACTGACACATCATCCCTATCACCTGCTCGCCAATGGAATTTTCGACCATCAAAGGAACTGGGTAAGCTGTGAGCCTCATTTGATCCTAAGGAGCCACAGTGGCCCATTTCACCTTCTAACCTTTCAAATTCTAGCAATGATGAAGACACAGACGAGGGGGCCGAACCATCTTCTTTCTCTCTCATTCGGCCAGCATACCGAATGTTTGGGTAGCCATGATGGGAGTGGCTGAGGTTACCAGGAGAAGCTGAAATCATATCAGGTGATGTTTTATCTGAATGAAGATCAGAAAGTCCATCCAATTCATCCTTCTCAATCATTTCAAACCTATCTTCATCTGATTTTTCAGATATAACTGATAAAGCAGTCTTCTCAATCATCTCAAAACGGTCACTACACGGTGATGATTCACCGGACTTAACTTCCTCTGTCATCAACGGCCAGTCATACGGTTCTTCTTCTTCTTCCTCATTATGCATTGAGTAGATGTCCGAGTGGATTGATGATGTCATAGACGCAACATCTGCTAGTCTGTCTTCATCATCATCATAGTCTTCTTCTTGGTCTGCAGCAACAACAGTTGTAAAACTGTCGACACTTGATGTGTCTGCCAGATCTTCAGGACTCATTATGTCGGTAACATACATTGCTGGCTCAAATCCAAGAAATCCATTTTTGGAATGGTCTTTAGGATCGGTACTGGTCTCTATTTGTCTCAGGGGGCTGCTTGACTTCGACATTGAGTTAGATTTTACTCTAAAGGAATCGTGCTTTGGAGAAGTTTTTGGAGAAGTCTTTGGAGAAGTTTTTGGAGAAGTCTTTGGAGAGAGGTCTGCAGAAGACTCAGAATATTTCTGAACATTCCATACGGTCTCTTTTTGACTAGTGAATATTTCAGCTGAACTAGAAGCTGCTTGGTCATCAGTATAAGCTGGTACAGATGAGAAACTAGTACCAGATATAGAGTCATGGTGGCTGGCACCGTTTCTTGAAGTCTCAGAGAAGCCATAACGATCTGCTGCATCATGGTGAGTGGCATCACCATTCTGCTTAGAATCATCTTGGTCAAATTCCATTTCATCTTGAATCATATCAAAGTATGACATTCCAACACCCTTTGGACTGTCATCTTCTGATTCCTTGTCTTCCTCTTTTTCTGATTGGTCGGATGCCTCTGTATGGGATTCTGTAAAATGCATGGGATAATCATCCTCATGGATGTCCTTGTGCAGGTGCTCTGTGATGGTAATTGCTGGCAGATCTTCTGACCCTTGCTTTGCCTTCACAGGAGGAGGATGTGATGGAGGGGGAGGAGCAGAGAAGAAAGCGGGTTGAGAGCGTGAGGAGGTAGAAGGTTCAGAAAGAGAAGATTCATAACTGTCTTCATCCTTGGATTTCTCTCCTAATTCCAGCGAACCTGGTTTGTCTTGAGCTTTTGCTACTATGTCATCAAGCACGGAATCAACAAAAACAGTCGCAGTTTTTTCCAGTTCTTGATCTTTTCCGTAATCCTTTCCAAAGAATCCCATATTTAAATCTTGAGGTGTTGGAGACGTTGGCCTCTCAAGATCTGCCGGATCAATTTCTAAATCAAAAGCTTTCTCTTTTGTTTCGATCGTTCCTTCTCCTTCTTTAGGAACATAGGGGAATTTTGCTGAAATACGTTCATCTTCAGTTAAAGCTTGCAATTCTGCTTCTGGTTTTTCAGTAAAATCTGGACTATCATCGATAATATCGATTCGGTTAAAAGATGTCCCGTATTCTTGTTCAGGGACAAACTTGGAAGCATCTGAAGCATCTTGACTGTAACGATCGGCAAACTGTGCAGGTTCTTCATCGTTATCATCCACAGATGCACTAGTATCAAGTTTCGAAGAAAAATGAAGTGGGCCAATGAACATTGCCGTAGAATCTAGCTCTTCCTGCTTGGCCTTCTCTTCCTCTACCAGATTTTCATAGTTAGCTACGTTAAATTCAAGTGCTCGTTTCCCTGGGTAGATTTCGTCTTTCTTCAGTTCATAAGGTTGATCTTCGATGTCATCCAGAGAGCCTCCTATTTCTAGATGCTCGGGGGATGATGTGGACATATCATCAAAGACCTGTTTATCAATGACCTTTGCTGAATCCCGAACTATGCCATCAAGTTCCTCCTCCTCCTCGTTATATTTCATTTCCTTCGAAATTGTCACTTTTTGCTCAAAATAGGTTTCCATCTCACCAGGCGCACACTCGTGTTCGACTGGTGATACCTCTTCATCCATTGGCATTTCAAGTTCATACAACGTCTGGTCAGAAGTAACCAATATTTCCTGTTGTTCTGCTGACAAATGAACATCCTCAATCAAACTATCCGTCATTACATCCCTTGAGGCAGCATCGGAGCCGATAGACAGGCATTCATCTTCAAGTTCAGCCTCCACACCATCTTGATTCTCTTCTCTGGTGTATAAAGGTGTTGTCTGAACTAAATCTGGTGGCGCAACATGAACTACAGTATTTGTCGCAAGAGAGGAAACAGAATCAATGTCTGGTTGGTAATCCACTTCGGTCGGACCGTTGGGTAATTGTGATATCCTCTCTGAGCAGCTTTCTAGTTCTTCTGCTTCTTCATACTCATGGTATGATGGTGAACCATGATGGACACTATCAACAGGCAACAGGTCGGGAGGACATTCTCCTGGGGAAGCAAGACTAGAGGCCAGGATGTCAACAGGCACTCCGCCCTTTTCTGAAGTTTCACTACTACTGAAAAGAGACTGGTCTGATAAAGAATCAACATCAGGTTTGGAAGACTGTGTACCAGCAGTCTGGTTCACATCCTCCATCGGTGGAGCTGAGGGTTCAATGAAGGCTGCTGCGGTGACTGACTCTTCTAAACTGGACTTTAAACTTGAAGGCTCACTTGGCCTTAAATCGGCAAAACTACTTCCAGATGTAGAAATAGAATCCATTGAAGCAGCCATATTTCCTGGTTCAATGTATCCAGCCACGCCGCTTTGCAAATGTTCAGCAGCAAACTGATCATAGCCAATTATTTCAGTTGGTGAAACCATTTCAAATGACTGGCCAAGATCATCGTCGTCATCATATGAATCCTCATCTTTCGATAACTCCTTGTCAAAACTTTCGGGTCGTTTTTCAGATGTCTCACTGCTCACCGAGCCCAACTGTCGGTCATTGTAGCCCTCAGTCTGCAATTTGTTAGCAGCATCTTGTAAATTGCAGACTGTGTCTGTGACCGCAGTTGGGTCCTTTGGCGTTGGAGCAGGAGTTGGCGGCAAAGACTCTGCTGATTCAGATCCAGTCTTGCTTTTAACCGCACATAAATTTTCAATTATGATAACCTCGGACTGAGGCCCCGAATGTGATTCTACATCAGTAACTCTTACAGAAGGTTCTACTTCAAACACGTCATCTTCAGGGCTTGAAAGAATGGTTTTAGGTGCAGGTGGACGTGGCGGAGCTTGGCGTTCCACGGTATCAGGAGACATGTCATAGGCAGCAACAATATGGGAAACTCGTCCAGAATCCAAATCATAGGAAGCAGCCAGCAGAGTTGGCTCATTGGAGACTTCAGAAGATGATGTTGAAATTTTCACTAAGTCTTCATTAGAAAGAGACTGTTTTAGCTTCTCCTTACTTTCTTCGGATAAAAATGTAACTCTCCTGTCCTGGGCAGTAATTTTGCTATCTTCCTGTTCCGTAGACTCTAGGTCGGTTCCTTCTGAAAGGGCTTCGACTGATGGACTTTGTTTATCTTCGGAAGGTTTTCTCTCGGAAGAATCGCTTTCGACTTCAGTTTTCCCGCTTGCTGAAGATGGCAGTTGGTCAGTAGACGATGGCGTTTCTGACCAGGCATCTTCTTGGACTTCAGCCTGACACTCATATGTTGTTGACAGTTCATCGCTGTCCACAGATGGTGATAGAGAACGGTCCTTTTCATCAGCACTCTCCTGTAGCAATTCTTTCTGAGCCCTGCGAGATTCAACACTTACTACACCAATTATTCCAGATGTGGCGGATTCTTTGAGTTCTTGCTTGATATCCGATTCATCAGATGGAGTGCTACTTTCATCAGCTTCTTTGATGGGATATTTGTGTGATGAATCTGTCGAAGAATCACTGACTAAATGCAAAGATGAATCCTTCCTCGCACCACGTTCCACCAATTCCGATGACGGGCCATACTCTGGTGACATATCTTCATGTAACTTAGATAATTCTTCCTCAGCACAATTCCTGTTATCTGCACTGCTGCTTGATGGAACCTTAACTTTTTGTTCTTCAGGCATCTTGCTGCCCTGGGCTTTCTTCATATCATAGTCTGGTTTTGTTTCGATCGGTGAGGCAGCAGACTCATCGGACTCATTATCATCAAGTGTAAAGACCACTTGATCAGGTTGCTCTTCGATGATCTCGTCTTCAGCAATTCCTGTGAATTTAACATTTGCGTAATCCTTGCTGCTTCTACGATAGAAGATTCCCATGTCTACAGACTGCACAGTTACCAACCCTTGATTTTCTTGTTGTTCCAAATAGTTGTCTGAAAACTGGCGCTTAAAATGATGAACCGTTTCCCATGGTAACTTTTTCCCGGTTTCCTTATCGTAAAAACCTTCACTGTCAGAACTACTGTATTCAGGTGACATCAGTTCTACAGTTGTTTGGTCAAAAGGACGGGAAATAATAGGTTCACTCACAACAGTCGAGAGAGGTTTCTTTTTCTCATCAGAAAAAGGTACTGACTTCAACTCAGATGGTTTAACTGGTGAATCCGCATCAGCTTCATGATGGTAAACCTTTGTCTCGGAGAACAATTTGCTGTGACTTTCAGAAAGAGACACTTTTTCTTTTGTTGATGTCACCACAGATTTCTCGGTTCTTACTTCTGATGATGACTGAAAGTGTCCATCGACCGTTTTGGAGAATTCAACTGATTCCTGAAAGGAACTTTGGCTCTTAAGATCTCCATTATCTGATCGGGAGGGTTCTTCACTCTCTGAATAAATAGCAGTGCTGCTTTCTTCTTCGTCATCTTTTTCAAAGGAAACTTTATGAGTGACTTCTTCAAACTTCATAGAACTCGAGAACATTTTCCTTTCTTCAGACAGTGCTGTGTTTCCAAAAGCCTGCATTCCCATTTGCCACATTTCTTGCTGAACATCTGGGAAATCAAAACTATGTGGCTTCTCTTCGAGATCTTCGGGAGAGATGTCTTTGCTCTTCGAATCTGGACTCTCTTCTGGTAAGCCACTAGACTTCAATTTACTGTCAACAGCTTCCTCACCTGCAAAACCCATATTATCGAAAGCCATATAAGCTAGCTCTTCTGGCTTATCCGCAGGAGACTTCTCATCACTCCTGGGAGCAGTAGCAGCTGGTGCCTTGTGGCTTTCAGAACTTGTTTTTGCAACTTTTTCAACATCAGTTACAGTTCCTGCTGTTTCTGGGGCAATTTTTGAAACATGCGGAACATATTTTTCCTTCTCTTTCTCAAACTTCCCCTTCGCTGGTCTTGTGTCACTGCTAACTGTCGGACCAAAGAATTCAGAAAGATGTCCGAGTCTGGCACGTGCCGAGATTTCTGACGGTGAAACACCGACAGTTATCTGCATATCTTTGACATCAAGAAGGTCTTGCGCAGGTGATATTTCGTTTGTAATTTCTGCTGCAGGCGATTCGACTGGGGACTGAGTGAAAGAGAAGTACTGGTCTTCTAACCTAAGATCAAGAGCACCTTTAGAAGCAGGAGAAGTTTTAGGAAGGGGAGAGAACTGCTCCTCCACATCCGTCTCTTCTGTCTTTTCTTCACTGGTGTCACGCATGTCAGCATCTATAGAAATTAGTTTGATATTAGTGTGTTAGTAGACGGCCACCATCAAACTGACAGTGAAGAGAATGAAGAACAAATAGGAATCAAACATGGAAGCAGTTTAGTTGTTCCAGGAAGGTGAGTGGGATGGTTGTTATTATTGTTATACAGTGGAAAATAATAAAAAGAAAAAGAAACACACACAGCATCAAACGCATTAACTTCCCTATATGCCTTCAAATTATGATTTTCTTTTCGTTTGAGATTATTAGATTTGAACATTGCAATTTAAATAAAATCAGATGTATAATCTTGTTGGGAATATTTACAAATATGCTTCTTGCCTGATGCATAAAAAAAATATTTAAAGTATCATGCAAAGTTAAGTATAGGTTAATAAATAGATCAATGTTGAAGAAGAAAAAAGGAGAGCGGTTTAGTGGAAATAACTCATAAAATATTGCAATTGGATATCTTTAACATCTTTTATGCAAAGCAACTAAATCAAATATCTTTTACATTGTGAACCACTCGTATGTTTTTTCAATTTTATTTCACTCTTTATGTATACCAATTCTTTTTGTTTAAAAGCTCAAGGCATGGTGAATATAACAAAAGAGCATATATAAAAGAATAACAGTGTTATTACATTCCAAGATCCAAATATTTTTCATGTAAAACAGCTTTTTATTTATTTTAGTAAATTACCAAACAATCTAACTATATTGAAAAAAAAATGTAACAAATTAGTTTTGTATTTTTAACTAATGTAAATCCTTTTTAGATATAACCCTAGTTAACGAATTATTTAAAAAAATACTAGATAAATAAAATAAAATAATAATAGTAAACCATTTCTTTGTAGAATTAAAAATATTTTAATCCTTACGTTGATTAAAATTAGTTTAGCTTTACAATATGAACAAAGATGGCTGCTGGAACAAACACACATTGTTGAGTCGCCTATAGACTTGAAGCATTGTATTGTCATGCATTTTTTTCGACCTAAGCAAAGAGTTTCTAATTTTTCTGAAGAGTATATGCATGAAAAGGGAAGATATTAACATAACCATTTGTTTCTGCATAACAAAACAGAGCTGTAAAAAGCGTACCGAAATTGGAATATGCTAGAGGAGCTGTTTTGCATGAAAATAAATATTTGAATCTTGAAATGTAACTATACTGTTATTCTTTATATATATATATATATATATATATATATATATATATATAGTGTGGGTGTGTGTTTAATAGGAAAAATAATCAGTGTTCAATTATTTATGGCAGAGTATAAATATTTAAAAAACTTTCAATTGACATCCTTCATTAGTTTTACCTTCAATCAATATGTTCAGTTTTAGGTAAACATTGAAAACTCAGCTCACAGGGCTAGAGATACCAAATGCAACAGATCCTTCTGATGTTTTGATAGTGTAAACCACTATGATATTATCCCTCATTGACTGAATAATCAGTTACATTCATTTGGTATCTTTTGTCTTGCTAGGCTGAGTTTCCAATATTTCTGTGAAGCCAAAGGTACCAATGGAAGATCAAACTATTATATAGTGTCAATTGAAATATGTATATAAGAATATTAGAGAAAGAAAATGCAAGAAAAATATAGATAAATTTAAAAGAAAAGACAAGCAGTGGTTCTTTTTTGTTGTTTTTGATTTCATAAATTTCTCTGGAAAAATTCTAACTTTACTATATTTACGATTACCATATTTATAATTATGGTTAGAATAATTCTTATCGTGTGTACGATATTCGGATTTGTAAACGTTTCTGAATAGAATAAAGAAATATAATCAAATAAAACTGGAGAAACTAAGAGTTGAATAATATTTCTTTAAAATAAAGTTCTCAATGAAAATCAAAATATTTTCCAAGTGCAAATTGGGTATAAGGGAAGCAAGAGAGAAAAAAAAAATGGTGATAAATTGAAATATAAGCAAAAAGGTGTTCTTAGCAATAATTTGTAAAAATTCACAGGCAAATTTTTCCAACAAATTAAAATTCAGACATATGAATGCATCGAAATTTGTTTCATTTCAAGATGGCTGACATTAAACAGACATTTTGTTTTTGTTTTTTGAAAAATGTCACTAATTGTATGCTCGTATTTAATTATTTGAGGAAGTTGGATTAAAAAGTGAATGGGAAATAAAAACCCAAGTATTTTTAGAACTATATTAATTTCATGTTATATCAAAGTTAACTTTTTTTTCCTATGATACAAACATACAAGATTTTACATAAAAGTAATAAAAGGAAATAAAAATAAGATTAATAGATCCAGAATGATAATTTATGAACAGGAAAAGAAATTTCTTCAGTAATGTTTGATAAGACTCGGCTAATGGGAAGTTTTTTTAATCCAAAAATTTCCCTCAAAACAATTGATTATTTTTTTTTTCTTTTTTGAGATTACATTTTTGCAAATCTCCTATTAAAGGTAAAATAAATTTAAATATTTTATACTGGGTTTGACATAAGCCAGTTGTACTAACTGCCAGAGCCACTAAAATCCATATCTATCTTATTTAAATTTATTTTTAGTAAGCGATAAGAAGCAAGAACAAACCAAAGGTAAAAATTTATCTTAAAAAAAAATTCTTAATATAAATATAATAAATTATTAAAAAGGGTGAAGTAAAGAATTCCCATTAAGAAAGCTTAAGAATTTTAAGGAAATCTTAGGAGCATTCTAGAATGTTCAGCCTTCAAATAAGCCAATCGTAGCACAGAAGCAAAAAGCCCAGTTAGGAAAAAAAAAAAAGAAAAAGAAAAAAAAAGAAAGAAATTTAAAGAAAAATGAAAAGAAAAATAATGCATGCAGATTATTGTCTAAGCAACTTCCTGAAAGAGACAAAAAAAGAAAATAAGTGTAAAAATTCCTAGTGTATTAAAAAAAAAAAAACAAACATTGATATTGCAAATATAAAGCACACACAAAGAAAAAAAACACTTCACTTAGGCCAGATAACCACTTTTACTAGCTAAAACTTAAAAAAAATTATATCAGAAAAGAAGAAATATTAAATTAAAAAAGAGCAAAATACATACATATATATAAGTAAATAAATATATGTATGCATATAAGGTACGTAAACACACGTACACGTATATAAATATAATATATAAAATGCTTATAAGGCAAAGAATATATGAAATCATGCTTCATTGGTTCCGCAGCTACCTGGTTGAAAATCTACATCTTCAACTTGAGCTACTTCAGAGCTGGAAGAGCTTAGTTTCTCAGCCTTCTCCTCGTCGGCAGCCATTGCTTCCTTGCTGACAACAATCTGCTCACCAGAAGGGAGATCTGATACAAATAGAAAGGTCCATATTGACTAGCAGTACTGATGAGACAAGAAAATAAAAAGAAGCCACAGAAGACACGTTAAACGGGAGTAAGACTAGGCTCATCTGCCATACTTTTAAGCAAACAAAAAAAGACAGCGAAAAGAAAATAGGAAGGATTGAACGAAATTAGACATTTTATACCCCTTAGCAACCCTTTAAAATACTTAAAGAAAAAAAAAAAGGCTGAAATTTGGAGGATCTACGTCTAAATACCTATGGTTGAAGTTAGACCACAGAGATATTTGAATTTTCACAAAGGATTTCCATCATATTAAACTAAATATACCCCACATTATCCACACTTATGCTGAGCAGTTGTTTTCTAAAGTTTATGACAATTGGTTAATTAGTTTTGGAGTTTATCTCAGAAAATATAAGCATATGCACATATCTAACTTTACTTTATTTAGATTATAGAAAAGGTGTCTAATAACAAATGTTATTTTGCTTGTTTAACCCCAAAACTTTTCCTAGATCCAAATTATTTTTAAGATTTTATTTTAATTTGTCAAATCTTACAAATATATCTATATGTGAATTAATTTATTTAAAAGTATCTCTCTCTCATTTATTATATACCACTTGGTTCTTTGTATATACATTTATTATTATTATTATTATTATTATTATTATTATTATTATTATAATACCATTAGGGACACTCATCAGTGTATAAAAAACAAAATAACAAAAGTCACATTCACCTATAGATAGTCGCTTTCACTGATAGTCTGATGCATTCACAAATTTGGAAGTTTTTTTTTTTTTTTTTAAGCCTATCGTCACATTCTCTATGATCTATTGTCAAGAGACAATTGATACCTCCTGTTAGGGTAGCTGCATATATAATTGTGAGGTAAGGGTTGTGCAATCAGCAATCACATATCTCCTGAATCAGCACTGCTTTAATCCAGTGACAAGAAGTGCTAGATGATTAGAGAGAAGCAGAGAGCATGTAGAGCACCTGGAATTCCCGAATGGTCACCCATTTTAGTACTGACCAGGCTCAATGTTGCTTAACTCGTGATCTAAACGGAACCGATGTGTCACCATGATTATGCCATATATTGAGCATCACATTCTACATGCCAGATAATAATCATCCACATAAATAGTTTATATATATATATATATATATATATATATATATATATATATATATGGGGGGGGGAATGAAAAAGGATCAAACCAAATTATATGTTCATCAACATTTTGTCTTCATTTCAAAACTTCGTCAGGATGAATAATGTGAAAAAATAAAATACCAGTACAATATTTGAAGATCTACTTGTGTTTGTGGCGTGAAAAGCATATTTTCAAATATTGTACTGGTATTATATTTTCTTCAAATTATTCATTCTGAGGAAGTCTTGAAATAAGGACAAAACGTTGAACATATAATTTGGTTTGTTCCTTTTTTATCTCTTCATCATATTATATATATAATTGAAAAAACAATTGTCAGCCTGAATTCTTGAATTCTTGAATTATTCAAACTGGTATACCCCATCTTGGTTGTGATAATCTTATTGCTTAGAACAGACACTTGAAACATGAGGTAGCCAAATGTTAAAAAGACAAGATTATTTTCTGGTGTCTGTTCAACTCAACCCCAATTTCTATTCCAAAATAATGATATTTATTTCCTTCCCACGGCAGAATAATGTGACACAAGATCAGAATAGTGGGATTTGAAGAGCCAACAGAAGAAAAGCATTCTGACCTGCAAAAAATGCCTAGAAAAACCTATCAGCATTCCCCAATAGTGAAGTCTCAGGCGATTAGCAATAAACTAACCCTATCTCAAAGCCTGGAAGAACTGAACAGTACACAGGATCATACATCTCAGCCAACATAGAAGTCATCTCAAGGATGGTTTAGACTCTGAGGCCTGGGGGTAAACTCCAAGATTTACAATTTCATATACCGTAAAGAACAGTTTTTGTTTGAAACATGTTAAGAACAATGGAAATAAATCCTTCTTGATCCTTCATTCCTATTTTGTGTAATAGGTTAAGGCTATTATTATCATCATCTATGCAATAATACACTAAGGCTCTTATTATTATTATTATTATCGTCTATGTAATAATATGCTATTATTATTATTATTATTATTATTATTAAAAATAAAATAAAATAAAAGCTAACCGTATTTTAAAAACTAAGATAAAAAGGGGACATAGTTTAATTTAAAGATTAGAATAAAAACAATGTAATATTTATTTGTTTAACTGAAGACAAAGATAACATTGAAATAATTTAGAAAGAGAACTGAAGTTTAAATTCCAAGTTTATAAACTGCCATAAAAAAAAAAGGTATAAAAATGTTTTAGTAGAATCAAATTATCAAAATAACAGAATCAGAACATTGTATACACAAAAAAAAAAGAAAAAAGAAAAGAGCAGCTGAACGAAATAAATGGCTAAAAATGTGAATATTTGTAACGTTGGATAACAATAAAAAACTGAATCGGAAAAAGATCAAGGAAAATGGATAACATCAAATGGGAATGAAAGTAATGGTGGCTTTGATCAAAATTTTATAATCATAAAACAACTTCTAAAAAAAATTGTTTCTTGAGATTTTAAAGAGATGCATATATATGAAGAATTTTTGTGATGCAAAATTTAGTTTTTAAAAAGTTACAAAATCTTTTTGAAGAAATAACTCATACCTTTTTTTTTTTTTAAATACTTAATCAACTAAAATTTAAAAAATTAACTGTTTTTTGTTCTTGGAAAAAATATATTTTATAAGTATTAAACTAAATGATACAATTTGTAATGTTATGTGTGTCATGTTTTGTAAAATCAAAATATGTGGAATTGCAAGAATTATCTTTTCTTTACTAAAATTATACAGTTATGAATAGGGACTGTGTACACCATGTTTGAGTTCTATTAGAGCCACAGCATCACTTTTTATGAAGAATGTTAGAAACCTTCATGTGGTTCCGTCTGTGATTATGTGATTCTAAAAACTGGTGAAACTATTGCCAATAGCTAAATAAAGCCGATTCATATATCTCCCAGTGAATTAATGCACCCTCAGATACCAACCTGGAAATTTTCTATGACGGCACGGTACATACAGCGCCTAGCCTTCCCAAATGGTCACCCGTCTGGTACTGGCCAAGGTCACTGGTAGAGATGCTCCCCAATTTTCATTAAGACATGCATCTAGAAGAAGGCAAACTGATGTAAAAACCTGCAGTCTGCTCTGTTTTGTGACAGTCATTTGCATCGAAAAAGATTAGCAGTAGTACCAAAAAGTGTGGTTGGTCTATTATCTCTGCTATTCAATGAAACATACATGCACATTATATATATATATATATATATAAAGGTTTTTTGGTTTATTTTAAAATCACTAGCTTTCACTAATCATCAGCAGCATTTGCAAAGCAAAAGAAGGGAGATAACTAATTGCTTTCACTTTATGCACATAAAAGTGACGATTATTTGAAGACTTGTTTAGAATTACACTTAGTTACAAAAAAAAAATACAGAAAATTTTTTATGATGTACGTACTTATCACAGAACAGAAAATGTCATATTCCAAAAATTACATTAATTGATCAAGTAGTTGTTTTTTACACTAAAGAAAATAAAAATTTACAATTTGTTAATAATTTTAATACATAACTATTCACTATAAGGCTGATTTTGGTCTCGATACTTCAAATTGTCCCCCCTTACTTATCATGGCCAATTAAAATACTCCCAGTCGTAAAATTTGATTTTCTTAGTTAAAAACAAAAATACTTGATCAATTTATGTGATTTTTGGAATATGACATCTTTGTTCTGTGACAAGTGCATACATCATAAAAAGATTTTCTGTAATTTTGTTTGTTTTTAAATAACTGTAATTCTAAACAAGTACCATTAATTTAGATTAACAAATAGATATTTTGAATGGATGATATGAAAACATTAATTATCACTTTTTTTATGTTTGTTTTACAGCATATCAACCCATTTGGAGTTATATAATGCTGAAAAAAAAAAATGACCTATTGGAAACTATTGTATGCGATTACTTGAACAGTAGTTTTTATTTTTATTTATAGCTAGAGGGAAGAATTGTGAGTTCATACCTTTTCCCCCAATGGTATTATTGCAATAGATCCAATAGGATTTAAATCTCAAAGTCTGCAACAGTATCTACTAAGCTAATCAGCTTCTCATAAAATGGGCCCTGTCAGTGGGGCATTAGAATACACCGACTGCCCCCCCCTGCAAAGGGTAAAAGTCCCTCAATGGGGGTGCTGGATATGACCTTAAACTATATCCAGTGGTGAGGCCCCAGCTTGTGGGCTTTGGGGAGTGTGGAGCCACCCTTTAATTACCATTGCTCCCAGGTCCACTCTGACCCGGATTGGTAGTACCTGTTAAGGTCCCAACTATGGGTTAAATAGAAACCAACTTGAAAACAACAAATATATTCTATTAAAAAAATTTTTCTTCAAAATCTTTGGATTCGGCATTAAATAACCCGGAAAGGGTTGATAAGCCGTAAAACAAAAACAACCAACCTCATAAAATGTTTGGAAACATTTTATCATCGTCAGTCCAAACAAATCAAATAAATTATATCTACAACTAACAAAAAGTATAGACACAATCTATTTGATCTATTTCAACTATTTAATACATCACAAGAACAATACAAGAAGTTCCAAGGTTAATGAGATCCATTGTTTTTCAGTTGTAGTTTGATGCAAGTTGGAGCCGTCATGTACAATAGATATCTAGCGTCAGTCATTTGTTTGTATGAATCTGTATGTGCAAATATTTCTACGCTTAAATAAAATAGCACTAACCCTCTTAGCGTGCCTGTTGCAAAATTGCAGGAGTCTATCATCGCTAATAGCAAAACTAGTTTTATTTGCAATATAAGACATAACAGCAGAAATATACAAAATAAATTCAACAATTGACTAATATGTGCATAGGAAAGTGACGATTTTCCATAAGTGGATGGCCAACCTCATTATAGATTCAATATGGCCGCTATCACAATATGCAAATTAATATAAATTTTACAATTTATTTTGATAGTTGCACTTATATCCTACAAATCTGATATACATTGTTTGGGCAAACAATGAAAGTCTTACTGAGTAATTTTAATGATAATAATAGGTGTAATTTTTCTAACTTTTAAAGATTTTCTAAATCACAGTTTTAAGGAATTTGAAAATTTTCTCTAACACTCTTTGAAACATATTCATTTCAACAAATTTACCATTGGATTACGTTTTCATTATGGACTATAACTTTTCATACTTTTTAAATCAGGTTTTCACTTTTTCATTGTTCACAAAATTGCAAATCGGATTTACCATTAGATCTTATTTGTTCATTATGGATGCTTCTTTCTTTTTTACCCCTAAGAATAAAGCATAGTATCTGTTCTGATACCTTTCATCTTTTGTCCTCAGAGCAATGATTAAATTAAATTTTTCTCCCAATTCAGAGAATTTCTGTTTCTACCCATATTAAATATTATTCTCCCAATCCAGAGAATTTCTGATTCTACCCATATTAAAAACCCCCCAAAAAAACAAAGAAAAAACATTATGTGTAACTCTGCCCTTATGGGAAGGCAAGTAAATAGGGACCTTATAGTTTGCTTGATGGCAGTAAGATCATACTTTATAACTGAAAATTCTGTGACTAGTTTACTTCGGTCACGTGTGGTCTAAATGTTCTAGTGAACATAAACGATACCAATAATTATTAGAGAACTGGTGACAATCCCCAGAAAACATGACAAGTGGACACTGAAAACCGAGTGGAAGGGGGGGGATAGAGAACGCTGTAAGTGACAACACTTCTGTTTGCTGGACTAGTTACACGAATCTTAGGAAATAAAGGAGTCTTGCTGTCACTTAAGCAGCAATTCCAACTGAAATGAATGTATTTAATAAAAATAACTCAAACTAGTCTTTATAATGTGTGTGTGTATGCATATGTGTGTGTGTTTGTATATGCATGTGTGTGTGTGTATGCATGTGTGTGTGTGTATGTGTGTGAGTGAGTGAGAGAAAGAGATGGAATAGATGGAGGAGGATAGAGAGATGGAAGAGAGAGATGATGAAAGATGGAAGAGAGAGAGAGTGAGTGTAATGATTTAATAGTTATTATGAGTCATTGTCATCAATTTGAGTTTGTAAAATCTAAGTCGTTTGTAAGTCAAATCTCCATAACTTTGTTACTTCCTGTATTGTCCGTTTGTTTACCTCATCATTCAAGCCTTAATAATGTATGGACAACTAATGAAAATGACTAATAATGAATTGTTCGATGATGCAGGTCTTGACCAAAAAAAAACAATAGGCATTCAACTGTATTGAATCAAGCAGGCCATTAAATGCTTGGAAGGATAGGTGCAAGCAATGGGGAGAAAAAATTAATAACAGCATTAAACAGTGGATGTGTGGGGAGGGGAGGTCATTTGAAGAAATGCAGTTTTGGAACTGTCTGAATACAAAGCGGTACCTTTCTCTTGATAAATTGGTGACATAACCCAGTTGGACGATTTCCCAGGAGTGGAATATGTCCGATTGCGGCACCGAGTTTGGTCCCAGTCTGGGTCCCAAGAGTAGGTTCGCTCCCAAGTTTCAACATGAGGTGGATCTTGCGCCTGGCCTAAGGGGTCATCACAGCCTAAGGTATCAAGTCCAGACTCGACGGTTATGTGTACTGGACTCTGGTCAGATTGGAATCTAACTGACTTTTTTGATCGTTTTGACACTTTACCACCGGCCGACTGTTCCTTTTTAACCAAGGAAGAGCTGGACAGACTGGAGCTGGCTGTCATGGTCTGCTGATTAAACTCACCTTCTTTAGGTTTTTCTGGGTAAGCGCTAATCTCTGCTAGCGTGTGTTCTTCCGTTGGCCTCTCACCAATTTCCTCCTGATAAAGTTGTTCAAAGCTTGAAGAACGACCTGTCGGCTGAAGATGCATCTCGAGTTGTTTCGTGTCGAAACGATCTCCGATGTCAAGCTCACTTGCATTCATGGACAATCTGTTGACATCAGGCGCCAACTGGACGCCATCATAAACATTTTCATAACTGGACATCATGCGTTGAAAATCCTCTTCTGTGAGTGACTGCTCTTCCGAAAGCACTTCCTGATTTGTAAGCTGTTGAGATTGCAGAGAGGCAACTTGTTCTCCAAAATCGGAACTGCTAATACTCGAATAGGTGTTGTTATCTCGAGACTGTGATGATGACATCTGGGCTGGCTCGGTGGAAGCGGAATCTTCCTCCAGCATTAAGGGTTCAGTGTCAGTAACAGGTTTGCTTTCGGCACGTGTGGTCTGTTGCAAATGCTCTTCGACAGTCTCTTCAGATCTGTCAACACCTACACAAAAATTAAAGTGATTAAGTACTATCTAAAGGAATGAAGGTTTACTTTTTTAAAATTTTTATTTGTGTGTGTATGTGAGTGTAGTTTTAAGTTTCGGTAACAATAACAAAAATTGCTGTAAAATATTTATAAGAAAATCCCTGCATTATTTTTTTGTGTTTTTTTTCTTTAGGAGCGAACTTGGTTCTCAATAAGTACAGTTTAATTTTATAGCAAAACTAAATTTGATCAGTGTTGGTTTTTATATATTCTTATGTTATGTTAAAGTTAGTATTGGTTTGCTTGATTAAAATCGCAAACTAAGGAAAATAAACTAGTACTTATTTAGAATTTAACCTATTTTATAAACAAAAATACAGAAAGAGGAAGAAAACTGATGTACGCACCCATCACAAAATGAAGAGGTCATATTCTAAAAATCACATAAATTGATCCAATAATTGTTTTATTAACATAGTGTTTTGATCTGCCATGTTTTTTATGATGGCAGAGAGAACTTAATTCGAACTACCGGCATTAAAAATCAACCTTGTAATGGCAACAATTTCCTATTAAAAATCACTAAAAACATAGAATATGATTCTCTATATATAAAAAAAATTAGTTGATCAATTTACGTGATTTTTGGAATATGACATCTTTGTTTTTTTACGGGTATGTACATCATTTTGCAATTTAGGTTTAATTTTAAGCACCAATGTTCCTAATTTCTGAATTCCAATTTGAGAAAACTTTCCTGCAACTTTTCACAATTTATATTGTAGCAGATTTTTTTTAATCTGTAAATAAATAAAACAATCTAATTTCATCCAAAAATATTTTCATTCAACGTCGGGGTGTGAGTTCCACTTTCAAGTGCACCTGATGTGTATTTTATTTTATTTTCATTCAATTTAAGAAAGATTTATTGTTAGTTTGAATTCAGCAAGATCTGTTTCATTTAGAAATTAAAGTTTTGACATTGTCTCCCTTGATAATTAGAAAGAACAAGAAAAAAAAAAGATAACTGCTATTTTATTCCTAGAAGTTATCTTGTTAGAAGAAACAAAAAATATTTAGCACGTGACACTGTTGCTCTGTTACAAATGGAGTGACCTCTATTCTGAACCTCTGCTGAAATTTGATTTTAAAATAAAATTAAATTATATCAAGTAAATTATCTATTATATGGTCATAATTAAGTAAACTATGTTCATATTTCCATCTCATCTTTTCATACGAATACCAGAAAAATGGATATTCTAGTGGAATCAAGCCTTATATAATTATAGATTGCATTAACACATACAATCTCAGTGCAACTCAAAATTCATCTAATGTTGAGTATCCAATTTGAGAGCTTTGGAGACTTAAAAGTTATAATTACTTCCAGACTTCCAAATATCCCCAAGTAGCAGTACATGTCAATATCCCTTCTATGAATTAATCAGAACTTCTGTGCATGGCACTAAACGGCTTCAGATACCCTTGAGCACAGTGTTCGCTCCTAACTTAACTAACTTGAAATCCATCTTTTTTTTTTTTTTTTCCCTGACTACCCTGCTTCAAAACTATCATACATTCCCTATACTATACAAGTTTGGATATCAAAACGGACTCCAATATTAGGGCTCGGATTTGGGAGCTTTAGAAAGTGCAGAGTCACCCTTTAATTTCTGTTATTACTATCTTCACTTAAAATAGAAGAGCATCAATGCTACTTGCTAAACATTTACTTTTTATTGAGCAGGTTCTAAAAATTTTCAAAGTATGTTTTCATAACTGGCTTTTATTATTCATCCAACAAATATTAGATAGGCACACAGATACACATGTAATATATTTAGAAGAGTCTGGATATATACTTATTATTGGCTAGTTTCTAAACAAAACCATTTCATCAGAATCTATTGGTTAGCTTATCTTCACATAAACTGGTTTACATGCCTGTATCTAAATTTACTTCCCTACTTTTCACCAGCTAAAAAACAAATATTTTTTTTACTACTACTACTGCAAAGAAAAAAAAATTTGCTGTGTCTGAGGGAAATTTTGGGAAATATATAAAATTCTGGAACTCCCAGGAAAAAAAAAAAAAAAAGAAAAAGTAATTTTCCACTTTGAACCCAGTTTTTCAAACTCACCGACCTGTTCATCAACTTACTGTTTAATTTACAAGTTATAACACTTACCTTTTTTAACTATCAAAAGTATTACATAACATATAGAAATAATTAATAACATCTAACCATTAGCTTGACTACAGACGTTTACTAAATAACATCACTATTCAAATACAGACAACAGCAAATAAAAAACACAAACTGTATGTTTTACAAATAAATACGAAATGGACTCAAATTTGCATAAATAAACATTGCTACATATATAAAATCTCTTATAAAATAATGTGGAATTAAAATGTCTGGAAAAATGGAACATTCTAGAAATGCTTACATATAAAAAATGTAATGATCTCCATCCGTTTTTACTACTTTACAAAAGCGCCATGAAAGAAACTAATAAAATATTTATATTTTATATCTGTATCTTCTTTGCAGTGTTAATGTTTAGATGGATCAAGGATACATATTTTTCTGGAACCATTTACTTAATGGAATGAGGATAAAATAAAGGATATGTTATAAATTGAAATGCTATGGAAACAAAATCAAAATATATAACAAAATGAAAAAAAAAAAAAATTAGACACAAAAGAAAGAAAACAAAAAAGATTCACTGGTTTCATTCGAATCTATGAATGTAAAAGTGAATTTTTCTGAAGACGTTTGTACATCCAAACAAAACCAATGAATATCTCGTTTGTTTCATTTCATACTTAATTTGCTTTTTCCATTTTGTCTCACACTGGATTTAATCTTCTTATCAATTTGTTCAAGCTGGGGGTGGGGAATCCTACCGGATGTCAAACATTACTCCTGTTAATCCTGATATTCTAACAGAGATCTTTTTAAGATTCTGACCGTCCCTTTAAGCGCAATTGTTTAAATTGCTCTTGCACTTGGTTCACCAGGTATATTTGCCAGGTAGTTTTTAAAATTCTTTTTCATGAGTTTAGTTGCTCCTATAATTACTGGAATGATAGAGATCTTCCTAAGATTCCAATTTCTTTTCATGTCGTACATAATACGTTGGTATTTTGTTATATTTTACCTCTCAACTCTGTTTAACCAAGCATCATTGGGGACACTGACTTCTACAAATAGAATGTATTCTTATATGATATTTGGATTATGATTGTGAAATCCATAAAATAAATAATGGTGCTTCTTTATGGCCATCATGAGAAAAGTGGATTAAAACTTTTTAATTTATTCAATTTTGAAAATCAGTACTCAAAAACTCTTAGAAATTCTGAATATTTCAATAGTTTTTCATGCTAATTCTGACATATTTTTTTTTTTTTTTTTTTTTTTTTTTTTACAAAGGCATCACCACATTATCAAGGCCCAGAGGCCACTCAAGGATAAGGGTTAAAGAGTGTACAGTAGAAATTGGTCAATATAGTAATCATTAGTAATGAAAATTTGGTAAATTTAATAACTTATATGGAACGGCTCATCAAGAACTTATTTACTTTAGACTTGAACACAACCATATTGTAGTCAGCCGGAAAGCAGGAAAACGGAAGACAATTCCACAGGCGTGCAGTTCTAAGAAAGAAGCTTTGTTCATGGAATCTACGTTTAGGTTTAGCCACAGATAAAGAGTGGGGGAAATTATTGATAGTGTTTACAGCTAGACGAGTGTTTCTTGTGAAAGTTTGGCGAGGGGGGACCAAAGATTGAAGCTCAGTTGAACACTTTCCATGAAAATAACGATACATCAGAGACAAACTCGCAACATCTCTTCTGTGAGATAGAGGTTGCAAGGAGGAGAAAAGGACATCTCCTACGAGGCTACGAAGTCTATTTTGAACTCTATCAAGGCAGGACAAGTCCTTTCTAGCAGCTCCTGCCCAGATGTGGCAACAGTATTCCATCCTTGGACGTACCTGGCTCTTATATAGGTAGAGAATAGCATCAGCAGTGAGATATCTACTGGATCGATAGAAAGATCCCACCATTTTTCCAGCGGCCTTGGCAACAGATTTGATATACGTGTTCCATTTAAGATCAGGAGTAATGGTCAAGCCCAGAAGCTTGTCAAAACTTGAGGCCTCCTGAAGACGAGAGCCATTCATTTCAATTGATGACAAATGTGGATTAGAATGTTGATGATGTAAAGAGAGAAGCTTGGTTTTAGATGCATTAAAAGTAACCAGCCACTCCTTTCCCCATTGTACTACGTGCTCAAGATCAGAGGAGAGAGAATTGGAGAGAACTTGCTCGTTTACTGTCTTAGATGTGGTACCATAAATGGTAGTGTCGTCAGCATAAATGTCTACAAATGATGTAAGGATATGATTTGGAAGATCATTAATGTAGATCAGGATATATTAGAACATTAACAATAATTGATTAAAAAAAAAAGCAATTACAAAATTGCCTATAAATAAAATAAACTAAACTAAAAGAGAACATATAATTTTCAGCCAATGAGAAATACTAAAAATAATTTTAACAAAAATATTTGCTTAAAAAAATCAGTTTAAAACTTTGTCGCAAATTATGGCATATTCTAAAAATGTATGACTTGAACTATACAATACTCATACTAAGAAATTTTGGGTTATTTAAGAAATAATGAGCTTTTTTCCCCCCATTATTGTAAAAAAAGTTTGTTAAAAAGCACAACAACATCAGGATTTCAAAAAAAGATGTTCAATTCCAAGTAATTTAAATAAGAGATTTGGTACGTGCAATGATTATTTCTTTGATCTATTTTAATAAAACAAATTACAAACTAATAATAATGCAGGAAAGGATACAAATCTAATGAACTTTGAAAGTAAGAAACTTACTTGCTCATATATATAAGAAATAACATAATATGAAATGAATTCTAAATAGTTAAATTTAAATTTGTATGAGAAAATCCTGTTTAGAGATAACTATACAAATTCTAAATTGTCGGGAAATAAAACTCAAGAATTGAAATGAAAAACATTACAGACTTTGATAAGAAATTTGTTTTTGTTATATATAAACATATTTTTGGATTTAGACAAAACAAAGAGCTAAGTAATAAAATAAGTGAAAATACAGAAGTATTGAAAAGAAAAAAAAGATTCTTACTATGAAGATAAATTAACACATTGTTTCAAAGATGTGACCGAGAGCAGTCACAAAGTGCTAAATTAAGAATTTACTAAAATATACTCCAATGCATGATCATTAAAATTATTGGCACTTCCTAAGAGATAATAACCGAATTCATTAGTGTCTTATTTACAGCAAATCTATGATTGTTACTAAAAAAAAAATGGATGTAACAGAAACCAACATTTTTAAACAAGACTTTTTTTTAAAAGTTACTTTTCCTAAAAAATGTTATTCACAAATGTATTATAATAGAATTAAAATGCAGAATAGTTACAAAAAGAAAAAAATATGGTTAAAAGAATCACACACAGAAAAGGGCATTTTTTTTTAAATTTCTGCTAACATTGTTATATGGTTAACATGTGACATAATGTATAAGAACAGAGTAAAAATGCAACATAAATGTCGTCATAGAAAATGACCGATTATATTTTATCCTCAAACAAACTATCAAGATTAATAAGAATTTATAGTCAACTGACATAAGATCAACACTACAAGCAGAATATAAAAACACACAAAACATCCAAATAAGGTTTTAGTTTCAGTACAAAACAGAAATAATGTTCAAACCAATAAAAACAAAAAACTGGTTCATGTCATGCAAAAAATTTTTTCAAATTGTGTCAAAATTGTATGAACACTTATTTGTTTTTGTTTAAATATAAAGTCAAAATGCTTTAAATTACTTATACTTAAAAAAGAAAATCGTGTGATTATATGTATATATATATATATATATATATATATATAGTAAACACAAATCATATGATTGTGTGTGTGCGAATATATATATATCACATATATATAACTGTGCTATTTGTGGGAAAGAACTCCAGCAAAGTGCTCGATTATATAGAATAACAGCATAATATTTATTTTACAAAAGATCAGAAACATATTGGTACCGCCCGTTTCAAATCCAATACAGAAGCACCAGTTTATATTTGAGAAATATTAGACTTCAGTCTCTGTTTTTTATTTCAAAGAGAATCCAATATTTCTCGATCATAAATTGGTCCCCCTGTATTGGATTTATCTTAAAAAACAAAGGCCAAGAAGAGTTCAATATTTCTCGACCATAAACTGGACTAGCTGTATTGGATTTGAAACTAGCAGTACCAATATGTTTCTGATCTTCTGTAAAATTTTTAAAATAAATATACATATATTTTAAGTAAAAAAAAATACATATCCATTTACATACATTCCAAGAATTCAACATAAACAGCTTTGTGTACGATCATTTTTGAGGATTTTTATAGATATCAAGTCTCCTGAATAGTAAGGAGGAATATATATATATATATATATATATATATATATATATATGCTTCGTCAATATTCATACTTGCTATTTATCTAGATATATTACTAAAATACTCATAAATCATAAATGTTTGAGTAATTTAATTGTTCATATGTAAATTGTGATTATCATTAAAAAAAAAAAAAATACATCCATCACTGAATTTTTATTATAGAGAAGAGGATTTCTTTCTCAATTCATTTTAGGTGGCAGAATAAATCTGAGGTGGTTGTCTGACTTGTTATTTGCTTTTTCCTCCTCACCACTTGAAATGAGTTTGTCTGGTGACTAGAAAATGGCACGCTTTACTCACTAACTTTTCATGGACCCTGGATGAAAGCATTTCAAGTTTTGAGCAGGAAAAGCAAATAACAACTCATGACTTAACTCTCTGCCCGAAATGAATTCGGAAAGAAATCATCCACTGTATCATAAAAAGTCAACAGGAGGTGGGGAATGTATTCTTTTTCTTTAGGTTATCAGAAATGATAATTTATATATGAAAATTTAAATCACTGGCATAATTCTATGATCTTATATAAATATGTTAGTATATTTAGTAATAGATAAATAGCTACTATGAACACTGGCAAAGTATAACATTTTTCCAGCTACTTTTCATGGAAGGTGTTCACTAGTAATGGTCATTATGGAACATGGAATCTGTTTATAATCTTATATAATATTAGCTGTATCGACCTATTATTATATGGGATACAATGAAGTCATTTTATTTTTATTTCTGTTTGCTAACTTTTTAAACTTATACAGAAAAAGAAATAAAATTTTAGTTGCAAGGGAGACAACTTTGTTATATTTTTCAATTAAAAATAAAAATCATTCCTCTTGCTAATTTAGATTTTTCAGTCACACGTTGTACCATATAATCAGTTATATAAATGACAGCTGCCTGTATGTTTATAGTAATTTTGGTGGTCAACTGAGCTAACTGTTGGGGTGGGGGTCAGTTTTTCAGCCATTTTACATACTAATTTAAAAAGAAAATGCCAATTTGTTCTCCAGGAATCTATTATATAAAGTGCATATATTCAGAGAGGAATGGGTTAGGCAAAAAAGAGGGGGTTGCGGAAAGCGAGGAGAAAGATGGAGAGACAGATAAAGAGAGGCAAAAAGATAGAAGTTTTAAGAGAAATATGTTACACTTTTATACTAGATGGGGAGGCTTGTCTGGTTGTAAAATATGCTTAAATATATTTTAATTTGTCCAGATTTTGTATATATCATTATAGACTCGTGATTTCAAAAGTAAAAAAAAGTATTTTAGTGCCATCAGCTAAAATCGAAACTGAAAGCAAAACTCTAGGATTTAAAGCTGGTAATGTTATATCACTGTACTGACACACTTATGCACTAATTAAAAATTAAAAGTAAAAATAAACTAGAATGTACAAAATGTATAACGATTGTTTTTCCAAGTTTGTCACCTTAAAAACTATTTTAACCAGCTAAAGACCCATAAAAGAATGGTCCATAAAAAATTCAATCATTTGAAGCCCTTAGCAACTTTTATTTCGGAGGAGATAGAGTTTGAAAATATAGACAGACATATAGCCTTTTATATATTAGGTAAAGTGCATATATTCAGAGAGGAATGGGTTAGGTAAAAGGAGGGGGTTAAGGAAAAGAGAAAAATAAAGAGACGGTAAAGAGATTTAAAAAGATAGAAGTTTTAAGAGAAGTATGTTACACTTTTGCTAGTTGACAATATGGTAACATACTTTGTTACAATTTATTTTTAAAGTTATTTAGTTAAATTCAGATGGCGGAAAATATGAAATTTTTTTAAATAATCACATAAAAATAAAAATCAATTTTAATCGAAGAATACAACAGGAGTTATGTACCTTACAACTAAAATTTTTTTTCTTTTTCTGTATAAGTTTTAAAATGTAAAAACAAATGAAAATTTAAAAAATAAAATTACTTTATTTCATCCCAGGCAATGTCAGATGGGTACAGTTAATAATAGTAAAAAAATCAATTAAAGAATACAAACTTTGCCATTTCTTATTTAATAGTGATCATATCATGCAGTTTCTAACATATTTATATTGAGAACAATGACATAAGAAACAACGAAACAAGGATGTATATAATTATACATTATACAAGAATGACAAAAAGAAAAAAAATAGTTTACAATGTTTTATAAAAACTAAGAAATACCTTTTAATTCCATTTCAAACTGGGTACCTTCATCACTCAAAGGAGGTGAATGGGCAAATCGGTCTTGGGTTGTATCAGCAGAGACGGTGCCAGATGGTTGGTACTCATCTGATATTTCAACAGGCCTCAGATTGGAATCTTGTATTCCCAACACTTTGGCCAGTTCTTCTTGTTCTAGAGAGGTCAATAAAGTGAATTCTGATGGTGAGGGAGGTCTTTCGTCATCTGGTTTGAGCTCAGTGGCCTCAAGAATCTCTTTTGGACTCAAAACGTGATCTTTCCTTGCCTCGATGCACTGTTCAATGAAAATCTGTTGAGACGTATCAACGCTTATTCTTCCCTCAATATCGGACTGGGAATCCAGGGATCTTTGAAATTCTTCCCCAATCATAGACTGGGACATGATATCAATCTGAGAAGATGTCATATCGATCTGAGAGGATACCATAGAGTCCTGGGAGTCGATCATGGACTGAGACATAAGTCCTTGTTGACCAATAGCTGCTTCAAAAGCTTCATGCAATTCCAACTGTGATTCGGTCATCAGAGTATATTCTGTTGGCGACAGTGGTCTTTCTGCGATCCCAGTAATTTTGTCTCGTAATGGATATTCCACACTGTCGGTCATTTCTGTACTCATTAGTTTATTTTTCAACTCATTGGAGTAGAATTCGCCAGAACTCTCATCATCACTGGCACTGGGTGTAGCTGAAGGTTCCTGTGCTTCAGTAGAAGAAGAAGGAACTAGAATCCCACGGGCCCCTAGGCTACGACCCTCACGATGATAAGAGGAGAAATCAGAATCAAATACGGCTGCATCTTTAGTCACCATTTCCGGATAGCCGTCATCAGATTGGGGTAGTTTTTCTAAGGATTCAGTTCGAAACAGTGTAGTACTTTGTCTAACATCTGATTTCTCGTTAATAGTACTGGTGACTTTGTTAGTCTTTTCCTCAACTGTTTCCTGTTTCCCTAAAAAAGGTATCTGTTCTTTTGGGGATTGTTTGTCGTCATCTGGTGTCTTACCCTCACGAGGTTTATGATCCTTCCAATACTCATCCCTATCAGTTTCAGGGAACTTACTACCAATAGCAGCGTCATAAACTTTAGATTTTGGGTATTCAAACTGTTCAGTTCTATCAATAAATTGATCTTCATTTTCTTCGATAAGATCTTCCATTTTTCTTTGAAAAAAACTGCCGCCGCTTTGAGATAAAGCTTCGACTTCTTCATCAGTATATTCAATGAAAGAATGGTCACTCTCATCTCCAGATTCCTCATGCTTGTCATCTTTAGTTACTTCTAAAACTTGACTTTTCTCCTTCGACTTTAACTCTGTTCTTTCTTTTTCATACCCATCTTCATGCTGAAATTTTTCATCCATTTCAGCAGATTTTACATCATGCCGGGTTTCTATAGTTTTCTTTCCATCTAAGGAAACGGCATCAGTTTCAGTGAGATCACTGGTCATTTCCATAGTCATTCGAGCTTCATCTTTTGTTTCAACCTTCTCTTTCTCTTCTGTTTTAAACTTATCTTCTGTACGACTCTTTTCACTGGATAGTTCCTTTACGGAATCTTTTTCATAGGTAGTTTTATCCAAATTATCAAATATTTGAGCCTTACCACTGCTGTCTTTCATCTCGGTTTCCAAATGGCTTTTCATAGTTGTTTCATCAACTAGGTGATCATGAACTGTTGATGTTTCCAGGCTGACTTCTTTCTTTGTGCCATCAATCTCTTCTGTCATGGTTGTGCCCTCTGTGTGTTCAGAATGCATCTTCACCTCATCTTCAGTCAATAGTTCTTCAGATGTTTGTTTTTCGAATTCATCTTCTTTTGCAATTTTTTCTTTTTTGGTCTTGGTCTCAACTTCCTTCTCATCAACAGAAATTACCGAATCTGAGACGGAAGTTGTTTGATTGTCGACAGTTGTGGATAAATTCTGGCTTTCTTTCGAAACAGCTTTCTCAGAGATTTTCACTTTCACATCTTCCATGCTTTTCTTTTCAGAGATGAATTTTCCTGGCTTCTCAGAATCTTCAATAAACTCATCCAAGATGTTTGCCTCTCTGCTGACACTCTCTTTTACATATTTCACATCCATCTTTTCCCTCTTTGCAAACTGTTCCGCTTTCATAGTTTGTTGTTGCAACCCAAACGATCTTACTTCTTTAATATCGTCCACTTCCTCGAGACCTTTGGATGTTGACATGTAATCCATCTCTTTCATCATGTCATTGATGTCCTCCTGTTCAGCATCACTCTCATCATTTGACAAGTACTCGTCATCCCGGAACTCTTCAGCTGACATGCCTTTCATTTTCTCTGCAGACAGATCCTTTAAAAGTTGCTCGCTGGTGGCTTTTTCTTCCTCATCTGGAGTCTTCTTCAAAGAACTAACCTTATCAGTAAATCTAATAGAATCATCGCCCTTGGCAACACGTACTGGAGATTTATCTAAGTCTACTTTCTCCGAGCTGGTTTCATGTGCCAAGGCCTTTGAGACTAAAAAATGATCGACTTCTGGACTAAGACCATCGCTTGTGGCCATCTTAGAGGTTTGAGAACGTTCAAGTTTTTCAGGTGAGTCAACTCGTATCTGTTCCTCTTGTCTTGTTATTTCAAAATAAGTGTCTTCTTCTGATTTTATAGAACTTATCTTTGATTTACTTTGCATATCAAGACTTTCTTCCGATTTCTTATCCAAGTATGGTTTTATCGGTTCTGGTATTGTGATTTCTTCAGAGGATTCTTCATCCCCTGTCATGTCTTGTTCATCTTCAACACGATAAATGCTAGACTCAGTTATCTGCTGGCTATCTCTAACTACACTAGAAGCTCCGTATTCAGACACAATCATGCCTGCTATTGTGTCTCCTTTTTGTAAGATCTCTTTCTCCTCCTCTTCACAGATTTTTTCATGCGTTAAAAAAGTTTCCAGGGAACCTTCTTTTGAGTGATCATCGTCATCTGATGAAAGCTCTTCCTGCACTGGAAATTCATAGGTTACTTCAGTGCGATCATCCTGCGGCTTTTGAGAGGTTGAAGATTCAAACGCTGAAAACTTTTCATCAGGCTTTTGACCAAATATTTCATCTGACTCCTTGTCGAATTTTTTGTCGGACAAAACCTGATGCAGAGATCCTGCAGCTGACAAACTTTTCTGCTCGTCCGCTTCATCAGTCTTGCCACCAACGAGACTTGGTTGGAGTTTTTCTGGGGAAGGTTCACGGATTTGCTCCTCAGACCGAGTTATTTCCAAATCTTTTTCATCTTTGTTTCTATCTATAAATTCTTTTTCAATATCATCCTCAGATTTTATTGTGTATTTGTCACCTGATGCAAAGGAAATTTCCTTTGTCACATCAGATTTTTCGGGGCTAAAACTAAGTGAAGCCTCCTTAAAGCCAGGTGAAACAGAATCCTCGTCTTTAGATGAAGGTGCCAGGTCTTCATGTTTGCTCTCAGTCGAAGCTGGTTTTTCGTATATTTCAGATCGGCTGTCTACAGAGGAAAATAAGAATTGCTCATCTTTAATAACTTTAGAATCGACGGATGAAAATTCACTCTTCTGCGTGACTCTTGTATCGACAGATGAAAAGATGTGTTTTTCTTTTAAATCCAACTCAACAGCATCCGGAAAATCTTTTATTTCATCTTTGACAAAGTCAGCATCAACAGATGAAAACTCATGTTTGGGTATCAACTTTGTATCAACAGATGAAAACGTCTGCTTTTCGTCTTTAACGATTTGATGGTCAACAGATGAAAAAGATTCCATCTTAACAGTTCTGTCAACAGATGAAAATTGTTTTCCTTCTTTGGTTAAAATCTGGTCAGCGTGGGACACCTCTTGGATTTCTACACTTGTTCTTGTTGTATGGACAGGTGAGACATCTGCCATGTCTGGAAGGGATCCTTTTTTATCGTCAGGTGAGATATCCAGCTTTTCAGCCTTGGTATCAGCTGGGGAGATATCCAGCTTTTCAGCCTTGGTATCAGCTGGGGAGATATCCAGCTTTTCAGCCTTGGTATCAGCTGGGGAGATATCCAGCTTTTCAGCCTTGGTATCAGCTGGGGAGATATCCAGCTTTTCAGCCTTGGTATCAGCTGGGGAGATATCCAGCTTTTCAGCCTTGGTATCAGCTGGGGAGATATCCAGCTTTTCAGCCTTGGTATCAGCTGGGGAGATATCCAGCTTTTCAGCCTTGGTATCAGCTGGGGAGATATCCAGCTTTTCAGCCTTGGTATCAGCTGGGGAGATATCCAGCTTTTCAGCCTTGGTATCAGCTGGGGAGATATCCAGCTTTTCAGCCTTGGTATCAGCTGGGGAGATATCCAGCTTTTCAGCCTTGGTATCAGCTGAGGAGATATCCAGCTTTTCAGCCTTGGTATCAGCTGGGGAGATATCCAGCTTTTCAGCCTTGGTATCAGCTGGGGAGATATCCAGCTTTTCAGCCTTGGTATCAGCTGGGGAGATATCCAGCTTTTCAGCCTTGGTATCAGCTGGGGAGATATCCAGCTTTTCAGCCTTGGTATCAGCTGGGGAGATATCCAGCTTTTCAGCCTTGGTATCAGCTGGGGAGATATCCAGCTTTTCAGCCTTGGTATCAGCTGGGGAGATATCCAGCTTTTCAGCCTTTGACTCTTTTTTCTCAACAGGTGATATGGCTGGCTTTTCAAATTTGGACTCTTTTCTTTCAACAGACAAGTTATCTAGCTCATCAACTTTTGTCTCTGCAGGAGATATACCGAATTTATCAACTTTGGTCTCTGCAGGCGAGATATCCAATTTATCAACCTTGGCCTCCGCAGGCGAGATATCCAATTTATCAACCTTGGTCTCCGCAGGCGAGATATCCAATTTATCAACTTTGGCCTCCGCAGGCGAGATATCCAATTTATCAACCTTGGCCTCCGCAGGCGAGATATCCAATTTATCAACCTTGGTCTCCGCAGGCGAGATATCCAATTTATCAACCTTGGTCTCCGCAGGCGAGATATCCAATTTATCAACCTTGGTCTCCGCAGGCGAGATATCCAATTTATCAACCTTGGTCTCCGCAGGCGAGATATCCAATTTATCAACCTTGGTCTCCGCAGGCAAGATATCCAATTTATCAACCTTGGTCTCCGCAGGCGAGATATCCAATTTATCAACCTTGGTCTCCGCAGGCGAGATATCCAATTTATCAACCTTGGTCTCCGCAGGCGAGATATCCAATTTATCAACCTTGGTCTCCGCAGGCGAGATATCCAATTTATCAACCTTGGTCTCCGCAGGCGAGATATCCAATTTATCAACCTTGGTCTCCGCAGGCGAGATATCCAATTTATCAACCTTGGTCTCCGCAGGCGAGATATCCAATTTATCAAATTTGGTCTCTGCAGGCGAGATATCCAATTTATCAAATTTGGTCTCTGCAGGCGAGATATCCATTTTCTTCATTTCTTCAGTTTTGGCCTCTTTTATTTCGAATGGTGAGATATCTGGCTTTTCAAACATTGTTTCTTTTCTTTCAACTGATGAGATATCTGTTTTTTCAACTTTGCTTTCAAGAGGTGAGATATTCTGCTTTTCAACTTTAGTCGTAACAGAAGTGATATCCAGCTTTTCGATTTTGGTCTCAACTGATGAACTCTGCAATTTTTCATCTTCTGTCTCATATTTTTTAACTGGTAGAACATCTGGCTTCCTTACTGGAGACTTTTTCTGTTCAACAGTTGAAATATCAGGTTTCTTCACTGGAGATGTTTTATTTTCTACTGGTGAGACCTCTGGTTTCTTAACTGGAGATTTCTTTTCGACTGGTGAGACCTCTGGTTTCTTCACTGGAGATGTCTTCTTTTCGATCGGTGAAACCTCTGGTTTCTTCACTGGGGATGTCTTCTTTTCGATCGGTGAAACCTCTGGTTTCTTCACTGGGGAGGTCTTCTTTTCGACCGGTGAGACCTCTGGTTTCTTCACTGGGGAGGTCTTCTTTTCGACCGGTGAGACCTCTGGTTTCTTCACTGGGGAGGTCTTCTTTTCGACCGGTGAGACCTCTGGTTTCTTCACTGGGGAGGTCTTCTTTTCGACTGGTGAGACCTCTGGTTTCTTCACTGGGGAGGTCTTCTTTTCGACCGGTGAGACCTCTGGTTTCTTCACTGGGGAGGTCTTCTTTTCGACCGGTGAGACCTCTGGTTTCTTCACTGGGGAGGTCTTCTTTTCGACAGATGAGACCTCTGTCTTCTTCACTGGGGATGTCTTCTTTTCAATCAGTGAGACCTCTGGTTTCTTTACTGGAGATGTCTTCTTTTCGACTGAGGAGATCTCTGTTTTTCTCACTGGTGAGGCTTTCTTATCAAGAGATGGGATCTCTGTTTTTCTCACTGGTGAGGCTTTCTTATCAAGAGATGGGATTTCTGTCTTCTTCACTGGTGAGGCTTTCTTATCAAGAGATGGGATTTCTGACTTCTTAACTGGAGATTTCTTCTTTTCCACTGGTGAGGTATCTGGCTTTTTCACAGGAGATTTTTTCTTTTCTAGGGGTGAGACATCTGGTTTCTTCACTGGAGATTTTTTCTTTTCTCCAGGTGAAAATTCTGGCTTTTTCACAGGAGATTTTTTCTTTTCTAGAGGTGAGATGTCTGGTTTCTTCACTGGAGATTTCTTCTTTTCTCCAGGCGAGATGTCTGGTTTCTTGACAGGAGATTTTTTCTTTTCTCCACTTATGACATCTGGCTTTTCGACTTTAGTATCTTTTTTATCAAGAGAATAAACTTCTGGTCTTTTCAATTGAGATTTTTTCTTTTCAATGGGTGAGACATCCGGCTTCTCAACTTTGGTCTCCTTCTTCTCGACAGGTGAGACATCTGGCTTCTCAACTTTGGTCTCCTTCTTCTCGACAGGTGAGACATCTGGCTTCTCAATTTTGGTCTCCTTCTTCTCAACAGGTGAGACATCCGGCTTCTCAACTTTGGTCTCCTTCTTCTCGACAGGTGAGACATCCGGCTTCTCAACTTTGGTCTCCTTCTTCTCGACAGGTGAGACATCCGGCTTCTCAACTTTGGTCTCCTTCTTCTCGACAGGTGAGACATCCGGCTTCTCAACTTTGGTCTCCTTCTTCTCGACAGGTGAGACATCCGGCTTCTCAACTTTGGTCTCCTTCTTCTCGACAGGCGAGACATCTGGCTTCTCAACTTTGGTCTCCTTCTCGACAGGTGAGACATCCGGCTTCTCAACTTTGGTCTCCTTCTTCTCGATAGGCGAGACATCCGGCTTCTCAACTTTGGTCTCCTTCTTCTCGACAGGTGAGACATCCGGCTTCTCAACTTTGGTCTCCTTCTTCTCGACAGGCGAGACATCCGGCTTCTCAACTTTGGTCTCCTTCTTCTCGACAGGTGAGACATCCGGCTTCTCAACTTTGGTCTCCTTCTTCTCGACAGGTGAGACATCCGGCTTCTCAACTTTGGTCTCCTTCTTCTCGACAGGTGAGACATCCGGCTTCTCAACTTTGGTCTCCTTCTTCTCGACAGGTGAGACATCCGGCTTCTCAACTTTGGTCTCCTTCTCGACAGGCAAGACAACCGGCTTTTCAACTTTGGTTTCTTTTTTCTCAGCAGCTGAAATATCAGGCTTTCCTGCCAGAGACTCATTTTTATTGACAGGTGATATATCGGGCTTTGTTATCTTGGTTTCTGTTCGTTCAATAGACGAGATATCTTGCTTTTCTTCTTTAATTAACTCACTTTTAATGGGTAAAATGTCCTGTTTTTTTGATTCGGTTTTACTGGTGGTTGTTATAACTGTCTTAGTTTCCTCTGTAGATGTTTGCGATGGAACTTTCTCTTTTTTCTCAAAAGTCGAAACTGTCCTTTTCTCTTCCTTCACTACCTGGTTATCTACGGAGGTCTGTGATTTTTCCGAAAATGCTTGTTTTAGCTCTTTTACAGAGTATGTGACCTGTGATGGAGACACAAGCTCTGATGTGTCCTTTATCTGCGTCTCTTCCTTAATCGAACAGATCTTCTCTTCTACCTGTTGCAGGTCTTTCTTAATGGAATGACCAATGCTATCCTTATCCTCCTGTACCATTTTTGAGAATTCAGCCTGTTTAGTCTTGAAGGATTCCTTGAATTCTTTATCAAAGGAAGCAGAATCTCTCTGGGAAATCTTTTCTCGATTGCTTACTTCCTCAAATTTTGCAATCAGAGAGGATGTACTCTCTCGTCTCTCTTCAACAACCCCACCATTTTTGCTACCAGGGCTTTCCTCATCAGAACCAAAGACTTCATCTGCTTGGGTTGTCATGTAATAAGACTGGGTGTTTTTACCAGAGAATTTCTTTGAAAAGTCAAGACCTTCCTCAGTCGGTGATCTAAAACAGGAGTCTGGTGGTTCAGGTACTCCATACGGCTGCTCAATATCATCTTCAGTCTTTCCAACTGTTTCCGGTTTTTGAATGCCGGAGACTTTAGTTTTTGTTTTGACTATTTCGCTGCTTACGTCTGTCCGCGAACTCTCAATTTTATCCTCAAACTTTTGCTTGACTGCTGAAACTTTGGTCCATTCTTCCACTTTGGCATCAGGTGCATCATATGTGCCGCTAACTGATGGCAATCCTTGGGCTTCATAGCCATCAAGATCACTGTTTTCTATGACTACCCATTCAGAAGAATCTTTTGCAAGTTTACTTGTTGACTCTTTGCTTTCTTGCCGCAGAGTTGCTTGTGCGGATCGCTGAACTTCACGCACAAGCTCCGAGGCGGAACTTTGTAATACTGTATCAGATGTTTGCTCAAACATTTGAATAATAGAAGCCACTGATCTTCTTTTACTCTCATCATCATTATCTACTTACAGTAATTAAAATCCAATTCGAAAGCATTAATAAAGAAACATTGGCCTTGATTAATAAAGAGAGAGAAAAAAAAGAAAACAATTTTGTAAACATATCTCTTTAAGAGATCAACAATAACGTAAACCAGAATTAACATATATATGAGAGTTAAAATATGAAATGAAAATTAGTTAATAAAATAGTGGATAAGCGAGGCAACATGCTGGTAAAATCTAAGGGTACAAAAACATCAATGAAGCTGAACCAAAATAGTTTGGTGGCTTCATTTGACTATATTTTATTTGGTATAAATAAGCTTTATTAAGCAGAACTCAACATTTTTATTCCACTGCAAAAAATGTAAGTTCTGCTTATTAAAGCTTATTTACACCAAATGAATATGGTCAAAATATCTTGGTTCAGTGTTAATGTTTCTGTCCTTATTTCTACCAGCATGTTGGCATGCTTATCCCCAAGTTCATATATATATATATATATATATATATATATATATATATATATATATATGCTTTACTTGTACTATATTTATAAAAACGTGTTTAATATCAGTGATTGAACATATGTAGTTCTAAGAGCGCAGATATGGAATTAATGGCACATAAGGAGTGTCGCTAGCTCACCTTTCATTCGTCTAGATTACAGGTGAGAAACTGACAGTCACTATGTGCAGTAATTAATTAATTATATATATCTACATTCTTCAAACTCGGAACTACATTACACATACATATATGAACTAATTGAATCAATTTGAAAAATATTAGGGTTAGAAAAAAAAGTCATTAATTTAAAACAAAAACACAAATTAGACTTTCAATTTGTCTTACAAACATTTCTTTTAACCTTTTGCTTGTCCAAGTGTCTTTATTAATATGTATTGAGAGTTACGGCCAGTTATACTAAATGTGTTTATTAATCCAATAGAAATTCTGAGATTCCTAGGATCTAATAAAAAAAGGAGGGTAGGAAATGGATCGTAGGTTTACTTGTAACTCTCAGATTTCTTATTTTGTCCTTTAGTTCTAACATTCCATGAGTGATGTTTCTGACAAAAGAGGAAGAATTTCTTTTTTTTTTTTTTTTTGGTCTAAATCTATCCATTTAACACTTATCATTGGCTATTTTTTTTTACCTTAAAGTAGTATTTTTAGCTCTTTACATCTAGTGGCTTAATGCCTTGTTTGGAGCAATTTCCAAAATCAAAAGAAAGGCATTAATAAGTAAACCATTTGATTTTTCTACAAACTTTAGTAAGCAAGTAGGAAGTGCTTTTCATAAGAGAATCTCAAAATTGACAATTTAATGTCCAAACCCCAGACATCAGCTCTACATTGTAACAAAGAGGAAGGGTCCAGATAAGCATTATGGTTGGAAGAGCTGAAAATGGAGTAAGCTGAGAGAACTCAAGCTATTCTAGTTCTTTCTTTCAATGTCATGCACAAGAGACTACCACGTTAAACTGATACTGTGTCATTTGATCTAATCTATCTATATATCTATAAAAGTGAACGTGTCTGTATGTGTATCTGTGTGTCTGTGTACATTTTCCTACGCAATAACTCTCTCAATTTTAACTCTACAGACTTGAAATTTGATATACAGGGTACTGAGATTTGGGGAAATCTTTGTAATCCGTTTTCAGCTTGAAATTTGGCTGTTAAAGGGTCAAAGTTCAACGATTTGACCTTTGAGAACTCTACCAAACTCCTCCGCCAATTTTGGGTCTAAACACTTGAAATTTTAGGTATAGGTTCCTTGGACATGGATCTAACTTAATAACTTGATTTGAGCCACAAACAATAAATGTTAAGGGGTCATAATAGGGGTCAAAGTTTAAAAAATTGACCGCTTTTTTTTTTTTTTTGCTCAACATGCACCTCCAAACACCCGGGCAACACCGAGCTGAAATACTAGTATATCTATAAAAGTGAGAATGTGCGTGTATGTGAGGACACTTCTCAACCTATATACTCAATGGATTTTTGATCTCCGGGCTTAAAATTTAGTATATAAGTTATTCAGACATGGAGAATTTTTTAATCTTTTTTTTTTTTTTTTAACAAGGTAATCACCACTTATCAAGACCTGGAAGCCACTCGGGGATAAGGGTTATTGTGTGTATAGTATGTTAGTTTTGGAGATCTGATAAAGTGTCTTACTAAAGGAGGCTGTTCATCAGGAATTTGTTCACATTGGACTTGAAGACATCCAGGTTGTAGTCAGGTGAGAAACAGGTAACCAGAACAGAGTTCCACAGGCGTGCACTTCTAAGAAAGAAGCTTTGTTCATGGAATCTACATTTTGATTTTGGCACAGATAAAGAGTGGGGAAAATTTTTGAAAGTGGTTTCAGCTAGACGGGTGTTTTTCGTGAAAGATTGGCGAGGGGGGACCAGACATTGGAGTTCAGACGAGCACCTGCCATGGTAGTAACGATAAAACAAAGACAGGCTCGCAACATCTCTCCTGTGAGAGAGAGGTTGCAGAGAAGAGAAACGGGCATCCCCCACTAAGCCACGAAGTCTATTTTGTACTCTGTCAAGGCAGGATAGGCTGTTTTTAGCAGCTCCTGCCCAGATGTGGCAGCAGTACTCCATCCTTTGACGTACTTGGCTTTTATACAGATAGAGAATTGCATCAGGGGTGAGATATCTTCTGGAGCAGTAGAAGGATCCTACCATTTTTCCAGCGATCTTGGCAACTGACTTGATGTACATATTCCATTTCAGGTCAGGTCAGAAGCTTATCAAAACATGGAGCTTCCCCTAGACGAGAGCAACCCATATCAATTGATGCCAGATGGGGATCAGAGCATTGATGACGTAAAGATAGGAGCTTGGTTTTAGATGCATTAAAAGTAACCAGCCACCTCCTCCCCCACTGTACCACGTGCTCGAGATCAGAGGAGAGAGAATCTGAGAGAACTTTGTCATTTAGGGCCTTTGATGTGTTGTTGTAAATGATCGTGTCATCAGCATAGATGTCAACGAATGATTTAAGTATGTGTTTTGGGAGATCACTGATGTAGACCAGGAAGAGAGTTGGGCCCAGGATGGACCCCTGAGGGACTCCAACATTAATATTGATGGCCTCTGATTTCTGCCCATCAACTACTACTCTTATGAGCCTATAGGAGAGAAATGATTTTATGATTGAGAAAACATTTCCAGTTATACCGTAGCTGGACATCTTGTGAAGTAGGCCCTTATGCCATACCTTATCGAAGGCCTTTGATATGTCAAGAGCAATTGCCCTAGAGAGGAAGCCTTTGTCAAGAGATTCGCTAATCCTATGAGATATAACCGTTAGCACATCTGCTGTAGATCTGGCAGAACGGAAACCATATTGCATGTCACTAAGAAGGTTATTTCTGCTGAGGTGGTTGACTACTTCTCTATTTAATATGGATTCCAGCAGCTTACTCATGACACACAGGAGACTTATTGGTCTGTACTGAGAGGGAGAGGACTTATCACCTGAGTTCTTAAATACAGGGCATATTGATGAGGTTTTCCAGGGTGTTGGGAAGCACTTCTCTTTAAGGCAACGCTTAAAGAGTTTTGTAAGTATGGTGGCAAGTTCTAGTTGAAGCTTTTTCAGCACAATGATTGGAATGCCGTCAGGGCCAGTTGCTTTACTGGAATCAAGGTTCTTGATTAGCTTGGCAACATCACACAGATATTTGTATGTTGAAGAGTGTGTTGTCTGTTATAGGAGGAAATACGGGGAGTTGATGGCCTTCGTCACATAGGGTAGAATTAGCTGCAAAGTTCTTGGCAAATAGTTTGGCCTTGTCTGATGCTGACGAGATGACCTCAGGTCCATTGATGATGGTTGGGATAGAATGTATGCTTCTGTTCAGGATCCTGTTTGCTATTTGCCAAACTGGTGGGAACCAAGCCGCTGCTCAGCTACTTTGGATTTAACGGACTGGCATATAGCTCTCTTGCATTTTTTATTACTCTTTTGCAGTGGTTGCTGGCAGTCCTGAAGGCAGCTTTAGTCTCAGTGCATCTATTACGTTGGTAGCTATGGAAAAAGTGATTTCTGTGTGCGATGGCAGCAGCATATTCTGGGGAGAACCATGGCTGGCTGTTAGGTTTTTGTTGGAATTTTTTGGATGGTATGAATCGGTCTATGCCTACAATTAGCCATTCGGTCAGGTCTGATACTATGGAGAACACATCTTTTTTAAGCATCGAATGCAGTGGTAGATCGGATATAAGTGTACGGAAGCTATCCCAGTCAGAGTATCGATATACAGTATGGTGGAGAGGCACATCTCCAGGTTTATTGCGTTTCGTTTTTATCTTAACTGATACAACTGCGTGGTCGGAAGATCCCAGAGGAGACAGAACGGAACTTGAACATAGCTCAGGGGACGTTGTGAGAAAAAGATCTAGAAGGCTAGCATACTGACCGGAAGTATCGGGCACTCGGGTGGGTTCGTGGACAATCTGGGTGAGGTCATAAGCAATGGCAAAATCATGACAGAACCTCCCCTCATCATCCGAGTGGGTCAGCCATTCCGAATTGTGGACATTGAAGTCACCACAAATGTGGATGTTAGCTGAAGAGTGAGCAGACAGGATGTGGTCAATTTTTTCAGATATGCTCTTAAGGATAGTAACTCTGCTGTTGTGGGGGCGATAGAGAGCGAATATAAATGCAGTGGTGTAAGCAAGTGCAACCCGGAAGCACATATAAGGTAAATTAGGGTCTTCTCTCGAGATATCCCTACCACACGGACAGCCATCTTTAATGTAAGCACATATTCCATGTCCATGGCGATCAGTTTTTATCCGGAAAAAAAAAAAAAAAAAAAAAAACTGCTTAGGGGTCAAAATTGAAAAATTGGTATGTGGGTATCACTGGATTTTTATCTGCTTGTCAACAGTTTCATGACTGCACATACACGGTTGTGTAACATGACAACTTCCTTTTGTTAAGAATAAGTAGGCTTGAACACAATTTTTAAATATCATATCAAGCTGGTCTAATGGTTATCAAACTTGACTCATTATTTGTATGTTTAGTTTTCGATCTCAGCTCAAGTATTTTTTTCTTTTACAATTTTAGAAAAAACAATACTCACATGCACATGTCTTAGTTTCTTTCGGATTTTTTTTTTAAAGGAAATCTAAGGTTACATTTAATACCTATGGTATTTCTGTTTATAATGAATAAGAAATCTGCATTAATTAAAATGTAATGCTTCTGCACATTTTATGACCAGGCAACTTGCTAGTATGAAAATAAATGCTGTCATAGATGAGACACAGGAGCAGCAAAGGGCTAAAGATAACAAAAAGTTATATTATTAGTACAAAATTTAAAGGAGTCTTAAAATTGAAAAAGATGCATCAGTTGGGAATTTTTCCTTCTATTTGTCATTATTAATTGTTTGCTAAGGCATTAACATGCATTTTTCTGACGTATCATGGTTGTACAACACCCTTTTCCCAATCTATCAACTAATATAATGGAGTGCACAGAAAAATAGTGTCAAGTAAGAGTGGTAGTTTTTTTGTTTTTTTTACATAGTGATCATCACTTATCAAGGCCAGGAAGCCACTCAGGGATAAGGGTTATTGCAAGTACATTACGTTAGTGTGGAGATTTGATGAAGTGTTTACTTAAGGGGGCGGTTCATTAGGAATTTGTTAACGTTGGACTTGAAGACATCCAAGTTGTAGTCCGGTGGGAAGCAGGCAGACGGAACAGAGTTCCACAGGCGTGCAGTTCTAAGAAAGAAGCTTTGTTTATGGAATCCGCGTTTTGATTTAGGCACAGATATAGAGTGGGGGAAATTTTTCACAGTGGATTCAGCTAGACAGGTGTTTTTCGTGAAAGATTGGCGAGAGGGGACCAGAGATTGGAGTTCAGACGAGCACCTAACATGGTAGTAACGATAAAACAAGGATAGGCTCGCAACGTCTCCTCTGTGGGAGAGAGGTTGCAGGGTAGAAAAGGGCATCCCCCACTAAGTCACGAAGTCTATTTTGTACTCTGTCAAGGCAGGATAGGCTGTTTTTAGCAGCTCCTGCCCAGATATGGCAACAGTATTCCATCCTTGGACGTACTTGGCTTTTATATAAATAGAAAATTGCATCAGTAGTGAGATATCTTCTGGAGCGGTAGAAGGATCCCACCATCTTTCCAGCGACCTTGGCAACAGACTTGATGTAGTGATTTATCTCGAAAACTATACTGTTTGATAATCTATTATATAAAGGGTAGTACTCTGCGTGTATTTCCAACTAAAACTCTAAAACTACAAAACAAACACACACAAAGTTGGTATTTTCTTAATCAGCATTATCCTGGAGGAATAATATCCAAAATTTAGAAAGTTTTTTTTTTTTTTTTTACGCTAAAATGATACATTCATTTATTGGAATTAGTTATCATTCTAAAACTTTGGTTTTTAGGATATAAAAATTATAAATATATATATATATATATATATATATATATATATGGTGCCCATAAAGTCTGTGTGAATTAAAAAGTATAACTTTATTTGCATTTTCAATAAAAAAAATTTTTTTAAATTGTAAAAAAATGCAAATAAAGTTAAAAATTTCTATTAATGCACACGGATTTTATGGACAAATATTCTACTCTACAGCAGTTTTTAAGGTTTTGTTTGCTTGTTTTTCAAAAATATATCATTTGAAAAAAAAATCCAACAAATTCTGATTTAAATAAAAAATTAAATTAAAAAATAAGAAAATTTTTGAACATTCCCAACATGAAGCAAAATTTTCATTAATTTAAGTCTTCTTTTAACATTATTTTCACACCTAATTAGCACGTTTTATTGCAGTTAAATACAATTCAGCATTTATATAATCAGCAAATGTAACAACAAAACCGTGCAAAACGCAAACAAATAACAGTGGGAAAATAACGAAAAGGAAAATTAATCACACACAAAATCAATAAATAAAATTGAAAGCAACAATAAAAATAAAACCAAGGATAAAAGATCCTTTTAAATGTTGGGAAACGGCAATGTCAAAAGTAATCATTGCTTTTATTCACGTAAAAGAAATCAAATTGACATCAGCTGTGGCCAGTATAAATAGTGGTGCCTGGGGAGAGGAGAATTAGGAAAAAAAATAATATGCAAACAAATTGGAATTTTTTAAAGAATTTAAATCTATCCCAGCATAAAGAAATCTACGCCATGCTGGGAAGTTTCATTTTACTTTTTTGCATTTCATGCCTGAAGGGTTCTGAAAATTAAAACAAAAGGCAATGCAAATTGAAACATAGATTTTAAAAAGCATCCCCCTCCCCCTAAAAAAAAAAGTCCATTAAAATCTATAGCACACAAGACAACATTTTTGGGGTTTTTAGGGGATGGAGTTGGGGTGGGTAAGAAGGCAGGAAAAAAAAACAAAAAAAAAAACGAAGCATGTCAGACGGTACAATCATGGTGCAAACGGACTACAGTGTAGACTGTACCTGAATCTGCCTCGTGTTCTTGAGAAAGATCAGAAGGGACTGAGGTTTCACCTGTTGGGGGAAGAAGAAAGAGGCACAATTTTTTTTTTTTTGTTTCTTTTAAATCAATTCAATCATTTATCTACATTTAAAAAAAAAGAAACATTTCACAACAGACAATGTGTACTCACACACAAAAAAGGAAACAATAATTCAATAAATAAATAAAATTTTGATGGGGAAACACAAAAGGAAAATAAAAAAAAGGTAAAACATCGTGAAGAAAAAAGTGATAAAATAGGTGATAACAAAACAGATATGTATTAGTTGTGAGTAAAAAAAAAAAGAAAAAAAAATTCCAACTAACAATTACATTGCAGATACAAACTATGAACACGCATCAATCGTTAAAAAAAATATTAATTTACGCATTTGTTGAATAAAATCTTTAATTTATTTCCCCGAAAAAAATTCAAGTGCATCTTATACAGTACTGGATTTAGACTTATGGAGACCCTATGCTCTTTGGGTATCTCTTATCAATTTATATATATATATATATATATAAATATATATATATATATATATTTTATTTATTTAAGTAAATATTAAATGCAACGGATACCTTTTGCTTTATGATTCTTTTTTCTAATTTTTCGATTTTCCGTATAAGCTTTTTTGTATCAAAGTCAAAAATACTAATAAAAGTTCTGTAATTGTTGCTGTTGCTGTCACAAGCGCTTTCGATTCGCCCACGAATCATCTTCAGGTGTTGAAGTAAAAGTGCAAAGAAGCGAAAATGAGAATTAAAAGTGAAAACTAAAATATACAGTCAACGGTGTTAGGCGATAAGTTAAAATTTATAGAATCAATGAAAAGTCGATAAAAAATATAGGTCGATTAAAAATTCGAATATTAAAATCCGCAAGTTCGTGGACATTGTTAAAAAAGTCTGTACACTATGAACTATGCAAGACATTTTAGAACGTTACTGCTTTTCTCGAATGCAATATCATTTATAGTGGGTTGAAAGGTTTTAATATATGACGCTTCAAGAATTTATATAAATATATATATAAATATATATATATATATTATTCCAAACCAGATTTATTTAATTCACACTCATAATATTTTATTCATTCTTTTTTATAAAATGCATCTTAGATATGATTTGTTGAATAGTAAAAGCCCACCAAACAACTCATCAGAGACAAATGTATGTTCCTTGGAACATGATAACTAATGATATATGTTATAAAAATGAAAATTCATTTTTATTGAGCTTAATTAATTGTGACAGTTTGAAAACTTATAAATTTACCTTAAAGATAAATACTTCCTTATAATCATTATATATATATATATGTGGGGGGTCAAAAAGAAAGTCCGCACTTGTCATTTTTTTCAAAAACTGCAAATTTAAGCTAAATTGAATGTAACTGTTTAAACAACCTACACCTCATTTGATTCGCCTTTTATTCCTCTATAATTTTACCTGTTCATATTTGATTTTTAATTAAAGTATCCTAGTGTTCACATCAATATATATATATATATATATATATATATATATATATATCTTAATCTCACATAATACTAAGAATATGCATTCTCTTAAATATTGCATCAGATAGACGCAAAAGAACATTCTGGTAAATTTATTCTTTTATAGTTCTTTCTAAATTCATTTAGTTTATTCTTAACATGATTTCAAAACTTTTTATTTATGTGATAGAACAAAATCAGTTCTACAACCACAAGCGCTCAATCGCTTTATAAAAAAGTTAATAGAAACTAATATGCAGATTATGATGTCCTAATTGTAGCTAGGTTAGCTTAAGCCTAATTCTAGCACTGATTTAAATGCACAAAAGAAAAAAAAATGAATAAAGAAGTACTAATAACAAAATATTGCATACAAAAATAATCAAACTGGTTTAAAAGAATTAAAAACAACCATAAAAAATAAAATAATAATGATAAAATAATATCGAAAATATCTAATGTATAAATAAATAATTAATGTCTAAAAATAATCCAATTGAAACGATTTACAAAAAAAAAATGTTTATTGAAGTTAGTTTATTGAAGTTATATCTGGAATAAAATATTTAAATATTATTCATTATTGATTTCAGTTATTTAAAAAAACGGTTTTTAATTAAAACAAAAAAGAGTTATACACTTAGAGATTCATAATAACATTTCATTTTTGAATGAAAATACACAAAGGGAATAAAAATCAACAAATGAGAGCGGGTTTACAGTGCACACAAGAGATTGTTCAAAGGTTATCTCCCCTTTGTCAAGTGAATACATTAAAAAAATGATAATGTGATAATGTGGGCACTTGAAACTGATGCAGGAGCATGTGCAGAATAAATAATAAAGTGGGAATATTACATGATAAAAAAAGTAAATAATGATATTAATAATAATCAAACAATATAGAAAACGCACAACAGAAGCAATTCAAACATGCATCTGTGACAGAAGGTCAGCTCTGTAGGCCAGAGTTGGGTGGCCTTTCATCTAACCTTCTCGAGTGGTGGCTTCATTTTCTAATCCCAGAAAACTCTTATAATCGTCGTCATCATCGCGATAGGGACTGCTGCTGTCTTCCGTAATCATTATCGTAGGCATATCAGAGCTTCCCTTATAAGGAGCAGAGGAGGAGGCGGCTGAAAATAATAATGAAAATCACAAATGCCACTGCTTGGAACACTAGAAGGGTTACGAGTAGCCATTGCCATCCTTATATAACACACAGCACGTCTTGCTTACATTGCAAACAAAATGTTTTAAAGAAAAAAAATGAAATAAAATAAAAAATAAGGCATAAATAAATTAAAAACTTTTAGAGAGGCAGCAATAGGCTTTCACATAAAATAATCAATGTCAAAAATAAAAAGTGTATATATATATATATATATATATATATATATATATATGCACAATATTGTATTTACATATAAAGTGCTGTTTAAAAGTTTGTGGAATTTAAATGAAACTGGATTATTAAGTTTAGCTTGAGAAATCATGATTTCGATGTAGTTTAAGAAAACTGATATTGTTAAATATTGGCCGGGCATGCCGAAAGATGTGCTGGTTGATAATTATTATTATGATAATCGTTATTAATATTTGTAAAAAAAGAATTTTAAAACATATACATAATGACGTAATGAGATAACTTAAAAATACACATGTATCAGTTGGGAGTTAGAGTGAGCAGATCCAGTCAGTAGTCAGATGAAGAAAGACGGTTGTGGACAGTAATGGCTCAGAGTAAGGAAAAATGCCGATAGTAAAAGCTTAGGATCAGCGTTGCAAGTTTCCAATGGGGCGGGGGAAACATCTGTAACAAAGCTGCTGTAAATATCACCAAGACTGAGTTGTACGAATTTTCGTTTGCAGCTTTTTTGAGGATTTGTCAAATCCAAACTAAAGGTAGACCAGGCATGTTTTTCCATTGGCTGATGTAAAAACCCCAGAGACTTTTATTTTTCCCTTAATGTTATAATTGTTATACATACTGTTTTAACAATCACTGGACAATCAAATATATTGACATACCAATAAACACATCATATATACAACCTCCCCATGTTATACAGAACTATATTATATAACATTGTTATTTTAATTTGATGTCTACTAAGATGGAGTTTTTCTAGTTTGTTTAAATAAGTTTTTGCATTGTAAATTAGATGAACAGTTGATTTACCCGTCAAATTTATGCACATTTCCCGAGGTTTTAAATAAAGCAAATAGAAATAATTTTAATCAATTAATTAAATATTTTTTTTAAACATTTGATTTTCTATAACATTTCAAATTAACCATATGAAATAATGTTTTCAAAGGTGCGACGAATCTCCTATTTAAAATTTGCACCACCACACACGTCTATTTTAGACTAACAACAATCGTCAGCAACACCATATCTATTCTATTTCTCTCTCCCCAACGAGCAAGCCCTCAGAGTTAATACCACCAGGCAAAATGAAGAGAAAAATAAAAAAATAAACCGACAGTCTTCTTTGAAAAAGATGTATTCCATCGGAAGTATTAGAAAAAAATTCATCATTTAATAAAATATTTTTAACATTATTTTATTTCTCATGGAAAACCATTTTGTATCTAGAGTGTTTCAAACTTTGAAACAGACACTTTATATATATATATATATATATATATATATATATATATATATATATATATATATATATATAAGAAACAAAAAGAAATGAGACATTTTTGCATAATAAAAAAACAAAACAATAATCACAGAAAACATGCAAAACATTTCAAGCCATGGCAACAAAACATATCTATATTCATAATGAGAAACATTAAACAGAACTTATACGTATATAACAATGGATTTCATAAATGGGCAATAAACAAATTTAAGAGTATGCAAACTGTTTAAATGTGCAAAACGAAAAGAAAATGGATGCAGAAATATTTCTGCGTTAAGTTTATCAATACTGTTTAAGTAAAAATAAATGAAGACCAAGTAAGAAGATGAGAAACTAAGAAATCAAGTCTTATAGTTTCCAGAGAAAAATCTAAAAATCCACCATAAATAAAGAAATGGCACTCCAAGTTATATCAAAAAAACAACATAGCCCTCAAAATAAAGTAGATAAATAAAAATAAGAAATATATATAAAAAAAGAGTAATAATCGGTTATAGAAAAGACAAGTTTAATAAGAAATAAATCACATCTGACACAAGCTTCATAATCTTAATTCACTGAATACAATTAAAATGGCATCTTCATTAGGTTAGTTGTTATTAGTAAGCAAATAACTAAATATTAGTAATTAGTAGATACAACATGCTAAGAATATAGGAAACTAAATAATTTTGCTAAAATTAAACTATTTGTCAAAAAATGAATTTCCCTTAAGCAAAAAGAAAATTAAATTTTTTAAAGTTTTCACCTATCTAATCCCAAGAAAAAAATTTTAAAATTTCAAACAAGGTTTACATAAAGCAATATTTTAAGATATTCAAATTCTTAGGAAGTTCTTTGGGTTAGGGTTAGAGTAATTAACACTAAATAAAAACAGTATTTCAACATTATAAAATGTTATAGATGGGCAGATAATAATTAACTTGCCGATTATGGACGAAAGAATGACTTAATATTTCCTTTAAAATAGTTTAAATACAAAGCAATAAAACTTTTATGCAAAATATATGTCACTTTTACATTTACTGTTATTTTTTTTTTTACATTAAGCTTTTGAATAAAGTTTATTTTAGAGAAATATCTGTAACTTCTTCTATAAGTATACGATACCATGTTATGATTTGCAGAGGAACAGCCGTCAACAATTACAATTCTCTAAAGACTCACCTATCTGTGAATCTATTCATTACTATTATTATTTGTACTCACTAGGAGTTCTCACACAAGTCATCATCAGAAATTGCTCACTAACAATAATTGGTGATGTTTGCTGAAGTCTGGATGGCAACAAGTCTCCTCAGCTTTCCAGTACTCTCTATACCTTTTGATAACCTTTATAAATGAATATGTATCATTGCAACAGCTGCTTGTCATTAGCTTGTCGCTGGCAACCATTATTGATCATCACTGGAATTCGGGTGGCAATAACACTACCCAAGGTCCTCTTTGCACTTATCCAGTGGAAGTCTGGTTAGTGTTTTCTCTCTTTAGTCTTTTTATCCTCCTCATCTCTTGATTATTTGGTGTGGTGCCAACACTATATTATTAATAATAATAACAATATTATTATTTCATTATTTATAAAATTAATGTTAAAACATTAGTAATAAGTTGTTTAAGAATAGTGACCAAATCCGGCCAATCTCATTTTACTGTGTTTACAATAATTGTTTAATCTTATTTTAAATATGATTGAAAGTTATTTATTGACAAGAAATAGGAGCTAATTAATAAAATGTTCTTTTTCAGAATCAATATGAAAATATCAAGTGGTGATAGAGAGGCAATTGTAAAGCAAAGTCAATTCCCGTCATTAATAGACGGAGTTTGTTCCTGTGTGGTGTAGTCTATTGCCCCAATTGGTCTTCACAGTGATTGGTTGCAATTGGTGCTTTGTCAGATTCAAGAATATTTTATTTATTTAATTATAGTGCAACTGAAATGACGGTCAGTGGTTAATATTTATTGATTAGATATTTTTAGTTATCTATGTACCTAACATTTCCCAAAGAATATAGAATGCTCTAAAAGTATAAAACAAGTTATATATATATATATATATATATATATATATATATATATATATATATATATATATATATATATTATATTAGAACTGCCGACTATCAACAAGATGGTTGTAGGCTTCATCCCTAGCTTGGGATGAGTGCTAGTCTAAGTGCACTGAAGCAACAGTGTGTGAATGACTATATATTATTATATGCATCTATTTTCAACATTTACTTTGACAGCACTTATTACATAAGTATATATATATGTGTGTGTGTTGTCATTAGTGTCTGTCTAATGAATATTTATAAAAACAGTTTGCAATTTCTAAATATTTATGGAACTCTCTTGAGATGTCATAAGAGACCATTCTCGTTATCATATCAGACTCTTTTGCTTCTCTATTTGGAAATTTGTCTGCTAAATTTCTTCTATTCAACCTAATTGTTCTTAAAATTGAATTAAGTTTTATATTTCTTTTTCTTTATGCTTATTAACCTGAGATCATGAGGCTCAGCTATTAATTAGATAAAAATATTAAAAACTGATGCATTTTTACAAATGGTTTCGCTGTTGATTGCTGATCATATGCCATAGGTTTTTAGAAGTAATAGAAGATCAGTAAGGCCATAAAAGATCAGTTGTACAACTAAATGACCAGCTGCCTTTCTGATGACCACAACTGGAAGAGAAGAGAACTGATTGAACGTGCCACACATTTCTGTAGGGCAAAAGTGCAATGATGACGAGAAGATTTATTGGACAGGATTTACATACTGGTGCAGTGAAACAGTTCACGAGTGTTTGTTAGATACCTTGATCTATTTTTTTTGTTTTGATCAGAAAATATACTCATTCTCTTCGCTTGTTTCTTTCAGCAAGTCTTTTGTGGCTATAATAGTTGAATGATATTAGCAGAAACATCAAAATAGCCTTTTTTGCTTTGTTTTTATCAAATAGTCAAACAACTTACAGCACTAATACAGCATATGGCCCTTGGTTGGGAACTAGATTAAAAGCAACGATAACAAAACTGTAAATTAAGAAGAAATTTTCACTAACTGAGAATTTAGAAACCCTAAGTTTGGATTTATGACAAGAGATGTTGCTAGAGGTACTAAATATAAACCATGATAAATTTGTTTTTTTTTAAATTTTTTTAAATGACGATTGATAATTTATTTATATTATTTGGATTACCATGCTCATCTTGAGTGTCATTCTCACAACATTTTGGCTGATGTAAGCCGCAACCCTCTTCAGGTGTGTCTTGTTGGACTCTGGAATCTTTCTAGCAGACTCTGGAATCTGCATGGAATTTGAAATGGAACCGATCATTTAATCCATGGGCATAATATGCTCATGTTCTATCAGCCATGACTGGTTAGAAGTATTAAGTAGTAATTTGCAGTTGTATTCTTAGTATCGTCTGCGCTGAGGATTACATTTTCAACATTGAGAAGAACGAATTTTATTTAACACTTTATACATTACTGGTTCTTTTTGTTTTTATTTTTTTTTAAATTCATGTTCACCTCATACAAGACATATCACCACCTGAACCTAAAGGGCTACTATTTGGGAGATGAGCAAGATGTTAGTTTACGTGACATCTCTTTCTCATATATATATATTAGCTTTACTTACTTATAGTTGTCTGGGGTGCAGTAAAGTAATTTTAGCTTTTAATTTTTATTTGTTTTCACAATGGTAAACTTGAATAAACAGCGATTATATTTTTCAATTTAAATTGAGTGATTCCCCTTGACTGATTTTTATTTTTGATTATTCACAAAATTTTCATATTAGTAGTTGCTTGAATCAGGCTAAGTAATTTTTTGAATAAATTGCCAATATAATGTACAAGAAAAAAAAAAAAAGAAAATGAAAATTGTCAATTGAAGTTTGAGTTTTCAACTTAAATACTATTTCGGTCTGACTTTGAAAATCCAACAAGATAACTTAGTATGTCAGATTAAAAATTCCAAATAATATATTATAACACTTTTTTGTTTTTTTGATATTTTCCAGTATATATTTTAAAAGAATATTATTAATATTAATTTATGTTTTAAATGACTGAATGACAAAAAAAAAAATATTTGGATTCTTCAGACAACTGTTTTCATCTTGAGTACTATTCTAACAACGATTTAGTCAATGTAACTTGTCACCTTCTTCAGGTGTGTCTCATCTAACTCTGGAATCTTTTAGTTGAACTCTGGAATTTGTATGGAATTTGGAATAGACCCTTCTATTTAATCCACAGAAGCAAGTTGCATTGATACAATCAGCCACAACTGAATAAAAGTCTTAAGTAATTCATTATAGTATTCTTAGTATCGCCTGTACTGAGGATTGAACCTTCAACTTCAAGAACTTTTATTACTTAGCACTTTTATCCATTGGATTAAATAAAGAATTCTTTCAAAATTCCATACAGATTCTTGCATTTAATGTACAGATTCTAGTGTTTGCCAAGGCACACTTTGATAAAACTTTGTGAGGATAAAATTCAAGATGAGAACAGTAGTCGAAATGATCCAAATTATCAATCCTTGTCTCCAAAATTCAGAGACAGTAAAAAAAAAAAAAAGAAAACATATTTTTTTTGTTAAGAACACTATAATAAAGGAAAGCATTAAGTCATTCTTTTTATAGTTTGAATCATAATATATAAAGTACATGAGAAAATAATAAAAATGTCTCCCCAGATCTTTGTCCAACATTCATGGAAGGAGTAGAATGTTAAAATTTAAATGAAATTGAACATAACATTCAAATTATATTTATATAAAAAGTCGGTCAATTGGCTTTCATGCGAGATCATGACTTTTCGGTCCCTTGATCACTGTAGATTGTCTTAATAATGTTTACACCTGTATTTGTCTTTATAAATGTTAAATTTTACTCAATTCTTGTTGCGGTTGACAGTGGCCGAGGGGTTATAATCCTTACTAATGGATTCAGAGATGACTTTGTGGCTGGGTTCAAATCCCACGACCAGTGTCAATTGACTTTCTGTACTGATGATTCTGAAAGGATGAAACACTAGTGTCTGTAGTTATTAAAAATTATTTATAATGTAATTGTGCATGTGCATAATTAACACACAAATAAATTTAAAAGCAAATCATTATTTGCTTTGAGATTTGGTTTACTTTTAATAAACTGCAACTTGCCCTTCCAACCATCATAGAAATAATGGCAGCCTCCAAAACAAGTATGAGCTCACTTTGATGTGGAACTCCTAAGAAGCAGAACCAATCCTGCTTCTCTGTCATAGACTTCCTCCCATGACGTAACTTTCTATACACATAGCTGTAACTTAACTTCTAACTGAAAATTTTATTTCCTTGCTTAAACCAACCTTCTGTGGATTTTCTATTTTTATTTTTACACACAATTGCTACACATACAATGTTTGTAAAAAAAAAGAAATTTCAGAAAATAATGAAATTCTTTCTTTGCTGTTGAGAGGCATCACTATTCATAGAGCTACCTACTTGCATGTCAACAAGAGACAGCTGTTTTCTGTCAATAACAAGCCATCTGGTAGGAAATGAGACAACTCTATCACTATGCTACAATAAGGATTTTTTAATTTAATTGAATATATTTTCTGTCTAATACAGGGCAACTTTCAAAACGGATATTAAACTGAATATTTGTGTTTTTACTATGTTATCAAGGCTCAAAACCACTTGAGGATAAGTACTAAGGAGTTTGTAAGGTGGATGGTAAAACAACATTGTTAGTATCATTAACAATGATTGTAACTGGTTAGAATTTGATTTAAGATTTGTTTACATTGGACTTGAAAACGACCATGCTGTAGCCATCTGGAAAACAGCTCTGATGTATTGTGTTCTACAGACGGTTAGTTCTAGGGAGCTAAGTTTACTTGTGGAAATATTTTTTTAGTTTTGGGTACACAGAGAGAAAGGCAAATCATTGACTGAAAGCGAATATCATGATATAATTTTGCTGTTATGTTTGATTTCATTTAATTTCTATTGCTACCCTTTTGATGTATGTTAATTTAAATAAAATCTCCTAAGATAATTTAGCATTTGTGCATTTATTTTGGATATTTTTATTTTTAAAGTACTCCTTTCAGAACAAAGGGAGACAAATCAAGAACACTCAATACAAAAATGTAAAAGTTTTGTGTAACTTTTAAGTAAAAAAATATGCCAAAATAATACAATAAAACAAAATAAAGTATTAATTATCTGAACATTTATTGAATCAAAACAAAATTAAGAAAATTCTGAAATGAATAAAAGTTGTCATTATATAAAAATGTATGACTTAATTTATAAATAGTTTGGAACAGTCATTATTGGAAAGTGACTTTTCTTTCGAAAATCTTTTAATAAAATTTAAATTTTCATAATGAATTATAGCATTTTCAGAATTTTCTTAATTTTAATTCAATAAATTCTCAGATAGTTAATGTTTTATTTTGTGTTATTGTATTATTTTAGTGTATTTGTTTTGTTTTCACCTAAAAGTTATACAAAACTTTGACATTTTCGGATAGGGTCTCCTTGATTTGTCTCCCCCTGTTCTGAAAAGAGTTCTTCAAAAATGAAACAAAAAATGTTCAAACTAACAAAAATGCACAAGTGTCGATATATATATATATATATATATATATATATATATATATATATATATATATATATATATATTTAAATTGACCTTGCTTTCATTAATTATTTAATTCATAATTATTAAATCTGTACAGTTTTACTTAAGCTTGAAATGGTTAGGTAGATACTTAGTGTGTTCAAAGTTTTTTGGATAAAGGACTTTCATTTACCTTTTATTTTATTTAAAGCCAATGTTGAAGGGGGAGGTAATTGATAAATTCATCCAATTCCTAAGGGTATTGGTGCAAAGATGAATATAACAGGTTTGACCTGACATTCCTATTTTTTAGTGTGTGCATCATAAACTTTATACCAATTACATTTCCTCACACTTTCCAATCCTACATTTTGTTAATATACATTTTAATTTTAAAATTAATTATTTGCGGTAGAATTGTTAGACAAAATTAAATGTTTAGTTATTTTATTTGGATTTGCTCGAAATTTTTCATAAATTTAAAAGCAGCTTTCGTGTTGTGTTAGATCATATAAAAAAATTTGTTTGTCATGTAAGTAGATCAATATTCTTTATATATCTCAACAATCCATAGTAGTTTTGTATTTTAGTAATAATTTATTTCAATGACATACAGCGATTTTTTTTCTTCAGACCAACTACAGAATTGTATGCTTTTGAATGTTTGAAAACATTCAGAACTTGAAAAGGTATCACCGATGAAAACCAGTGTTAACTATATCTTGATAAGATCATCCCAGGAAGCCATATCTACTACCATCAGGGAGTGAAGTCTATGATTTGCTGGTCACTGCCAGAGAAGCAAGCAAGCGCTGGTGAGAAATGTATTGTGGACTCGATGGAAGAGGTGCATAAGCATAGGACGACCTCGATCCACGTACATCCAGCAAATTGCACATGACACCAACTGTGATCCTAAAAGATCTGAGGCAGCTGATGGAAGACAGGGAAATCTGGAGAGAAAGAGTCACATTGGTCCGGGCAAGGAGCCTAACAAGATAGAGATAGAATGGAGACTAGTGGGGTGGGGTGGGGTGGGGTGGGTCCTGTTTTATGCCAAGTCATTTTAAGGCTTCTTCCATGTTCATACACTTTTATATCTTATCATTTTTTTTCTTTTTATTCTTTTTAACATCTTTTTCACTTGGTTGTTAAAGTCATTCAAGTGTGTGTGGGGGGGGGAGCTGCTTTATACTAGGTCATTTTAAGTTTTTTTTTTTTTTTTTTTCATTTCTCTCATGTTCTTATTTTTTACATTTTATATTTTTTTACTGTTTTTTTGGCATCTTTTTCGCCTGGTCTTAAAGGGCATATCACAAATTTTCATGATTGTAGATTAGCGGCCTTGTGTGAATGGAGGCGCTTAAAATGATTTTATCCACAACAATCTGGCACACAAATGCCTACTAGACACTACCCTCGAGTGTTTAAGGTCTCCCTGTACAGGGATTTGTCACAACAACTTGGCATGAGGATACTTTTCCCTAGAAGTAAACCTTGAATATTCAAAATCATAGTATTTGCAAACCAAATAAGATCTCAGTATGGCTAACCCACACTGGCTTTTACAAGGAATGGTGCACCTTCTCCAAGTCATGTTACCTCAAGTAACCGCACTAAATTGGATACTCCACCTGATTAGACGAATTTTTGTTTGTTAACCCAGTAAGACTAAAATACTACAAAAAAGCTACACGATAACATATTTAAGTGGTCAATTGGGGAAGAGGAATTTATGTTCCTAACTACTTTACTAACTCAATGTTAAAGCGGTAATGAAGAACTTTACTGGAATATTCGAATATCTATGTATCTTATATAGAAATCAAGTGTTAGCTCCAGGAAAGGGACCCCTAGATTTTGGAGAATTTTGACTGAAGTAAAATGAAATGCAAGAGACGAAAAGTTTAAATGCTAACTTGGGAGTAATCATGAAATGAAAAGGCATATAGGTGCTTGTTTAGATTAAATCAGCACATTTCAGGTGAAAACATTATAACATACTTATATATCGTGGCAAAATAAGTATAAATTCCAAAAATTATGAGAAATGATCTGGTAGAAAAATAATTGCACATAAAAATAGAATTCATCGAATTATCAAGTTTTATTGTATGTTTTAATGTGGAAGAGTTGTCCAACCAATTCAGTATTACAAACAAGAGTGATCACCCTTGGCATAAATTGATTTAAGTGTCTGCTATCATTAAATGCGCTATTTGGGAAACTAATTGTCGCTGATTTTTTATTTAAAATACTTCATCAAACACATCTACTGGATGATTTTTTGTAATTTATACTAATTTGGAGATGATAAGCAAGTACATAGTAATGTTTTCACCTGAAATGTGTTTAAAACATCAACAATGTAAATAAACACTGGCATATACACCCCTCTTCATGTCCATATATAAAAATATTTAAGTTTTTATTCACTTATACCGCAAAAATTTCATGAAAATCCAATAATACCAGTAATTTCACATTTATAATTTTATACCCTCCTTTCCCCATATATATATATATATATATATATATATATATATATATATATATATATATATATATATATATATACATACATACATACAAGAATGCTTGAATTGCATATTCTATAAGTACAAATAGTTTAAGGGGAAAAAACCTAATAGTTTAAAAATAAAATATATATATATATATATATATATATATATATATATATATATATTTAAGCTTGTTATAATAAGAAAAAATATCCCCATATATACACTAACACATCCACACATATAAAAACACTTAGGTATTATAGTTTTATTCATTTACTTTTTTTTTTGTTCTGTAAATACAGACATTAAAAAAAAAAAAAAAAAAAAAAAAAAACAAGCCTGCATTGAATAATGATGCGGTTCTGTTATTTTAAGTTAAGCTGATCTTGTTTTGATCTGTAAATATCAGGGCCTCTGTTTAGTCTCAAGAGACAATGGACACCCCTGTAAGAGTGGCTGCACGTGAAATTGTGAGGCAATGGTTGTGCAATCCTTAACCAAACCTCTCCTGAATTGGTACTGCTTGGGTCCAGTAGCAAGGAGAGTCCTAAGACTGACTAGAAAAATTGCTGAGATAAGCAGAGAGAACATACAGAATCTGGAATTCCTAAATGGTCATTCATTTTAGTACTGACCAGGCTCAATGTTGCTTAACTTTGGTCTGATGGGAACTGGTGTGTCAACATGATAAATGCCATATATGGTCTGTAAATAAATAAAACTAATTCTGTGTGTGTGCTCTGAGAGAGGAATAGACGAAGTAGAGAAGAGGGAAGAGAAAGAGAGAGATAGTAGTTTTAATATGTTACATTTTTACCCTCGGAAACGCCGGGTAGCCCTGCTAGGATATAATAAAATAAAGATATTGAAACTAAACTTTGTTTTACAATAGTATGATACAAGCGCACATTCCCATACGAAAAAAATTAATGATATCTTGTAAAATCTCAAATGTCTAAAAAATTTCCAAAATAAAAATCCAATTTTGTAGTTTGTAGTTGACTTAAGAATATTGCTGCATGCGGGTGAAATAAATTATTACCAAAAAAAAAAACCTACCATAGATTATTGATTTTTTTCAATACACTTTTATTATTATCAATATATATGCAAAAGTAGATTAGACTGGCTTAGTATTATAATTTATCTAGACTGCTACTTATTATAAAATGAGATGCAAGGTAAATTGTATCAAATGTTTTATAGTATTAATGATTTGAATTTTATAACATGTTAATTATTTAAAAAAAATTAAGGTTGCAACTGATTAGAATATTTTACAATCTTATATTGTTTGTTAATATTCACATATTACAAATGTTATGAATGAGTTGTTCCCCTTGATGATAGTCTGTTTGAAGCTTGTTAAACTAGGCATCACTAGAAGTTAAGAGTTAATCTATATAACAACTGTGGTGATGGGTTGTTAGCCAATTAGAATCAACCTTATTACTTTATTACTTGACCATTTTCAATAAAGAGGCATTTTTAAGAATAAATGTGGATGGTATAGCAAAATTCCTGTGGTAATTTAATGCTGAACTTAATATTAATCATAAAATATACATGCAACATAATCCTTTTATAATATATCACTTCACTGGGAACAGACATTCATTTTAATGCTCATCTAAAAAAAAAAAAAAAAAATCAAAGAAAGTTTCAGTTTTATTTACAACACAAGCACACAATTGTTTTGGCCCTTTACTGATATTTTATATAATTTTCTGCATATATGTATTTTTTTTAATTATTATCTTATATCCGTATAATATCGATTGTATGTTTGTATATTGAATAAAATTGAACCATTTTTTTTTTTAAATGAGTGTCCATGCAGTATATTATAAAAGTACTTATACCTTTAGTATTGCACTATGGATTTATCGAAATGAACTTTGTATCATTAATATCTATATTTGAATACAAAATTGGAGAAATTTTATTTCAATACTATAAAAATATACATATATACATACATATATATATATGTATGTCTGACATGATTCAATATTTTTACTGATCAAGTGGAAATTCATAACAATGAGCTACAAGTAGTCAAATATCATAAGTCTGTAAGCAAGCACATTTTTTCTATTGTGACCTGGAAGAAAACTACAAAATCAAATAATGAAAAAAGAAAAACGAAAAATACCAAGATTACCAAAATGCAAATGTTTGATTTAGACAGAAAGAAACTGAAGAATAAGCAGAATATAAGCACCAATACCCGAAAATGCTTGAAAATATAGAAATCCCTAGCATGCATTATCTAAATAATAAAAAAAAGAACAACTTAAAATATTTCAAAATGTAATCATAAATATCTTAAATAACTAACTGCTGAAATAAACATTTACAAGTGAATCTTAAAGCTAGCCGCAGTATCGTTTTTACTTTGTGAACTTCCCGACACCAAAGACCTACACTAGAAAAGCAGACGGAGCAAAAGTGAATTGTCCTTTCAACTTCTTGCGGAGAAAGGGAGATGTAATTTACCTGGAGGAAGTAATAACTCTTGACCAATTGATGAACAAATGACACTCGTTCTTTCGGGAATTTCTGACATATCTTCATTGGCACCAGCAGCTAAAGCATCACCTACAGTTTCAAAAGGAGGTACCTTCTGGTCGGCATGGTAAGGAGTAGACTGAGATGGCTCATTAAAATGCTCGCCCAGAACAGAAGAGGGAGTCTCCTGGTTTGGAGAGTACTCTGAAGGCTGTAGAGAATGATCAGCCACTATATGTGAGGGAGTTTCTTGGGATGGAGAGATGTCTGAAGGATATGCAGTATTATCTATCATAACAGAAGATGGAGCATTATAATCTGAAGGCTCTGCAGTATGATCAGTCATAATAGAAGATGGGGCATTATAATCTGAAGGCTCTGCAGTATGATCAGTCATAATAGAAGATGGGGCATTATAATCTAAAGGCTCTGCAGTATGATCAGTCATAATAGAAGATGGGGCATTATGATCTGAAGGCTCTGCAGTATGATCAGTCATAATAGAAGATGGGGCATTATGATCTGAAGGCTCTGCAGTATGATCAGTCATAATAGAAGATGGGGCATTATCATCTGATGGCTCTGTAGTATGATCAGTCATAGTAGACGATGGGGAATCAGGACAAAGAGATGTCCTGAGAGGCTCTACAGTTGGATCGGCCACCATAGAATAGGGAGTATCAGAACCTGTAGATTCTTGAATATGATCAGGCATGATAGAAGATGGAGTATCAAGGCCAAGAGATGTTTCTGCAGGCTCTTGAGTAGGATCGGTAATAATAGAACCAGGCATATTAGGACTTGAAACCTTTGCAGTCTGTTCAGCTATAATAGAATAAGGAGTATGAGAACCTGAAGGCTCCACAGTTTGATCAGATGACAGAGTATCGGGGCTTAGAGATGGTTCTAAAGGCCCTTGAATATGATCGGTAATATTAGAATAGGGAGTATCAGGAGTTGAAGATTCTACAAGCTGATCAGCTATAATAGAAGTTGGGGTTTCATGACCAGAAGGTTCAGCCATAAAAACAGAGCTCTCTCCTGTTGGAGAGGTTTCTGAGGATTCTGCAGTTTGACTGTCTAACATAGGTGTGGGAGTTTCTTGGCTTGGAGCAGATACTAAAGATTCTGTCATTATAGAAGGTGTCTCTTGGTATGAAGAGGTATCAGTGGGCTCTCCAGAATCCTCTGAAGGCTCCAAAGAATGACCTTCCATAGCAGAAGATGGAGTTTCTAGGTCTGGATAGGCCTCTGCTGGTTCAGATATTATAATAGAGGGCGTTTCCCAGTTTGAAGTTCCAGAAGGTGCTACAGAAGGAGTGGACATAAGAGAAGGAATATCCTGGTTTGGAGAGGATTCTAAATGTTCTGCTACAAAGGGACTGGGTGTTCCTTGACTTGGAAGAGAATATAAATGTTCTACAGAATGTCCGGCTGAAATACTACCGTCCATTTCGCTTTCACTTCCACTTGGGCTTGCTAGATCATCATAGAAGGCAGTTTCAGTTCCTGGAATCACCTCATTAATCTCGTATTCCTCGGCCACCTTCCCGTGATCAGTATCAAAAGATTCATGCGTCGTCTTTATCTTTTGTATCATCCTAGTTTTAACAACCGAGCGCCCGTGCACTTTACCAGACGGCGACTTCTCGTCAACTGTCTCAACGATTTGCTCAGAGTGAGGTGGAGTCTCAAAGGTCTCAATTGTATCCAAATGCTCGGTTCCAGGAACGTCAACATCGCCTTCAAAGACCTTTTTTATATTACCATGAGCCACGACCTCCTTTTGCAAATGACTAACTGAATGTTTCTTAATCGTTTTTACGTGATGCACTGTGCCATCTTCTAAAACCTCTTCGTAATCTTCAACCTTTGTTTCTTCCCGAGGAGCCTCCGACCTGGTTATATATTCAATAGTCTCCTCAACCGGCCCTTCTGATGTTTGTGAACAAAGCCTCATTAGCTTATGTTCAACTCGGGTACCATCAGGTAGGTTTTCTTCATACTCTTTCTCCTCAATAGTCTCAGTAGTAACACCTCCATTGACTGCAAATCAGAGATAACTAGTACATTACTAAGTGAGCAGGAAGAGGTTTAGCAAATAGAACCAATTCTATAAAAGAATTTTAATAAAAAAAAAAGCCACAACTAAACAAAAATTAGATAAGAAAATTCGGTAATCTTGTAGTGTAGTTAACAAATCAGAAATTAAAAATATATATATATATATATATGTATAGCAAATAACTTTAACTAAATGCATTCAAATTTAATTTTCTACCGACCTGTAAACTTAATTTTTGAAACAGTTTTAAGTTTTTTTTTTGTTTTTTTTTTTTAAATTAAATTTTGTTCAGAACTGTTTTTTGTCACACAAGAGAATTAAAATTGCTGCTTCTTGGTCCATTGTTTTTAGTAGGGAGGGGGATGAGGCTTCATTTCTTAACAAAATGATAAAAAAAAAATGACTTACTCTACCACTAATCTTAAGAACAAATTGCAAGCCTTCCTTAGGGTTAGTGATAGAGCAAGTTATATATTTATTTTAACTATCTCGTCAGCCTGCAACGATCAGAAGTTAAGGAACATCCCCAAAAACAAACAAAAAAAAAAAACCTTTTTTTTTTTTGTTTGTTTTTAAAGAAATTAACTTTACGATAACAAATTCAGAGATAATGAAACACGTTTCCGCACTTTAAAAGTATACAGATTGTTAGAAAATGAAATTTTAATGCATTTGGTGAAAGTTATTAGCTGCGATTTTATATATATATATTTTTTTCTATTTCTCGGCTGTTAATTATACTACAAGATTACTGAAAATTCACGCATCTAAAATAAGACATTAAATAAAGACTCTATACTTGATTTCTCCGTTAAATGTTTAAATATAAGCCCTCGGAATGGGGAAATCTGACGGAAATGTATTCTGAAGAAATGGGGGATTCATTTATTAAAGTGTTTATTTATTTATTTTTTTTATTTATGCATTCATGCATATCCGAAATAAAGGAAATAAGGCGGATAGTAAATTTTCAAACACATGCTGGAGAAAATCACAATTCAAAAAAAAAAAAAAAAGAAAATCAAAACAGTATTTCATCCAATGTAAACAGAAAAAAAAATTCATGCAAAAGGAAAAAAAAAAAAAAAAAAAAAAAACACAATTCAACAACAATTAGGAAATTGGGAGTTTTAACATGTGAAAGTTAACGCACACAGACATCATTGCAAAATCAAATCAAATGAAACATGAATACAAAAGTCTTAAATCTGAAACAAAAAAATGATGCGTTGATATCCATTATGATTTCTTGATTAGTTGTATGCTAACCTATTATGTATAGAATTTTTTTTCAATAAGTATTCATTAATGAATGGATATCTGGAAATAAAAGGTTTTTACATAAGTATGGCATCAGTATGCATAACTTCGAACTTGGATATTTTACAGAACTAGGAACGTTATAATTTGGGAAGGTTAACAAGTACATAAGAACTAAAAAGACGGATCAAATTAATTGCCTGAACAGAACAGTTTCGCAACACTTTATGCCCCCTGATAAAGATTAAAATCAAGATATGTTATTAAACCTCGTGTTCTCAGTGTTCTAATTTTGATAAAAAATCCATTATATAATTTTGATTCTAGAAAATAGCTAAAATTCAAGGCCGAAGCTTAAGGTGTCTTAAGAATAAATAAAAAATCAAGGAATTTTGTTTAATTTGTGTCTAACGACTATGGATTCAATTCAATGAGAATCTCGTGTTTGAATTTTTAAACAGGAAGCTGTGCCCATATTATGCCCTTTAAAAATAAATACTCCAAAGAGACTTAAATTTGGGAATACTTATTAATTGATGTCCGACACCTATTAGGAGTTCATAAAAATCAAATATATTTAAAATTTCAATTGCCTTCCACCATCTTTTTTCAAAACTAAAATTAAACTAAAGCATTTGGATCCCTTACATTTATTAGCTAGATTCCGAAATCCATAAGGAGTGTGAAATTTTATTTTCTTCTGAAATCCTCCTCTTCCTTATTTTCATTGTAACAACTTAGCCTGAAGAAGCTTAGCCTAATAAGATTATAAGTGAAACATGTACATAGTCAATAATAAAAACAGTATGCTATATATATATATATATATATATTAATGCATGTGTTACAGAACATCGGTACCATCGGTTTCCAATCCAAACAAGGAGGACCTATATTTGGCCGCCTATGCCAGCCTCTGCTACATACTACTCTTCTGTAACACTTCTACCCAACTTATACCATTAACGATTAATACACTAGCACCTTATATTCATTAACCCTTAACCTCAAGTGACCCTGGGCCTTGATAAGTGATGACTTCCAAGTAAAAAAACAATCATCATCATTATTGTCATATTCGGTTTGACATCTGTTTTACATGCTGGCATGTGTTGGATGGCTTTTAGAAATTGACTTCTAATCTTACCTACCTCTAGCTCAAATATAAGTCTTTCTTTTAAATATCAATTAAATTAAATGTAAGTCTTTCTCTTGTCCATTTTTATCACATCCTCCCTTGTTTTCATTGGCATTCCCCCACCAACTGATCCTGTAACCTTTCTCTTTCTACATCTTATCCACGGACTCAGATCCATCCTTTCAACATGACTCTACCATCAAAATTTCTTTATTGTTTGGAAATGTCTAGAGGTCCCCACGCCACCTTTGCAGTGCATTTTTACATGTGATATTTAATATGGTTGGATTCAAATTGTTTTGTAGACCGGTTTCTTTGAAGCTAGTTTCAACCATTTCTCAACGAGAATGGCAGTAGGTCTGAAGAATTAATGTTTACAAAATTGTAAAATCAATAGATCTAATGCTCAATTCCTGAAATTTTAAAAGGTATGGCTTCACTAAGAAATCATCATTATCATATTCAGTTTAACATCTGGTTTTATATGTTGGCATGTGTTCGATGGCTTTTAGAAATTGATTTCTAAACTAACCTATCTCTGGACAGGTCTTTATTTATCCTTGTTTCTCTAAAATCCACCCTTATCATTTCCACAAATGTTTTCCTTAGCCTACCCCTACCAACTGACCTTGTTACCTTGATTAAATCTAATTCAAGGACTCTCATCCATTTTCTCAATATTGCCAAACCAAGTCTCCTCTTCTGCACACATCTTTCTATACCGTCCAGATTTAATCTCCCTCCAAGGTCATCACATCTAAACCCGTCTTTAAGAGTCACATTATAAATCCATTGTATCATTCTCATATTTCTTACCATGCAACGCATTTCCTCAAGCCTTACTGGCCAGGTTTCATTTTCATATATCATTAGATGCCTGATAGATTTTCCTTTGGTTGACAGTGGTAACACTACGCTGGTTAGTAATGGCAGAAGTTCCTTCAGCTTACTCGATTCACTCCTAATTTCTGCTGTCACACTTGCACATGCTCCTTCCTCTGCTTTGATGTTATCATCTAGGTTACAAAACTTCTGGACAACTTCAGTAGCTTCACCATCAAAATAAGCTTTCTCTACATCTGATATCCTATCTATCTCCATTGTTTTACACTTCTTGCATACAAACGTTTTATTTTTAATGGAAATCACTCCAGACAGAGCATGAAACCACTAAATATAAGGAGCTAAAAAAATGATATAAAAACACAACACTATTTTGAGGTAAAAAAAAAAAAATAGCCAAAAATAAGTGTTAGGTGGATAGATTTTGACTCTGAAAGCAGCAATTCTCCCACCCCTTCCTCTTTTGTCAGAAACATTGCTCATGGAATGTGAGGACTAAAGGACAACATAAAGAAAGCAAAAATTACAAGGTCGACAAAAGTAAACTCTAAATCCACTTTTTACTTGAGCTATCAAGAGAAACAAAAATATAATAGACTACAAAGACCAGAAGGTATTAGTGCATTTTGTGAACGGAATTTCTGTAAATGTTCGCTTGGGTTTGTCTGATACCCGACGTAAACCGTTGGAATAAGCCAAGCGAATCTTAAAAACATTACGAAGCAGAAGATAGCAACATTCATCTGATACGACTTACAATAAAAGAAAAAAAAATGATTTCTGATTGGTTGATCAATTTGATCAGCACTTGGCACATTTCGGCAGTTTCTGGTCCAGCCCTACTGGACATTTACGAGAATTTGGTTCACAAAATGAATTAGTACTGAGCATATCACATGGGTCGATTTTCAAGAGATTGTATTGTGACATTTGGTTCATGTTCTATATATTTAGTTTAATGGTAATTTGTATCATTTCGATTATTCAGATTACAATTCTTATCTTAGTTGTTATTTACGCAATAGTTCCATTGATGTAACCTTTGACCTAAGGAATTTTCATGGTAAACTCAGGAACCTATACAGAATTTTGAGCTGAACTCTTTATTTAATATTTTGGGATTGATTGTCCTCGTTCTGTTATCCATTATTGCATAGGAGCATTAATTCTTTTATTTTATTCTTAATTATTATCACCTGTAATAAAGAGTGAACCTTTCACCCCAGAAAATTAATCAATGCCTGAAACCATTATGTCACTGATTCATGTGGAAAAGGTAAGGTATTTATCTCTCTCTCTTTCTCACAGCAAGAAATGTGACACTCGAGTCAGAAAGTGCGATTGAAAATTCAGTACCCTAGAGAAGGAGCATTTTGACATCCAAAAGATGCTTAAGCAGCCTTGTCAGCATTTCCTGGTAGAGGTGCCTCAGGTGATTAGCAATAAACTAACCCTTTCTCAAAGAGAGAAGGCAAATTTCCTTGGGTGGGTAAATCTCCTAGAACCACACACCACAGTCAACAGGGAAAAGGCCATTAGAGAAATGGCCATGGCTGTTGATTTTGGTGCTGCGGGGGGGGGGGGGGAGGGAAACCCTTCGTGAGAATTTTGGGAGCTTTAAATATAATCTTGTGTAAATGTGGAGTATTCTTATATACATAAATTATGAAAGCATAGCAATTTAACTACACAGAATTTTCTGCGTTCATCCATAGGATTCATGATATAAGGTGTTTTTATTTATATACAGAGTGTATAGTTCAGCTGGCTAACCAATAAGATTCATTGTTATTACCACTTTATTATTATTAATTAATGGATTAATATTTTCAATGGTAGGGCTTATCCTAGACAAAGGTTCAGCTGACTGTTACTTCCACCTTTGTTCTGTTTTGAAGAGAGGTGACTCAACTTTTCTTTGTAAACATGTCAAATTAAGAAGTGACCTTGTTTTGAGACATGTTTTGCTTATTTATATTTAAGTTGTTGAATTAGTTTATATATTAATGGCGCTATAATCTATTCATAATTACTGGTTCCAATACTGCATATAATTCTATAATAGTCTGCTTAGAAGGCCATTCTTGCTCATCATATATGCTACTTCTTTGTCCCACAAAGAAAAGTGGTTTTTATTTTCCCCTCTATACATAGAGAAGATTGTGTGTAGCTTAATTGCTTATATGATGCCCCCAGAATCTTACAGTACCATATATATATAGGTAAAACAAGTTATAGTACATTATGGTTCTGGGACCTCATATGTTCAATATTCTATCCTGTAACCTGCTATTGTTGCATCTCTACATTCAACCCTGAACACTATAATTTTAATCCAAGTTTTTTTAATTTCTAAAATAATCTTTAATGTTTAGGATAGTCAGCGTGAATGCTGATTTCAAAATATTCTGACCCCCCCCCAAAAAAAAAACCCTTAATACAAAAATTATTATCACCATTGTATTCTTTATAAAATTTTACTTGTGAAAATTAGTGTTTAATCTTGGTATAAGCTTTTGTTTTCAATTGCATCCTTGATAAGCGATAATAGGAATTGATAATTTAATGCTCGTAATTTCAGAAGGAATTAGAAATTTAAAATTCATTGACAAATTTAATCCTTACTAAAATCTAATTTCAATTTTATACCTGTTAGCATATTGATTTCTATAACAAACTTTCTCTTTCATTTATATAAACAAGACTTTTTTTCTTTTTAGACATGTTAAATTTACACTATTAATGATGACAACACTACCATCTTATATCCATTAGCCCTTATATTGGAATGGCCTTCAGGCCTTGATAAGTGGTGACTCAAAATACAAAAACCTTGGTTAGTTTGCATAGGCTCCTCATAATGTTTACATAATTTTATTAATAAAAGCTCTACTTGTGTATTGAGTACTTTTGAAAAAAAATTATTGAATTTTAGTTCATCAATATACTTGAACTTGATTCAACACTTTATAACAAAATTATACACTTTATAACAAAATTATAGATAAGACAAAATAAAATATATATTGGTATGCATTGATTTATTTGTCAGTTCAATATAGGAAACATCAAAGGGAATAGGGTTTATGAATGCTATGTTGAACTGACAAATCATATATACCAATATATATTTTATTTTGTCTTGTCTATAATTTTCTTTATATATTATGCTCCACCCTATATATTGAGCATTTTATATCTTGATAAATTTCTAATTAAAGAATTTTCAATAATTCTTTAATTTCCCCTCACACACACACACATATATAATTTTAGTATTTATTTCAACAGTAATCAACAGATGAGTAGAATTTAGTAATAGTATAAAATATACTTATAACAAGTAAGTTACACAAAAACGTTTGTGTTTCATTCCATTGAAAGAAATCCTCAGACTAAATACAAAATTTGAAATTTCATAATCTTATAGCCAAATTTTTTTTTATGTATGGTTATTGATTGTTATTATTTAAAACATTCACACTCTTCTCCACCTATTTAAACTTGTTAAAGTTAACTTAAATTTAAAACTGTTTTTATTGCATATATAAATCACTTACCTTCACTCCTTAAAGTTTACTAAATCCTGACTTATTTCCCCGTGAAATTCATGGTTTTCAATGCACAGTTATGTTAGTCAGATTGTTCACGTCTGCTCCTATTTGGGTAATGTATGCTTCAAGTGTCATTTATATAATATGATTTTTTTAAATCTTAGTGCAAACTGTATCTTATGTCTACTGTTTACATCAATTTGTTTTCTTTTTTGTAATTAATGTACATTTGTGATTATATCTATATATCTATAAAAGTAAAATTGTGTGTCTGTGTGTGTACATTTCCCTATAAAACTACTCCGTCAATTTTCAGTTTACAGACTCGAAATTTGACATAAGGGGTATTGAGATCTGTGAAATTTTTAATCGGTTTTTGGCCAGAAATTTTGCTGTCAAGGGGTCAAAGTTCAACGATTGGACCTTTGAAAACTTTACCAAACTCCTCCGGCAATTTTGGGTCTAAACACTTAAAATTTTAGATGTAGGTTATCTGGATAGGAGTCAAACTTTTTATATATATATATATATATATATATATATATATATATATATATATATGCACATAAAGTTATGAACAGTACATAGGGCCTGAGCAAAGCTGGGCTGAACTTCTAGTATGTATATATTATTTGTACCTATAAAGTTGCATTTTTTCTCACTCTGCCATTGAAATCCTACTTTTTCTATTTAAAACTTATTAAAAACAGACTTTTTAATATACTCAGTCATGAATATCTAGTGACTAGATGAAGGTTAATTTGCATATTCATTTGAAAAATGAGTGTTAATTAATTATTCATTTTTTATCAAATGATTCATTCATTTCACTATTCTGGAGAATTCTATTTATACATAGTTTCTACTTTTTCATAATCGCATAGAATTTAAAATGAAAACGTTCTAGCATACTCAAATGCTTTTATATATATATATATATATATATATATATATATATATATTATATCCATATATTTATATAAAAGTGACTTTGTCCGTGTGTGCAAAAACTCTTTACTGAACATCTTTAAATTTTCCATCTACAGAGAAAAAATTTGATAGATAAGACATCTAGATCTGTAGTGCACTTTAAACTTCGTTTTTAGCCAGCAAAAATTGCTGCTAAGTGGCTAAAATTGAAAACAAAACAGTTTTTAATCGGTTTTTGGCCAGAAATTTTGCTGTCAAGTTGACTTGGGCAGAGTAAGTAGAATAAAACATTACTTCTGTTACTTTTAAGAATGCTCAAAATTCAACATTCATTGCTCAAAAGTGCTTGATTTTAACCTTTCGTAGCTAAGAGGGTAACAATACTGGAAAGATAAATAACGACTAAGGCTGGAGCGCAAAAGGTTCTGGTTTCAATTCTAGCGGATGGTGCCCAAGCCATATTTTTTAATAACTTTTAAATTCGTTACTATATTTTGGATAATAATCAATAGAGAATTGGCTCTATAATAAGAAATCTGCATGAATTAAAATATAATATTTATGCATATTTTACGACTGGGCTATGCCTGGTGGCCTGCTAATATATATAATTTCAATGCAATTTCTTCTATATAATATCTCCTCTTATTCAGGTTGTAAGACGTGTATATTGTGACTTGATAGATTATGTTTTTGCTAAACAATTATTTTGTGGAGGACAATTAACTCTTCTATTACAATTGCATTTTCCCTCGTTTTTAACTTTATTTCCATTACTATTTCTATTGTTTTTATTATTTTGTTCTCATATTTGTCAGCTTTTCTTCCAATTTTATTTTTCCCTTTACAGCGATCATTCAATATTTTATTATTGAAATGATATTCATTTCTAAATCATCACAAGTATAAACCAAATGATTTTTATAAAATATTGTATGTAGCAGACTAATTATAAATAATACAATTTAGAAATTTCTTACCTAATTTGGTTTCAGCATGTAATTGCATAGGATGAACCAAATAATATCTCTATTTTCTTCTACTTTTAGTATTTTTAGGGGATACCATGTTTTCTATATTTAATAGAAATATTATTCAAGTTATTTTGAAGCTGCATCAAAGACGTTACTTAGATTCTTAAATACTTTTTCATTATTAGAGTTTTTTGCTAACAATCAATACAACTAGAAATATTTTATAAGGGTAGTTTTATTTTGGGTGTACATATATTGCGTTTCCATTCTCTTTTCATTTTGGCTCAAATGCATTTGTTTAGAGTGATATCTACGAAGTGTGTTATTTTTATGTTTGTTAATAATTCTACTCTTAGAACTAATATTTTCCTTTCCTTATATATAATAATTATTTTTATATTGTCAGCTTTGATTTTGAGTCTCTTGTTACAGCTATTTCATCGTCTCTATATAGTCCAATGTCACTATTTTCAAGTATTTGTCAAAGGATAGAGCCTATATAGACCTACAATATATAAACCCCCTGCAAAATGCCAGCTCCATCCCTCTTTACAAAATCAAAGAATTTGTAATTCTGGTTTTTATCCATTGATCATTATTATTAATCACTAGCAGAATCCACCTACTCACTATGCCTCCGCAATTTAATCCTATTCACTATATGAGAAAGTTCATTTACTTTTATTATTTTGATCAGAAGTTCCCAACTAATATGCCAAGTCAGACTAGTTTCTGTGTTTATCGTCATCTGGCTTAATCTCTTCCACCATGGGTCATTTTAGCAGCCTCTTTCAAAGCACCTCTCTAGAGTATTCATTCTAGGAGCTCAACTCAGCTCAGTTTCCACACCATCCTTGATTACCTTTTAGCATATCTTATGTGCCCTACCCTTTTCTAGGAGGAGCAACAATTTTGGTACATCAATGGATCCATCAATGTAGTTGTTTTTTTTCTAGACTTTAGGAAGTATAAACAGCAGAAGCAGTATCACAAACTTGACAAATATGCATAATAGAGATATTTGATGGCACTTTTGTTTGAAACATGAAACTAACTAAAATACACTTTCTTTGTCTTCAGCTAGGATCAAAGTGCACAATCTGTTCTGTTTGAGGGTGTGATGGTGGCCAAGTGGTTAACAACATGAACTGAAAACCTGAATGAGTTAAGTTCAAATCCAGTTCATTCCACAGAAACACTTGACCTTGTGTCTAACCTCTTTGGAAAGAAAGAAATAAAATATGTTGCAGCAAAGAACCAAAATTGGAGCTCAGTCGAGCATCTTTCATGAAAGTAAAAATAAAGTAGATAGAGACTAGTAATATGATAAAGGAGTTAGAAGAAACAGAAGAGATCAACTCCACCAAATTTAGAGTCGATTAAGAGGATGATGTTCACCATGTGGTTAACGACACACACGGACTGAGCGCCTGAGTGTGCCTGGGTCTAACCCATTTTGATTCACAGAAACACGTCATAAAAGCTACACTTGACCTTGTGTTTGACCTCCTGGAGAGGAAGAAAATAAAATAATCTATGGTTTCCCCTTGCCAAACTTTCACAAAAAGTACTTGATTAGTTACAACCACTATATACGATTTCCCCATTCTGTATCTGTGCCTAAAGGTAAACGCAGATTCCATGAACAAAACTTAATCTCCAGAACTGCCTGCATGTGGAACACCGTTCTGCTGACCTGCTTCCCGGTTGAATACAACAAGGTGACTTTCAAATCCAATATAAACAAGTTCTTGTTGAACCGTCCCCATAAATAATCAAATTCTACCCAATTTACACCATTAATAATTACTACATTACCACCTTACATTCATTAATCCTTATCCTTGACTGGCTTTTGGGCCTTGATAAGTGGTGACTCCCAAGTAAAAAAAAAATAATAAATAAATAAAATGAAATAAAGATATTTGTTTATTTGGATTATTGTTACTTGCTACAGGTTCATATGTCAAAACCAAAGCAAGTTTATGTGATCATAAAACAGTCAGGCATTGGTATTTTAATTTCAAAAGAGTAGAAAGTGAACCTTGGGTTTACTTTCTACAACCCTTATCCTCGAGTACCTTCTGGACCTTGATAAGTGGTGACACCTTTGTAAAATAATTTAAAAAAAAAAAGCCTTGTAACTCTCCTTATTTTGTCCTTTAATTCTGACGTTCTATAAGCAATATTTCTGACAAAGGAGGAAGAATTGTTGTTTCAGGATTAGAATAACTATCTCACACTTATCATTGGTTGGTTTTTGAACTTTAAGTAGTATGATTTTTTTCTAGCTCCTTTCATCAAGTGGCTTCATGCCTTGCCTAGAGTGATCTCTATTAAAAAAAATTTGGTCAAAAGGTGTCATGACTTTACCACCATGTCTCACCAGTCACAGTTTGTCCTTATTCCTAAAGATCAGATATTTTACTTTTATACAACTTGAGGTAAATAAACTAAAAATAGACTGAAGTTATTTTTTAAACTTTTCTTTCACTCAAATTATAATGAAATCATGTTTGGTTGTACCATATTTTTTTAAGGATATCTACCATTCAAATGTTATATCAGTGTAAGGAAACAGTTGCAGACAAATAGTCAAACAAAACTACTTTATGACACATGCTCGAAAATGATTTTAAAATATAGTTTTAAGCCAAGATAAGGCATATCTGCATAGTTTGCACATTACTATTTACTGCAGTCCATTATTTGGAAAATATAAACCATGGATTATTTATATAATAATACACAAGTTTATGTTATTACCCTCTACCATATTTCTTTGTCTTCAGCTAGGATTAACTATTTTAACCAAAGTACTTTGATAAGCATGTTTTATTTTGAACAAAGCTGACAATTGTGGGATTTACATTTGCACCAGATATCTTTGCAAACCAATATGGCTAATTTGAATATTGACTGAGAAAATCTGGAACTCTTATGACTATTTTAAACAATATTCCTAAAATCCAGAAATCTTACAATAATTTTAAACAATATTTCTAGAATCTGGAGATTTTGTAACTATTTTAAATATTTCTAGAATCTAAAGATCTTATTACCATTTTAAACAATATTTCTAGAATCTAGAGATTCTATGAGCATTGTACACTATTTCTAGAATCTGGAGATTTTGTGACTATTTTAAATAATATTTCTAGAATCTGGAAATCTTATTACCATTTTAAACAATATTTCTAGAATGTAGAGAGCTTATGAGCATTTTACACTATTTCTAGAATCAGGAGATCTTATGACCATTTTAAATAATATTTCTATCTAGGATTGTCACTATAACCATTCCATTCATTTTTTAGTGAAAATTACTATTTTTATTTTTTATTTTTGTTGTTTCACTTTCTGTATGAGTAGATGAACCTAAACAAAGAAGATTCACAAAGACTGATGTTGTCAGAATAATCGAACTGTTGTTGTATAATGGATGCCACCTAAGGTCGTAATGCAACTCTGATGATTCAGCTAAACAAGCCGTACAAGTACACATAATTATCTTAAAGGCAATTGAACTTGAAATTTAATACAAGAATATATTAAACAATATTTGTGAGATATTTACATTATTTAAATGATTCAAACTGTTATCTTTATCCTTGTTGTTGTTAAATTAACAACATCCTGGCCATTGTTCTCATGTCTTCTTCAGGTATCTTTTTTCAGAAGTTGAAGAACCTTTTGTGAATTTCAAACTAACCTATCTATGCACGTATGGAATCAACTGATAGTCTTTAGCGTCAAGTAGAATTAGCCTAAGATCCTTTATTTTGTTAATAGGAATTTAATATATTTATCTCCCTCTCACGACAAGGAGATGTGACACAAGAATCAGAAAGTTGGAGTGAAGAACCAATACCCTAGAGGAAGTGTTCTGACCTGAAAAAATTGCCTGGGCATCTCCACCGGCATTTCCTGAGGGGGGTACCTCAGACGATTAGCAATAAATTAATTTCTTAAAGGGAGAAGGCAAAGTCTGAGAGAGTGGACCTCCTAGAACTGCACAGGCTGAGTAATATACCTCAGTTAATAGAGAAAAAGCGATTTCAAAAATGGTCTACATTCTGTAGGCTTTACTGCCACGGTAAAAACCTTGACCGAGATGTGAATTTTAATAGAAATCTTAGCTGGTTTCATATTCAAGCCAATTTATGAGGACGTTGTTATCTTCATTAAACAAATATGCCATAAAAAATTGGCACAAATGTCATATCATCTACCTGATATTTATTCTTTTTTTCTTGGCCTTCAGGCAAAAATCACAGTGTAGTATCTGTTCTAATGCTACACTTCATCTTTTCAGTCCTTAGTCAGTGAAGGAGAAAGCCTTCATGACTGAGACAATTTTAATTTTTGTTTCTATACAGAGTACTCCTTTTTGGGGAACTGGATTTTCCCCACATTAAAAACTGAGTTTGTATCTAACTCTGCCATCGTGGGGAGGCATTAGGAACATTATTGGCTACATATGTGCATACATTTTTCTGCTGCAATTCTTTTAGAGAAGCCGTATTTTCAGGCCAGATTTTCTTCCAATGAAACCAAATTTTTAATAGTCTTTCTTTTATACCAAGTTTTTCACTTGAACAAATTATAAAGAAAAAGAAAGAGAGAAATGGATAGTAAAGAAAAAGTGGTTGAAGACACTGCCTCTCTGAAGTAGCTTGCAGCAGAAACATGTATGCACATATGTAGCCAATAATGTTTATATAAAACAATATAGTATAATTATGCTCTGCTTGTCATTGAGACAATTTTGATAAACACCAAAGCTTCAGTGAATTTACATCTAAGAAACTACAATGGTAGAATAATTATATAACATTTAGTTTTATACAAATATAAATAATAAAATTACTTCCAGTTGGCGTGACATATGATTGGTTAAGCTGCCTTGTGTGACCTTGCTCAGAACCGCCATTCATTCGTTGCTATTATTCAGGCTGAAGTGCAGGTCAGGAAACAATTTCCTAAGGAATGGTCTGAGATGAAGGTCATTTGAAAATTCTCAAAAGCTTATAAGCTATAACAAAAGGCACCTAAATAGGTCAGAGAAATCAATCAGCAAAACACCATCTACGTAGTAATCATGATAACATTTCGAATCACTTAAATAAGAAAATATTAGTTCATCTTTGTTTTTTTTGTCTTCTTTTGGGTAAACTAGAATTACGTGAATACGTTTTTCTTGATGAATACGTATATTAAAATTGGTAAGCAATATGCTATCATAGCTAATAAATCCACCTACAAACCTTAGATTAGGTCTTTGAAATCTTTCTAGGTAACACAGTTCACAATAATCCGGTGACGGAATTGGTAATGGCATTCTTAGGGGTGGCGGAACCTCGTACTCAAAATATCTCTGGTCTCTTTGGCTGTCTCGTCTAAACCGCATTCCAGCATGAAGAAATGGATCCACGAATCTATGATGATCAAATTCTCTAATACTACCTGGCGATATAACTAGCGGAAAATAGTCTTTAGCATGTATCTCATCTGTGGGATCTGCTTGAGAAAATGCGCTGAAATAAGGTGGGAGAGGTGTGGATCTTCCAGCTGTGCTTCTACCAGTAGAAGACCTAAGCCATACGTAATTGCCAGACACCATGTCTCTAACAAGGGAGAACTTGTCAAATGACATGTTCCTTTCCATTCGAAGGATTTTAGTATCCAGTCGATTGAAATTGATTTTTCTGCCCATTAATTTTTGTAAATAAAACCTTTTTCGCATTTTATACTGTAATGCCATTCTTTTTCTGAACAAAATTCTTTCCTCTTCAAGTATCATTTGGTCCCGAGCTGAGAACCTAATTTCTTGCGTATGCATATTTGTTTCTGTATCACTGATGTTGGGCTCATAAATATTGTTATCAGAATATGCAATTCGTTCACATGTTGTACAAGGTCTGTCTGGTCTCTCTACTGAATCCATATTGAAACTTGCATAATTAGCGCTGTGAATACCAACTCCATAATGATGATTACTTGGTCTGTAAAATGTCGCATATCTTTTTTTGTTACAGAAATCATGCAGAGTATCTCCTGGCATATCTAATGTTGATGATAATGGCCTCATACAGTAGTTAATTCTTTGAGAAAACTTTGGAGCGTCACAATCATCAGAATATGGTAATGGGTCACTGTGCATTGCCGACATTGCTTGTGGAATTCTTTCATAACAATGTCTCGGAGGTATCTCATGAGTAAATAAATCTAATTCTAGATTTCTTGCATATAAAGAAGAAGGAGAAGGAGCAGAATAAGAAAGAGAAGAAGGTGAAGAGAAATCCAAAGGCAATGAATGATGATATCTTCCAGGAATCAAAATATGTTTCAACGGATCAAAGCCAGGTGTATAACTAGTCTGCTTAGCAGAAGTCGACTGAAAACTATCAGACGAAAATAATTCGCTAAAAGAACGATCCGCAATATGGTCACAGGACGATGGCATCAAATGTTCAAGAGATCTCATAGATGGCACCATCCGATCACTTTCTTTAAATTGACTATCAGAAAGCAGCAAATGGATATTGGAATCAAGTTTTTCAGAATTTTCGTATGAAAAAAGTTTTCTTTCAGTATCCGTTATTTCCGACAGATCTGAAAAATCTGGTGACTCTATATTTTGAGGAATGAGATATTTTGGTGAATGATCAACTGGCCAGGCAGATGAACTCTCAAAAAAAGCATCTCCAGTTAGTGATGAAAACATATGAACACTGTCTTCATACTGAGGAGGAAATTCATACAAATAATTTGTGTCAGAATAAGAGTCTGTGTATGTTTCATTTTGCAAATAATTTCTATGTTTCTCAGTATAATCCTCTTCTGAACAAATTTCTTCAATCTCGCTAAGAACAGGTGCTCCATATGCAACTTGTTGAGTTTCTTCATGAAATGGGATTGGCAGAGATTCATCTAGATAAGTAACAGGAAATGGATATGCTTTAGAAAAATTCTGGACAGGTATCTGTTGTAAAAACATCTCCTTCCGATTATATGAATTTGATTCTGATGGACCAAAAGGCAGAGGTAACATGTGATGTGGTTCAACAGAAAATCTAACAAATGGCATCACTGGTGTCATAAAAGTCCGTTTATCAGAATCTAAAAATGATTCCGGACCAACATTGTCAAACGGTAAAAATTCATTGCTATAATGATCATGTGGATGAAAAGAAACATAATTTCCATTAGAAAAATTAAAGTCATGAAAATTTCCGTCTCTTGTGTCAATAAACGATTCATACCGCTTATTATATTTTTGTAATGGCATAATAGCTGGAATGTTGAATCTTACTATTCGTCTTTTGCGAACAGTCAACGGTGATTCAGCATCTTCTGATGAACATTCAGACGATGTCTTCTTGACATCAGCACATTTTAGGATCGTCTTTTTAGACTTCTTTTTAGCAACATATTTCTCTGGAGACATCCTATCAGTTATTAAAACATCAGCAGACATCTTTTTTGTGGAAATATTTTCTGAGGACAACCTGTCAGGTTCAGCCGATACGTTCCTCATAATATTGTGGGGAAGGTTTTCAGTGGCCACTTCTTTCTTACTTAGATCTTCTGAACATGGTTCATCTTCAATAAGCATTTGGTTAAATTTGCTTTTCGTCAATTTCTCTGATGATGTGAACTGAGATGGAGAAGACTTCTGTGAAGCAAAACACTCTTCAGACATCCGCTTGGTTGCACACCATTCTGTAGACATATGAGCTGCAAAATAATGACCTGCAGCAATTCTTTTAGGCACAAACTGCTCTGGAGACATGGCCTCAGCTACAAAAGACTTAGGAGAAATCCTTTTTTCTGGACACTGTACTGGAGACAATGTCTTTGCTAAAACATCTTCCAGAGATTTTCTTTTATGATCAAACTCCACTTTACCGATCTTAGCAAAATTATCATATGCTTCACTTTCAGTTATAATTTGTTCTGCACAGTTTGGTCTAACTGTAATGCTATCAGAAAAGAAAGTTTCAGGAATCAATATTTTGGAGTCAAAATGCTTTGCCAGCATATTCTTGGGGGAAAAATGTTCTGGCGATACTGTCTCAGTGCCAAGATTTTCCAGAGACATTCTCTTAGCAGCAAGAGTTTCCGGGGACATCCTCTCGGTGCCAAGAGTTTCCGGGGACATCCTCTCGGTGCCAAGAGTTTCCGGGGACATCCTCTCGGTGCCAAGAGTTTCCGGGGACATCCTCTCGGTGCCAAGAGTTTCCGGGGACATCCTCTCGGTGCCAAGAGTTTCCGGGGACATCCTCTCGGTGCCAAGAGTTTCCGGGGACATCCTCTCGGTGCCAAGAGTTTCCGGGGACATCCTCTCGGTGCCAAGAGTTTCCGGGGACATCCTCTCGGTGCCAAGAGTTTCCGGGGACATCCTCTCGGTGCCAAGAGTTTCCGGGGACATCCTCTCGGTGCCAAGAGTTTCCGGGGACATCCTCTTGGTGCCAAGAGTTTCCAGAGGCGTCCTCTTGGTGCCAAGAGTTTCCAGAGGCATCCTTTCGATGCCAAGAGTTTCCAGGGGAATCTTTTTGATGCCAAGAGTTTCCAGGGGTATTCTCTCAGTGCCAAGGGTTTCTGAGAACATTCTCTTGGTGTCAAGAATTTCCTGGGGTATCCTCTCAGTGCCAAGAGTTTCCGGGATTATCCTCTTGATGCCAAGAGTTTCCGGGAGCATTCTCTTGGTGCCAAGAGCTTCTGGGGGTATTCTCTCAGTGCCAAGAGTTTCTGAGAACATCCTCTCAGTGCCAAGAATTTCCTGGGGTATCCTCTCGGTACCAAAAGTTTCCAGGGGCATCCTCTCAGTGCCAAGAGTTTCCCAAGACATTATTTTGATGTTCAGCATTTCTGGAGACATGCTTTTCATGCAAAGAGTCTCTGGAGACATCCTTTCCATGCCAAAAAGCTCAGGACACATTGTATCAGTCACAAGAAATTCTGTGGACATCCTATCAATAAAAAACTCTGAGGATAACATATCAAAATCATAATTATGAAATTCATTTGTTTCGAGCAAAGACTCATCAAATTCAATGCTTTCAAAGGACATCATCCCTAGGTTAACACTGTTCGGTGACAATCTATCTTTTAAAATTCTCTCAAAATCAATACTTTCAGATAAGAGTATTTCCATGCCAGGACTATCAACTGGAGAAAACTTTTCATACTCAAATTCCTCTCTGCCATTGTTTGGTAATTGTACACATTTTGCAGGATGCCCTGTGAACCATTCTTGCGGGGGTTGACCAAATAATTCAAATGATATATTTTCTTCAAATTTTCTAGGAAATGTCTTGTCAGTATTTTGAAAGTGTTCTGCTGGTATCATACCGACATTCAAATCTTCTGTAGGTATCATACCAAAGCCTCCTGGATGCATCATACTGACACCGAGACCCTGTGGAGGCATCACACTTGGTATTGTTGTGTACATCATATTACACTTTTCTGGCAGCATTCTATGATACTTTTCTGGTAATTTTCTATCAGCATCTTTTTCTTTAGCAATTCGTCTTACTAGATTTTGGCTAGATACTACAGTCTTTATTTCATCTTTATCCATACGAACATTCAACAGCTTCTCAGATGCTCTTGCTGTCATTTCTTTTTCTGTGTGTATTCTTTTATCTCTCTCATTTAATATAGGCCGTCTATCATATCCTAATGTCTTAACAGATACTGTGTCTAAATTACACCTTTTTTGTGATCCCTTATCTTTATTGTATCTTAGAGGTGAGATTATCTTCTCCTTTCTCTCCCCTAGCCATCTGTGTTTTGTAGCATCTTGTGGCTCTGTCTTTGAAATTTTTCTTCCTTGAGAACATCTTTCAAAAGAATTAGTTTGGAATAATTCGTTCGTACACGGACGTTTGGTTAGCTCTACGTTCTTTAACTTGTATGGAACTTTTGATATGGGAACCTCTCTCGCAACTTTTTCTCCCCTCACTTTCCTACCTGTTCCCACCTGTCTTTCTTCTTGTTTTAACGGCAGATCTTTGTTGACTACTTTCTCAAAGAGATTTTCTTTATAGATTTGCTTTTTGGATAAGGATATTTTGGGAATTCGAGATTTGCCCTTTTGTTTCTCAAGATTTTCTTTCAGTATTTTTGAGACAGTAGATGTTACCTTATTTTCCTTTGCTTCCTTGTCTCTTGAGGACCCATCCGGCACAACATTTTCTTGAACAACCTCTCTGGGAACCTTTTTCTTTTTTCCTTCTTCCTTCGGCAATTTCCTTTCTGAAACTTTCGCAACATTTTGATCTTTCTTTGATCTTTTTGACAATTTCTTATGACCAGACTGTTTCATAATTACCTCGTCTTTAGTGTCTGATGTCATCTGTTCTGATCTTGACACACCAGAGGTCACATTTTTTGTTACAGATGCATCATTCATTTTCTGTCTTAACATAGGTTCATCAAACACCGGTTTTGGCATATCAAGCATAGCCTTTGATGGCACAGTGGATTCTTTGGCCAACTTTTTAACCTTTATTGATCTTTTCGGCAATTTACCATGGTCAAGTGGTTTCATAACTAATTTAGTGTCTGACTTGGAGAGACCAGGTGTTAGCTCTTCCGATACAGATGTGATAGGTGTTGCATGTCTTAGCACAGGCGAATCAAGCACAAATTCCGACACAGGCATCATTTTTTCTGTCATGTATGCACCTGGTTCTCTTTGCAAGATTACAGTTTTTACCTGATCTGATATGGACATATCAGGTAATACCCTTTTATTGAAAGGTATGTCAGATAATTTGTGCTTAGATATAATACCTTCGGGCATTAATTGTTTTGCCATTTGCACTTTGGAGAATCTGTCATCTACGATAGGTATGTCAGGGGCAGGTTCTGAAATAATAGGTTTATTTAGCATGTTTTTAGTTACAAATACCGGAGGTGGTCTACGTTCTCCTCCCCAAATTCTAAAAGGCTCTATTATAGCCATTCTTGGATCTAATCTCTCAGATGATATTCTACCAAACATTTCAAACTGAGATGGTGTATGATCACCGTAATATACATGTTTTTCTATCTTGTCAGGGAGAAACATGTGTGGTGCTGAAGTTGAAGAGATTTCTTTATTGGGTAATAGTTTCTCTATTAGATAGCTCTTTGTCTCCGGCAACATTCTGTCACCAATATAACATTCTGCCCCAGTCGTTTCCCTCCTTCCTTGCTCCATTTCCATAACATCTAAGAAGTGTTCATCTTCAGCTAACATTGGCCCAGAGAGGTCTTCTTCAGATAGCAGATATCTTTCAAAAGTTATCTCAGGAGATCTTTTTATACATTCATGTGATAATCGCTTTTGATCTCGATAGCTTTCAACTATTGAGTCATCACTAATACATCTCTGTATATCACTCGGGTAAATCTGGGTGTCTTTCAAGAATTTTTCATGCCTTTCATTTATTAACGGATCGTCAAAAGTGTTTTTGGTCAGATATTTTTCAGCTGACATTTGCTCATCGTCATTATAATGCATGTCACTGACATATCTATCACAAATTTTGATATTTTCCATAGACGTTTGAAGAGAAATCTGACTATTTGATTTTGATAAGCACGATCTAATTTCAAATTCATCTTCCAGGGCTTCATAATCAGAGAAGTCTTTTCTCCTAAGCTCTGGTGTTGAACTCAGGTCACAAAAGCCCTCATCCCATGAGAGAATGGATTCTTTTTCCATGGTTTGCATTAGCCGATCATAGTCCATCTCCTGGATTCTTCCCACCATAACAGCCGCGTCTGGAAAAATTAGGTTTTAGAAACAGCTTTATGATTTTTCAAGAATCGTTTCATATGCTGTGGTTCCATTCCCTATGAGTCTTTGGTTACTGACAGCATGCAAAATGGCAGCCAAGTAACTGGTTCTTTATGAATGATGGCAGATAGTGTTGGCAACTGGTTATGAATGAGTTGATGATGTAAGCAGATTGTCAAAATGGAGGAGTTCCTGGCCGTATTAACTGTGATGCAGTAGATAGACAAGTTCATGCAAGCACATTTGTAGGCATTACTTTATGCGTAGCTCAAGTTAGAAACCCACAAACTAGGAATATTCTGACTTATAATGAAGTCTAACATTTTCTATTATATAATAGTAGTAGTATTAAGAAAAGTTTTTTTTTTATGACTATTCCGGTTCACACCAAAGCAGCAATCAAGTGAATTTGTCAAATAGAAGCCTCTTCATAATATAACAGCCATAATAATCTTTGATTTACATTGAATTAAGTAAGCAACTTTTTTAAAATAAAATTATCAATCATGAAAATGAAGCAATGAAATGGCTATTTCACATATTTACTAATCCAAACAACTTCCGGTTTTGAAACTCCTCAAAAGTAAACAAGCTCACTTAATTTGAAAACCCTGCTATATTTACATTTCTTTACTTTATCTGAAAATCCTGCTAATAACATTTTCCTATCATTACTTACTTTTCCTATCATCGGTACTTATGACCCACAATTTCCATAAAGTTACTAAGGTTTATCTGGCAGGTGATGTCAATATTCAGAAAAGGCTGATTGCAATGTTAGAGATATTTAGCCAATAAAAATTAATCGATAACAAATGCTCGATAACAGCTTTTCTTGAAAAAAAAAAAAAAAAGAAAAAAAAAAAGAGTTTTCTTACAAATTTCTTTGAAAAAGAAAATTCTAAAACTTCAATTTTAATTTATTTACAAGAAAAAAATAAATATTTATTCATTAAACTTGTGTTTCATGCAATATTTTTACTTATTGTATTTCCATTTTTTCACCACTGTAATTCATTTATAAGAAGGAGCCAACTTCGTGGAAATCGCAGGTCATACAATGCATAAGTACCCTATCATCTACTGGATTCAGATGTATTATATAGTTTAATTGGATAAATGCACATTTTCTTTAAATATTTATTTAATTTAATTTAATTTTATGTGAAAAATTCATATTTTTTAAAATTATGTTAACATTCATTTGTATTCTTTTTTTCATTTAAACATAAATTAAATAAAAAGAAATTTAATGTATTTTAATTTATTAAAAAGTTTTACTTTAAGTATTAACTATTTCTGTAAAAATGTTTCTGTAAATAAAAATATTTTCTTAAATAAAAACATATATAAATGAACATATTTATTTTTTAAAAAATCACTTAACTGATATTCGTATTTAATTAAATCTAAAAAAAAAAAAATAAATAAATATTTTACTTTCAGTAAAAATCATTTCTGTCAAAACTTTACGTTTAATCAACATTTTTGATTCCTCAAATTAAGTAACACCATTTACTTCTGAGGAGTTTCAAAACTGGAAGTTGTTTGGATCAGTAAATACACTAAATCGCCAATGAGATTGTTATAAATGAAGCAGAGAAAGAGTTAAGATTAGACAAAAAAAACTTAATGAAAATTCTAGTTATTTCATGAAGTTAGATTAAAAAAAAAAAACCAAAAAAGCAGTCCTTTCCCCATTTCTTTCTCACATTTTTTTCCAAAGGAAAACAAAGAACAAATAATAAAAAAGTCATTTACTTAATAAAAATGAATAAATTTTGTTAAATGAATTAGTATGATGGATGCCATTGGTGTAAACCATTCATTGTGTAGACTTTCTTGAAATATTTGAATACAACCAATTGTAAATTTGTATTTACAGTCAATACGACTGTTCTCCGTTTTGGCTGATAATGCCACAAGGTACAATACCCATTGACCGTTCTTTAGATGGCTGCTGTTCAACCAAAATGGAGACATCAGACTGACTGTAAATAGCGTAGAGAATGCAATTCTACAAGTTTCTTGTCTCTCAACAAGAAACCTATAGAATCTTAGCAATAAACATGTCAACCGTTAGTAGCATTATTGGAAATAAGACAAATATTAAAGTATTAAGAACAATACAAAAGGCACATAAATTTATTCATAAAGACAACATGGAAATGAAAATAAACACAGAACAAAGAGGAAGTAATCATGCAGCAAATATATATATATATATATATATATATATATATATGTATGTGGCAACAATGCATAGTGTAAAAAAAATCATGGCAGGCTTACAAGCAAAGCTGCCAAGCTAAAGTCAACAGTATGCATAATAATATTTGTCCATATTACATAACACGGTAAGAGCCAGAAAATTATTATTATTAATAGTAGTAATAGTAAAACAGGTAGTCAGTCTTTTAAAACAGGTACAATAGATTAATATTCATTACAAGAACTCTTCATTCAGGTGAGAAATTCAAATTGCAAATCACATTCATGCAAATAAGGACTCTTTTAGTCTCGCTATTTGGAGAGTTTAACTTTTGCTGGACCAATTTTTTTTTATTTATTTATTTTTTTTAATTTCAACAGTTTTAAAATTTGAAGCTTACATATAAATGGTTTTGTGTATAAAATTGAAAATTAACTGATAAAAGAGAGTTCATTTTTCAGTAAACAATCTTCTAGGAAGATCTCTAAATTAATATTCAGAGAAATAATGTTAGTAGCGGAATTGAAGATAACAAAAAGGTTCTATAGTCAATGAAGTCTTTATAATGTCTATAAAAAAAGATTGTTTAGTTGTTGTATATTTCAAACATTATAAGGATTTCATTGAATATTTTGATGTTATGCTCAGTTTCTGTTATATTTTAAGGCTACTCCTCTAATAAATGTCAGTTGAAAGAACACATTCTTGGAGGACAACTTATCAAATGAACCCATTTTATTAGATGTTTTAAATGTGTGTAATTATATATATATATATATATATATATATATATATATATATATGTTGCTTATTAGCACATAAATTGAAAATTAAAATTGAAATGAGAGTATAAAAAGGATATGCAAAGTTAAGATTTTCAGTATCCTTTTTACACTCATTTCAATTTTAACTTTCAATGTATATATATCTATATATATATATATATATATATATATATGCATACACACATACTCTACTGGCCCAAACGATAAAATAAAAACACAAATACATTAAGCTAACTAGTTAGACTTTACATCAGTCACTCTGGTAAGCACACTCAAGACATTTATAATCAAGAAAAGTCTATAGAAATATATTATTTATATAATTGAATAGAATCACATTTCTTTTAAACTCTTGAAAAATAGTTAATAAAAATAATAAACAATGTGTGCAACCGGTTCATGTACTGTTCATTTCAGAAGAGATATACAAAAAAAATGCTCAAAGCAAGAGGCTCAGCTGAATTTCATGAAGCATTCATTGGAATAATTACTAAACATGGCATGAGTTTAATCAAAGGTTGTTTTTAGGTTTTGTTTTTAATTGAATAGCTTCTATTATTTTTAAACCAAAGAAGATAATTCTGTGGTTGCAGGACCAGATTCAGGCTTCTTAAAGCTAATAAAATTTTGGTCCCCCTTCATTACATATACCCCCTCCCACTCTCATCACATCATAAAAAAAAAAAAAAGATTAAAAGAGAGATTATAGATGCTTTTGATGTTAAATATAAAACACTTAAACTAAATAATTTAATTATTTCGCAACTCCTCCAATTTATTTCACTACAAACTTCATGAAGTTTGTTATCCAATGTTTATACTCTATAGAAATGTATCTAGAATGCTAAAAAAATTATGCATCTGAAGGGTTTCACTGAATTAAAAAGACCCACTTCGAATAGATTGGTCATAGTGTGTTACAAATTAGTTTGGAATAGTACAATTAAATCTAGAATTGAATCTTTATATCATATTTTAACATTAAAAATTTTTTTATCAAAGGCTCTAAGATTTAAGATCCCATTCTAGTCTATATGTAAATCTATTAAAATATATATATATATATATATATATATATGCAGATCTAAAGTTTTCTATTTGTGTGACATGAAACACCCAAACAGCAAAAAGAAAGAGTCTTATTTGCAAGTGTGAATTAAAAAGGTAAGAGTCCAAGCAAGAGTTAAAAAAAATACTAAGGGACATTTTAGGTGGCTCCAAATATATTGGTACATACATTTCAACAAGGTGGAGGGGGGAGAAGAAAGATCAAGAAAGAAAGAGTGAGAAAATCTTCAAAGGGGGACAAAAAAGTACTCTGTCATTAGTATATACTGAATATTATATATATTTTTTCTTTTTTTTTTTAAATCTCCCATATTGGGATCACAAAGCAACAAACTCAAGTAACAAATTCTTTTGTACAGAGAAAGTGTAGTCATGCCAGAATAAGCTCATATCTACAATTTTGAAGCTAGGTGGCGATAGTAACAATTAATAGCTACAATGCTAAAAAGTTTTTTTTTTTTTTTTTTTTTTAATTTGTTTTTTTTTTTCAATATTAAATGACCACCCCAGCTATGTTGGAAAAAAAAATCCCTTTTTTTAGCTTTTACTTTGAAAATGCATATTAAGAATGAATAATATAGCCTGGAATAAATAAATAATAAATACCCCCCCCCCCACCTTTTTCTCATTAAAATAGAATGAATTATTTTATATAATCTTCCACCATTATAAAAGAAACGTGTAAAAATAGAAATTCTGGATATATATAGTTTAAGAAGAATATTGTTATAATCAATAACTCATTGATCATTAAAAAACTAATTATTTCCCCTTTCTTTGTTTCTTAAATGATGTAACCAAATTGAAACACTTTTTTTTTTATCCAGTGGAACTAAATGTTTAATTCAATGACACAACATAAAAAAGTCATATCAGAAAATTATTTTTCATTTTTTTTTTTTTTTGGTTGAGGAATATAATGTACCATAAAACGTTGCTTTTGCTTTTCAATTTTAATTCTAGCAAGAAATTACTTTCCAATCGATAGTTTAAAGGTTTCAAAATTAATTTCAAATTTTGCAAGTCCTTTTAATATTTTATTGATAGATAAAATTTAAAAAATGTTCAGCATTTTTTTTGCAGTGATGCCAAATTTGAAACGGATTTTGAAACCTTTAAACTCTTGATTAGAAAATAATATTTTGTTTGTGTTAAAGTTAAATTTTAAAAATCAAGTATTATGGTTTCTTTGTGCTAAAGAAAAAAAAAAAAAAGAAATAAAAATCAGATATAAGCCTATTGTATCATTGAACCAAATGTTTAATTGACATAAAAAAATGTTTCAAATGGATATATCAACCAATAAAGACAATGTTATTGAAGGATAAAATAAAAAATGAATTACACCAATAAGAGTAAGATAGCATTTTAGATAAATATAAAATCGAAACTAAACACCCGACAAATAAAATATTGGATCAAAAATATTGTGTATGTATATACACATACATATATATGTATAGACATACGTAAAACTATACACGCATACACAGACACACACATATATATATATTTAGGTGTGTGTCTGTGTATGTGTTGGGGTAGGGTGTTCATGTGACATAGACAATGAGTGAAGCATACAGCCCCAACTTAACGAACTTGATAGACAGCCGTGAACAGTACCATTTATCAAGTAAGATGAAGGAGGCTTATGCTAACTTGAAAACTCAGACCGTTCTCTCGCTCTTGTCTGTTGCAAAAAAATTTTACGCTTTAAAATAAGTCAAGAGGAAAAAAAAAAGTTGGAGCATTAAAAAATTATTTTAAAAAAAAGAAAAAAAAAAAAGAAAATTGTTTGAAAATAAAAAGTAAACTGACATGATTTCCAAAGGAATAAAATACCGTCCGTATTTCAAGTATTGTAACACAGGGATAATAATATTAATGGTAAAAACAAAAAGACTGTTCCAAAAGAGGAGCTTTCGGTTTTTACAATGAGGTTGTGGACAAAAAACTCCAACCCAAAAATAAAATTCAAATCAGTATGTGAACATGAAGAGTTTTAAAAAATGGTTTCCATTGTTAAGCAAATGCAAACATGGATTTTTTTCCCACCAATGTATTACATAAGAGTAACACATATTTCCAAGAAAAAAAACATGATGCGCCATTTTTAATTGATTGACAACATTGAACTGTGCACCAATAATTGTCATCGTGATTCCATTTAAGATGAAATAAAAAAAACGAAAAAGAACAAGTCACCATTACCAAAAAATATGTATATATAACGTTCAAGCTTAAAATTGTAACAACTTGAAAAATACACCAATTTATATACTTTATCTATTTTTTTTTTTTTTTTTTTTACAAAAAATACTAACACTGAAAAATGGTACTTAATTCTACAAATTAATTGTAATAGCAAATAAAATAGAAAAATATATTTAAGAAAAGTCATATTTCATATGTCAGATGTATCGAAAGGCGAAAAAGCGTAAGGCTGCATTAAAAGTAAAAAGTATACCATCTTTTAAAAACATGGGTTTTGTTTTAAAGATTGCAACTGGTTAAACTCGCATAACAGCCTTACAAAAGAAATCTTTTTCTTTATTTTAATAAATGATTAAAAGTTTAATCGTTAATAATATTGGAATATCAATTAAATACGATTCAGGTTTAGTAATAATGTTTGAGTTATATTGTCTCAAAAAATAGAAAATGAAGATTTTTGTTAATTTTTAATATAAAAAAAGCAAATATAAAAGTTATGGTTTAATTTTTTTTTTTTTCTGGTTTAAATTTTGGATTAGTTATTAAGATTTCAATATATTTAAGGATTAAAAAGAAAATCCCAAATAGCTTAAGGATGTGTATATGAATAAGATTATGTACGAGTAGATAATAATGAAAAGAAACACCCACGTAACTAACACTGCCACCTTTTTACTGCATATTATTATAGCAGTAATGTTCTCATGGTGCAGAAAATGATCCCATAAAATAAGGCCTATTTGTCACTTTAAAATGCCAACTATGTTTTAAGGAATAAATAAAAAATATTTCTTTTATTTTTCACAAACTTATAAATATATTTGTTATTTTTAAAACTTCTGGGGTGGTCATTTGAAAGCTAAGTATAAAAGCGTTTAACATCTCCATTTTACCAACATGACTAGATCCGTCTCTTGTGTAGATGTACTAGAAAATTGTTTAAGTTAATATTCAAGACTGCACATTGAGATACTTACAAATACGTCCAACTCTTCATGAAAACCAGTTAAACAAGCAGAGAGATAGAGTTATAAAAATCAATTGACCAATGCCATGCATTTTTTTGGAAGAGATTAGTTTTGTGTTAGACATGCTGTTCACAAGTTTCACAAAGATTACACACCCGTCTCTCTTGGCGTGTGTTGACTGTCCACCAATTCTTTTTCGGCCAGCTTCTCCTTTGCCTCGATAAGATCGCTTCTTTCGTTGACACGTTCTCCTGCAAGACAAAAGTTGAGAATAAGATTTTAATCGGAACATTTCAAACGTGCAAGTTAACATGTTAGATCAGCAATACGTAATTTAACCTATTAGGTAGCCTTGGAATGACCTAAACCTTTACAATTGAGTTTTAACAGAATGGTTTCAAAGAGAGAGAGAGAGAAAAAAAAAAAAAAACCGACATAATATACTGCCCAGTTTTCATATAAAAAAAAAAAGATACATCAGTGGTTTGAGAAAAATGGTATGAAAAATACATCACATTTTACAAAAAATGGTTTGATATTTCAACTTGCATAAACATAGACCATGAATAAAAATAGAAAAATGTTCGTATACAAGTTTTTCTTTGAGTTAAATTTAATTTTTAGACCAAAATAAATTAGCGCAAATATTGAAATGCTAATTTCATCTTGATCTTCTAAAATTATTAAATGTTGATTAATTTTGCATTATTTGGAATAATGTTTTTTAACTCCAAACTTTGATCGGCAGATATAACCCCTGATTTTCTTCGGGTGTATCTTGTCCAACTTGAGAATCAATATGAAATTTCAAACAGAATCCTTTATTTAATTCACCGGGGGGGGGGGGGTTAGCATGTTTTTGCTCCATCGGTCATGACTGGATAGAAGTCTTAAGTAACTAACACTTGTATTCTTAGTACCACCCACACTGAGGATTGAACCTTCAACCACCAGTAGAGTGTCGCTTAGAACTGAATTTTGCTTAATATTATTCATTTATCCATTATGCCACGGTTCCTGGTGGACAATTCTATTATGAATTTTGAGAGCCTTAAGCCTGTTTTTGTTTTTTTTGGTCGTGTATATGTAAAATTCAGTTGTAATATTCTTCAGGAGGTTAAGGGTTCAATCCTTTGTGCAGACAATACTGAGAACAAAAGTGAAAATTACTTCAGATTTCTACCGGTTATGGCTGATAGAACGAGAGCATGCTATGCTTGTAAATTAAATAAAGGGTTCCATTCTCAAATTCCATGATACAGGGTTCTATTGTCCAATTCTGTGAAGATTCTAGAGTTCAACAGAAAGATTTCCAAGTTCGACATGATATACCTGGTGAAGGTTGGAGGTTAGATTGGCTGAAATGTTCTGAAAATAATATTCAAGAGTAGAACAGTAGTCCAAATAATCCACATTATTAATCCTCATCTCAAAAATTCAGAAACATCTATTAACTTTTCATTTTTCCTTTCATTTAAACATGAGTGATATTTCACTGTAACTTTTTAAAGGTAATCATAAATTTCTTTTTATAATCTGTCAAAATAAACAAACAGCAAAAAAATATCAATATTCAAATTAATATGGTTTTAATTTGAACATTAACGATCAAAAATAACTCATAAAAATGGGTTAATTTATATGGCTCTTAAATTTGGTTATTAATGAATACAAATAGCTTACAAAGGTGGGTTAATTAATTTTAACATCCATAATTTAAAATAGTTTATAAAATTGAGATTAATTTCAATAAATTGGCTCATAAAGAGATCCCCTTTTGTTTACCATTTGCCTTTCCATTTCAAAGTTTTTGTAGGTGATTTATATTTCTTCTTGTTGACATTTGTTGCATAAATAAAAAAGACATGCTTTTTTCTCTGAATATTTTACAAGCACTGTGAGGATTTCATTAAATAAATAAAAGATTGCAGGATACAATTTACAAAAACGATCTCGGTTTTTATGCTCTGTTTTAAAATTGTGTATACATCAACATTTATTAATGATTAAATAGAATTCCAATTATAATGAATATGAATACACACACACACACATATATATATAAGTCAACCATTTTTGGCTTAAAACCCATTGGTATATGAAAATTTACTGAATTACACGAACTCAGTATATTTTTTTTTTTTTTACACAGTGATCACCACTTATCAAGGCCCGGAAGCCACTCAGGGATATTACATATAAGTCTCTCTCTCTCTCTCTCTATATATATATATATATATATATATATATATATATATATATCGATGTCTCCGTTCAATCTCAAGAGACAATGGACACCCCTGTAAGGATAGCTGAGCATGTAATTGTGAGGCAAGGGTTGTACAATCTCCAACCAAATCTCTTGCGAATTGGCATTGCTTGTGTTCAGTGGCAAGGAGAGGCCCAAGACTGACTGGAAACATTGCCGAGATAAGCAGAGAGCACATACAGCACTAGGAATTCCCAAATGGTGAACCCATTTTAGTACTGACCAGTTGTTTGACTTTGGTGATCTGACAGGAAACTGTGTTTATATATATATATATGGAATGTTTAGTATTTAAAATAGTGGATGAAATTCAGTATATAAAAAAAAACAGACTAGTAGAAATAAATTTATATAAAGCTTTTTTGTTTTAAAAATTAATGTCACTTGGCAAGATCGAAATATGAGTTTGCCTTTGAGCTGGGGCTATCTCATTTCTACTAGTATGTTGCATACTTATCCACTATTCCATATGCTAAACATTACATTTTGTTTGAAATTTACTTTTATGTTTTACACCTGCTCATATATATGATATTAATAATAATTAAATAATGTCATGAATAATGGTTTCAAACCTTGGCCGATCATTAGATAATTCTAAAAACGATTTTGTAGTTGGGTTGTAGATTTCCAATGCTCACACCTATCAGTAAATAAAATTGATAAATGCTATAGCACAAAACCAATTGCTGGGAAAATTCAATATATATATATATATATATATATATACTTTTGGTCAATATGCACTAGTTGTCCAATCTCCAAAGAGTGGTTATTTTGAAAGCTGTTCTTAATATGGGGAGGTTGAGGGGTGTTTATTCCAAAAGGCGTTTTCCTATTTTCAACCTCCCCCATACGTTTTATTTGTTTTACATAAGCATTAATATGTAGCTGACCAAAACATGCCCATGAATGTGTAGCGACATATTAATGCTTATGTTAAGTAAATAAAAATTATATCTTGCCCTAATTCGGTATTGGACACTCTTGTATTAACCTCATTAAAACTCCATTGGTTGCTTTGCCTCTGTAAAATATTAACCTGGAATTATATATATATATATATATATATATATATATATATATAGATAGATAGATAGATAGATAGATAGATATTGTTTATATTCAAACTGATATTCTTTCTTAGTTCAGTTTACATTGCCATACAATACAATTAAAATAAAATATCTATATAATATTTGAAACTAAACCTTACATATAATAATAAATTAATTAATGAGCTTAGTTTCAAACCCCTTAAAAAGTTATTACCGACAGTCAAACAATGCTGGATTGTTCAGCAAATAGAAACATTTGAAGAACAATAAATAAGTAAAGGGAGGATATAATAATTTGAATTATTTCATTATAGCAAAATATAAACAAAGGGTTTAAGATTTTTTTTTCTGAGTTTAGTTTATAATGTTAAAAATCACTCAAAAAGAAGAAGAAGAAAAAAAAACAATTTGGGGGGGGGTATAATGACAAAATCTATTCAAAGATCTTTTAAACCAACAAAAGATTCAGAAGGGAAAATCATGCATTTTCCTTGAGAAATATTCTAAGATATTAATGTTTTGTAGAAGAATTGTGGATGAATTATTAATTTTTACCGAAATTTAAACAGATGATAATCAAAGCTAAAAAAAACAAAAAAAACGATCCAAACTTATCGTTTGATTTTAAGGAGTTAATTGATATCTGATAAAAAAGTTATTTTCGAAAGTGTCCACGTATCTCAATAAGAGGTTTTCTCGATCAATTGATTAATCCATCTGCCACACTTACGTTTAAAATCACTAACCATGCAGATCGAATAAACAGATCTTAACAATTCATATTCTTCTTAAATGCCTAGAACCAGAGTGTAACAATATTCAAAAATCAATATGAACTAACCAACATTGCAATTATGTGGAAATTTATGAAGGCTGGTAGCAATGCAGAAAAACTGGAATGGTGAAAGAAAATATGAACAAAAATAAGCTGGATAAAGATTATGGGCAGCCTCATTATAGTCTTCACTCCGCTTGACGAACCCACTTTTGAAAAGAGAAATTTTCTCCTAAAATTATCAAAGTTGTTACACTGTACCGGATATTTGTATTAATATTTAGTGGTAAGTCCCATACTTATTGATTTGATATTAAACATTAAATAGATTTTGCAAAGATTTGTAATTTCAACACTGTCTTTGATTGTTTTGTTTTTCTGTTCATTTTATTTTTTGCATTACTACCAGCCTTCATAAAGGACCACATACTTGTTTACCAGCAATGCTTCCAGCAAAGTAAATCAATCTTTTACCAATATTGCAATGTTTTATTTTTGAAAATGAGGAGATTGGTTCAATAGAAAGAGAATCAAACATGCTCGTTTTTCAGATGGAAAGCAGAAAAATTAGAAAAGCTTGAATTTTTTAAGAGAAGCTCAAGGATTTAGACTTTGGAGATAGACTGCAAAGCATCAATCTTTAACATAAATGAAGGAGCGATGGTTAAATCATGGAAGTAGCAAGGAATTTTATTGCTAGAAAAACTGCCTGATTGGCTATAGGGTTTTTTGTAATGTTGGAGTTATTTCCCTTAGTTTCCATTTAATATCATTTATAAAATTCTAGTAGCTATATTAGAAGATTTTAATTAACTTTCATGCAAAGATGATTCAAACAGAATTTACTTGTCGAGGATTAACAACTATGCATTAGAATAACTCAAGATTAATAGTTGATATTTCTCCTGATCAAATAGGGTGCAAAAATAAATCAAAGCTTGGCAAAGACAAAAATTATATTTGAGAATCTGAAAGAAGTTTGTTTTGTTTATTTGTTTCTCTGACTCGGGCAAAGAAAAAGCAGTCCAGTTTTGAAAGAAATTGGCAGGTCATAAAAAGGAATAGTAGAGAATTTAGTGTTATTCTTATAAGATTTAAATAAACAAAAAATCTTTTTAATTTTTCAGAAAAATATAAAAATTACGGAACTTAACAGGCAGAAGAACTAACCAATCAATTATGTTATTCATAGTTATTTTTGTCTATAATGAGAATTGAACCGTCAATCTCTAGAAGACCATCACTCAGAGCTGATATATTATGCTAAAACATTTGTTAAGAAAATTAACTTTGTTAATTATGGCAGCGTTAAATTAGAAAAACTTATTCTAATACTGTTTGATTATGTATGAAATTTTGAAGTTTAATATTTTTTAAAAACTTAAAAAAAAAAAATAGAAAAAAAAAGTCTAGTTACGGCACTGAAGGGGGTAAATTACAAGGTGTGAGCCTAAAACTGTAAGACTGTCAGGAAATAATATATCTATTTGAAGGGGGGGGGGTTCTTTTCTTTTATGCACTCATTTATTTTATGCTTTTATTTTTTTTATTTTATTTTTTTTAATATCATTGTTCCAAAAATATAAAATAGTGATCATAGAAAAGAATTCTTTTAAGAATTTATTTTTAAAATTTAAAAATTTCTTAGCATAAAATTTCAAGCATTGTGAAAATACTTTGAAATCTTGAAATTAAAAAAAAAAACTAAAATTTATGCAAGTTGAAATTTACAATATGAAAAAATGGTTGAAAACCAAAATTGATACAATGATAGGAATAAAAGATTTGTTTTGAACAAAAACAAAAAAAAATATCGACTATTTTTTTTTTTTTTTACAAAAAGTAAAAATCATAAAAAAAAAAAATACATGTTTTCAGTTATACAATGCTTTGATGAAAAACCCCAAAATATTCATGGTTGAACCTGGTTATCTACAGTGATCATGGCAGTCAGCAAAAAGTGAGATAGACAACATATTTTAAATGCATAGTGCAATAATCAGGTGAAGCAAGGAGGTTTTTGCATAGAGTTATGGAGTTTGAAATCAAAAGAAATTTGCTCAAATCATAAATGTAATTAAATACAAAATAAAAAAATGCATTAGAATTGGTGAATACATTTTTTGAATTCATTCCTTTTTTTTTTTTTTGCTATAAAAAGATAAAATTATTTGAATAAATTCCAAATTAAGAGACTAAATTCTAAAAACGAAAAGCATGTTCAAAAAAAGCTTAAGGAGAGCCAATGTTTTCAAGCTGAATAAAGAGACCTGAATGCTGAATATCTCGCTTTTGTAAATTTACAAAAGAGTTTAAATGGTTACATTTGTAGTTAAAATAATTTTTAAAAAATTAAAAAAGTTTTTACATGCATAGTGGCAAACTGAAGCACTACCATTCTTTTGGTTTGTTGTAAAAAATATTCTTTAAGAAAAAAAGAAATAAATAAGCTTCGTTTCTGCCAACAATTCTTATAATAAAGCTCTTTATAAAGTGTGATACAATTAAAAAAATTTTTTTTTGTTACAATAATAAAAAAATGTTACAATTTTTTCGTCTTTTATGTGATACGCAAACATGTAAAAAAAATATCCATTGTTTGTCTGTATCATTAAACTATACAGCGAATACAAGAAAAAAAATGGATGGAAACCCAACATCATCACATAAAGGTCAACCTGGCTACCATAGCAAAAATATATTCTAAAATAGGTATAATTGTTGGAATAGAAAGATTACTTTTATTAATTATCTTGTAGTTAAAATAGTCAAATTTATGAACAAAATTAAGTAAACAGAATTATCAAATATAAATTATATCTATAACATTAATATTGCAATATTCTACAATTAATCTCAAAATGTATATCAAAATGGATACTCATAGAAATGTACCCACAGAAAAGTGCATTATTATTATTATTGCATATATGTAAATATAAATATACATCTGTGTTTAAATATGAAGTATTTATCATTTTAATAGTTTATAATGACGCAAGAAAATGGAAATCTTACAAATCTTAAAGTTACAAAGGCATTTGTCATGAAAATTGATACGGTAGTAATTAAATGTAGTTACAATGAATTCATTTATTCTTTTTTTTTTACAAAACAAATGTCAATAAATTCAAAGTAAATAGGAAATTACATAAAAGAAAATGAAAATCCTAAGAGATATTAAAAACAAAACAAACATTAAGTGCTAGAAAAAGGTTAAGCACTAGAAAATAAAAGAAACAAACGAGACACAAAAACAATTAAAAAAACACAAACTTATATATTAATATTTTTAATTATTTTAATATTATAAATAAAGTTTTAGTAATCAAAATTATACACATTCGTTTTTTTTTTTGACAACTAATACATTTAATATATTAGGATTATTCATAGTTATTTTTTTAATACAGACAAAAATATAAAGGTTTAATTTTGCATAAACTTTCATAAAATTTTTTAATAATATAGATTTTAAAACTCTTAAATCATTGATATTTTCTAACATAAAATTTTGTTTGTTAAATGTAGGTAATTCGTAATAATAAAAGGAAAAATACAAATTCATAAAATCTATCAGAATTTAGTGTTTAGAATTAATTAAAGAAAACTAAATATTTAAAATGAAATTAATGATCATGAAATGCATAGAAAATTAAAAGAAAATCATCCTTAACTTTTGGTATACCAAATCTTGTTTTAAAACACAAAATAATTCATTTTAATATAACTAGTTTTCTTCCATAAAGATAGTTTCAAATAGTAAAAATAGTTTATTATATAAAGTAAAGCCGAGATTTTTATACACTATAAACTAGCACATACAAACTCAATATTTAATTTTGCTTGGCCAGGTATTTATAGAAAACATTGGGCCATGTTCTTTAAAAAAAAAATATTTTAATGAATACATGATTATTTTTTTTGACACATTACGTGGCGATTTTAGTCAATAACATAAGTTATAAGGACAGAAGTTAGAGGATTCAAAGTAGATATACATAGAGATTCTTCAGAAAATTTGAAGTTCATAAGCGGTTTACTTTTTTGCTTCCAGAAAATTGAAATTTCAGAATAATAAAATGTTGAAAAGAAAAATATATATATATATAAAAATCTATATAAAAAATTTGGTCAGTCTGTCACGTTAGAGTGTAAATAGTATTTGGCACATCTGTAGTTTAGGTTTTCAGCACAGTTTTTTTCTTTTTTTAATTTTCTTTTTTAATCTTCCTCATGGGTAGATAATCACAAAACGTTTTCTGTTTTGTTACATTTATGAATTTGTTTTGATTTACTAAAGAGTTCTGGAAAATTTTAATAAATTTTGTGATTGCTTTCTCTTGTTTTCAGTAGAAATCTTAAAAAATGACCCCCCCCCCAAAAAAAAATGAAAAAAATGTCCTGAAACCCTAAAATGCAGATGTACTTAGCATTTTTAGATGTGCCCATGCATTTCATTAAGAGGTTCTATCGGTTGATGACCAATCTGTTATTCTTACGTTTAAAATAACATTTCTTCATAGATTGTGAACATTAAATGGACACATCTTAAAGAATGGCTCTGTTCCCAATTATTTTGAATCATGAAGGAGTATCCTTTTTTAGTATTGATGCCATTTGATCAATAATTTCTGGTTCAATATTTAATTTTCTTGAATTAAAAAAAAAGTTATAAACTTCAAATCTTCTATAAAATCATTGAAACGAGTTTAAATGTAGTTTTCAGCAGAACTCGAAAACTCATCTTTTGTATCTGAAGCCCAAAACTTATAAGATAATCTGTTTAGTAGTTGTATAATCTATTTAGTGGTCTAGAATATTTTTAATGATTTAAGGTATAATAAGAAATAGCTCAAATAATATATCTAGTTTATTATTTTCTATACAGTTTGAAACTAATTGATAATTAAAATTTATAACTAAATTCAAATAACTTTAATATTTTAACACAAGCGCTAGACATAGACTTCCTGCTTTGAAAATGATCCACACTAAATGGCCTATACTGAAGACAAAAAAATTTATTTTGTAATATCTACTGGATCCTTGTATACTATGAAGTTTAATTATTTTCGAACAAATGCACATTTTCTTTTAATGTATTATATGTGAAAAATTCATATTTTGGGACAATGTTAAATAAAAATTCATTGATTTTCTTTTCTATTTATTTTCTTGTTTTACTTTATTTCATTTTATTTATTAAAAATTTACTTTCAGTATTAATTATTTCTGTAAATAAACATGTTTATTTTTGAAAATATACTTAAGATAAAAATTTTCTGTAAATAAACATATTTCAATGAAAATAATCAGTTTTCAGATATTTTTAGGTGTTGACCTATATTTTTGTCAGGGTCTTCAGATTAGGCCACACCATTTAGTGCGAGCCACTTTCGAACCAGGAAGTTGTTTGTCAGAGTAAATATGCGTTTGTATCTATTTCTAAAACTGGTTAAATTATTTGTTAAATTTATTTTTTTCTCAATACCAATAAGTGAAAAGTTTTAAAACTAACTTTAAATATCCGTAAGATCGAGTTCACATGATGAAGCAAAATAAAATACATCAAATACTAATTATCTATTCAGGCAGAAGTCCATACAATACTTTAAATCGATTATTACAACAATTATAAAACTGAAAAGTCAACATTATCAGATCACTTATAATACGTTTTTGCAAATTGACTTAATACTTTTTTTTTTTAATGAATCAGTACACAACATGCAGTGACCTGACCAATACACAACATGCAGTGACCTACACAATACACAAATCTTAGCCATGGCCAATAAAAGTGTATTCATAATAATAATAATAAACAATAAAATTATTGATTATAATTTTTTTTAACATTTAAGACTTAAGTATCCTTTTAAATACAGATATTTAACACAGACTGTACAACTTACATGAAAAATGCACTTTTCACTTATCCTAGATGATCTGACAAAAACAATATTAGTTTCTAGATTAGATTCACATATGAAATATGCAGAAAAAAAAATTGTAAAAATATGGAGGAGGTGCTGGGTGAACAAAATATGATGCAATACAAGTCTTTAAAAAACTAAAAAAAACGGAGAGGGGGTTTAAATATTCAAAGCTTAAAATATTCATTTTTTGCAATTTATTTCTTAGTAATGACTAAAAATGGTAAGAAACTATCATATCAAATAATTTAAAAATAAGTCTACAAATAAATAAATAAAAACTAAATATATTGTGGTATTTTTTACATCCTAAATAAGAACAATACATGCTAGAAGCTCATCCCATCAGACAGACAATTTGGTACCAATGGATAAAATACAGTAGTGGTGGTGGGGGGGGGGGCAAGACAGACATCCAAATTGAAGAAGGGGCCCATCAAGTCATATTTGAATCATCTCTTTCTCATAATATTTCTTAGTACATAGCTAAAAATAGAAACAATACATGCTTGAAGGTCACCCCATGATAGACAATTTGATATCGACGGTGATATAGTAGAAGATCCTGACACCCGGGAGAATCGAATACTCAATCTATAAAAGACTAGCAAGAGTAACCACTGGGAAAGAAAAAGCTAATCTTGATACTCCAGCATACAAGAAACATTTGAGTGTTACTCTCTTATTTATTACATTGTACCTTGTACAATAAACTTTTGTGTGTTGAGTCTCTTTTCATCTGATTAATTTATACTAATTATATTCCCTCAGAGATATATCAGATGGATATGAAGGGGAGGGGGATACACTCAACACCCAAATATTTCGTAGTACTAGAACTTGTACTTGAGTCTTTGCAGCATAAAAATCAAAGAGTTTGTCCCAGGCATCACAAGACTTCTGCATGCCACTTGTTAAAAAGTACTCGATAATATTTCCAAGATGTTGTACTGCTATTAGCATTATTCGCAGGTTTTAGACTTGTCTTGGTTGCATTCATTTTCACATTTTGGTTGTTATAATATCTGGCCTTCTTAGGGGGGGGGGAAGCCTTATGTTGTTAATCTTTTATAAATTTCGATAAATCTCACCTAAAGAAGGCTGGCTAGTACAACAGCCAAGACATGAAAATATCAGCAACCAAGATGAAGTTGCTCAAAATATGTGAATAATATACGTTGTGGTGCTTGTTTAAAATATCTAAATGTGAACAATATTGCCACTAGGCCACCAGATAAGTTTGTGAAATCTTTTGAGGAGGAAGGGGATTGCACAATTTGTTTAAGGTCAGGTTAGTTTCTTGAATTAAATGATCTACTATGGATGCTTCAAAAGTGCAAATTTTTATATGAAATGATGAGGAGCTAAAAATAAAGAAATCAACCAAAATGCCTGAGTGGTATTTGTTCTCTTCAAAAATCCCAATTATTATCGATACATGACATCATCATATTCTTCCCAAAATAATAGATTTTATGTTTTACAAAGTACAGAATAGTTAACACTTGATAACTACCCCCCCCCCGCAAAATTTATATCGAGCACATTAAATTGAAATTCTCTACATAACCCACATAGTTTTAATGTTTTTAACATTTTTATTTCATACGTTTCCTTCTTTAAAATCTGTCTCCTCCATGATGGAAAGTAGCCAAAATAGCAGCCATGCCTACCGTTATTGGCAGCCATTAGTGAATTGTCAAGAATACAGATTTTAAAGAAGAAAAAGTATGAAATAAAAAGTGTTATAGATGTTAAAACTCTGCGAGCTTGGAAGAGAATTTCAATCTAATATATTTGATATATGTTTTGTTTTTTCTTTTTACAAACTATCAAGTGTTAACTGTTTTGGATTTTTACAAATATTTTTCTAAAATGACCCAAAAGAGCATAATATATGCAAACATTTGATTTACATTTGACTATTATGCTAATCAGCATTGATTTTATATTATATATATATATATATATATATATATATATATATATATATATATATATATATACACACACACACACACACACATTTGATCTACAATCAGTCGATGAGCTCTCTCGCTTTTCTCAAATGTATTTTTTTTATTTATGGCAATGTTCTTGTATTTAAATATGAATTATGTTGGAACGATTAATCTGAATCAGGAAAATTATAGTGCAATTTCTGATTCCAAAAGCGATTCTTTTAATTTTTTTCATGTTTTAATTGTTTAAAACTTAATTTTCGATTGCTGATACTAATGATAAATATTCACTGATTTGACATCAGTAAAACTAAATCTATGGATCATAATAAGGAATGTAAGTGAAAATGGCACGCTTTAATAAATAGGAAAAGAATGGCACACGTGAAAAATATAGATGAAAATCTCACAATGAATTTATCAAAATCTTGGAAATGGCACACGTGAAAAATATAGATGAAAATCTCACAATGAATTTATCAAAATCTTGGAAAATCAAGGAAAAATATTACCCACCCTCCCCCACAAAAAAAAAAAAAAAAATCAAATCGGTAATTGTATTGGAATTAGGAAAATATTGAAATCGTCCTAAAAAAAAAAAAAAAAAAAAAAAAAAAAAAGATCTAAAGACTGAAGGCATATCACCTTAAACATTCTTATAAAAAAAACAAAAAAAAAAAAAAAACAATATTAGGGACAATAATCTGATGTAAAATAATATAAATAACTAGCAGGATCCATGTCCTGGCATTGCCTGGGAAAATTACAGAAAGCAAGAACCACGAACCCTAGAAGTAAAATGACCAGAAACACATTCTTTCCACCTAAAATGTTACCCCCCCCATATAGAAAATAGAAAAGCAAAATGAAAACAATCACTGAATAAGAATAAAAATAACAACATAGTTAATTAATGAGAGTTTGTTTTGAAAAGGAATATGCAAATTAGTTAATCTTTGGATATCATCAGCATCAACATAATTGAGTATATTAGAAAGCATTTTCTATTTTCCTATCAGAAATCTAAAGGTTTACTGGTTTCATATAAGTTAAATATACGTTCTCGACAACCATTCCAATGGAGGGTGAGACTATAGCATCAGCTGGCCCTGCTCTCAGACTGAGGTACAGTCCTATTTAGTCCTAGGACCTTAAGCATTGTTGAGCCTAGTAAGTACTAAAATGGGTGACCATTTGTCAATAAATGTGTTCTCCATTTATTTCCATATTGTTTCCAGTCGTCATGGACTTCTCCTTGCCACTGGACTCAAACAGCGCCGATTCAGAAGAGGAGTGATTAGAGATTGCACAACTTTTGCTTCACAACTCAGTAAGTGTCATCCATTATCCCTCCAGGATGATCAGGTGGTCCTCACCGTTCTGAAGGACAAACATCCACCTTCTCTTTAAGAAGAGGTTGGTTTATTGCCAACTGTCAGAGGTGCCCTGTACCAGGGAATGCCAATGGACTTCTCATTCACGTTACTGGTGAATGTTAAATAAAGGAGTTTCAAGATTTGATTCTCAGGAAGGATGTTATAAGGAAAGTAGAAAGTGGGTCTTGGGTTTACTTTTGGTAGTCTCGTAACTCTCGCTTCCCTTATTTTGTCCTTAAGTCCTCACATTCTATGAGCAATGTTTATGACAAAGAGAGAATAATTGCTGTTTTCTGGCTCAGAATCTTTTCCATATAACACTTACTATTAGCAAGTTTTTGGCTAAAGTAGTATTTTGTTTGTCTTTCTGTTTTTTAGCTCCTTACATCAAGTGGCTTTTAGCCTTGTCTGGAGCAATTTCCATATGAAAAAAAAATAGTTATAACTTTGCTAACATAATGCCAAAAAACTGTCAGCCAGAAACAGACTATTTTTACCATTTTAAAATGCCCATTTATTAGTTCTATAGAAACGACTTACAGCATGAATTCAACTTGCCTATCATCGTTGAAAACGGGTTCTATTTCATGACACGACAAATGCTAACTGTAAATGTAAGTACAAGTTTGTACATTTCTCCCAGATAAAAAGGCAAATAATTATAAGGCTGGCCTCTTGGCTAGAAACAAAGTGTAGTATCTAAATAAATTTGGGGATATCTTTAAGTGGAATGATCCCTAGTGTGAATGTGGTATTGTGGTTGTGTATTGTAAGACGCTTCTAATCAAGGCCACAAAAGACATTTGTTAGTATTTAGTAATGAGTAAATATATGGCTTTAACTGACATAATGTTGAAAAACTGTCAGTGAGATACGAATATTTAACATGGAAATAACTATAGAGCAGAGATAGACTAGCAACGTCTCTTTTGTGAAAAAGAGGCTGTGTTACAGAGGGGGTGGTGGAGTTACAGATGGCAGAGGGGACGATTAGTTATCTTTGGACTTTCGAAGATGATGTCAAAGGAAAGTTGGTCAGATCCTGAATCCAAGTGTCCCGGGAATGACGCCAAAGAAGTCAAAATGAAGGACGTAGAATCCCCGGGGATTAGTGAGTGGGACTGACCAACATTTCAAGACAATGCATGATGAAATGTTTTGATGTTATCTGTGCCAATAAAAGAAGACAATGATGAAAGAAGAGAGGAGCGACAACGGATAGGACAAGCGACACATTATCTCTCTATCACACCCCACCTTGCAACTCCTCCAAGCTGCCAAGTGTTGTCACTAGAAAATAAACATTTGTAGGAAATAGAAGACGACATTCCCCCACTAGATTTCAAAGTCAGTTTTATACTCTGTCAAGGTAAGAGAGAGTGCTCTGAGTGGCACCATTCCAGATGTGCCAACAGTATTCCATCTTAGGATGTTTTTGTCTTGTACAGATAGTGGATTGTGATAGGTACTTTCTGAGGCAGTAGAAGGATTTGACTATTTCATCCTGCGACCATGTCTTCTATATGAAAGGTTTTGCTTCCAAACAATAAAATAATAGTAATTTAATATTTCTCTTTAATGCTGTTTTAAGAATAAAAATATTGAAGAATCGAAACTCAAGTTCCTCTTTTTATAAGAAGCATTCAAAAGTTTCTTTATAATCCTTTTCAGTCCTTAACTCCATCAAAAGTTGAGAATTTACATTCTTTCTTATTTTAGAAACTTGTATTAATTAAGTTTCTTAGTTATTATCGACTGTAATAGGGATTGAACCTTCAACATCCAGAAGATACTCACAGGTGATAATAACTAAAAATGACTTAAAATAACTAATACTTCTACCTCTACCCGGTCATGATTGCCGAAACAAAAACAATCTACCTCTGTGAATAAAATAAAGGGTTCAGTTTGAAATTCAGTATAAACTTCCAAGTTTGATAAAGATTTTCAAGTTAAAAATTTTTTTTCCTTTTACAATGGGATCACCATATATCAAGGCCTGGAGGCCATTCGAGGATAGGGGTTAATGTGTGTATTGTAGTCATTGGGACAGTCGTGTATTAATCGTTTGTGGTGGAAATTTGGTATAATTAGATTTATGAGGACAGTTCAATAAGAACTTGTTTATGTTGGACCTGAATGACAATATTGCAGTAAACTAGAAAGCAGACCAGCAGAACAGTGTTCTACAGGCGGGCAGTTCTAGGAAAGAAGTTTTTTTCATGCAAACCATGTTTAGGTTTAGGCACCAAGAGAGAGTGGGAGAAATTATTGATAGTGATTTTGGCTAGATAAATGTTTTTTGTGAAAGATTGGTGAGAGAGAAACTATAGATTAGAGCTTTGTCAAATGATACAAGTGAATAAGGTGTGAGGTTAGATCCGTCGAAATGTTGTGAAAACAACAAACAAGATGAGAATTGTAGTCTAAATAATCCAAACTATCAATCCGCATCTAAAAAGTATTTGAAACAAGATGTAATTGTTCTCTACAATGACTGACCTGAATAATAACTCATATTGGCCAAAAGGAAGAGAAGTGGTAAGAATTTTAATGATATTAAAACAATTTGAATAAAGATTTTCACATACATTGGTCTTGTTGTGTTGATGATGATGATGATGATGATGATGATTTAATCTTGATCAAAGAATTCATATGAAAATAATTCAGATGACTTCCAACTTCACGACAGCTTTCAATTAGTTTAGATTGAAACGTTTAGGAAAGCTAGAAACGAGTCACGCCCAAGAGAGGTGTCGCTTTCCTTTTTAAAAAGGGTGATTAATGATTTTTCAACTTTGTACATGTGTTAACAACAGTCTCCCTCTCCCTTTTCCATTTCCCTATAACTGTAACAGTGAGGGCAAGAATGAAGACAAGTTAAAAAGACCAACAGAGTAATAAATGAACTTTTAAAAAAATGGTTTATTAAATTGATGGAAGTTTGAAAGTTGAAGAACATCTCAAAATAGACAATTTCTTTCAATATATAAGACGTAAACACAAAATAAAAACAATGGTACTCTACGATTTATTAACTATTATAATTTTTTTAAAAACAATTAAGAGTACGGGTTGATATTTGATAAATATTTCATTGTGACATTTTCTCCTACACACATTTTGCATCTTTAACATTGCACAATAGACGTTTTATGAGGAAAAAAAAAAAAAAAAAAAAAAAATCGCTCCTACTGAGCACGGTGTTCAAAGCACATTATATCACCTCACTCCAGCGGACTCTTCTTACAAGACGCCTTCGCTGGACTGGTCACATTCTCTATCAACAGGGCGATCTCATCAGAGAAGCCATTGATGTGATTTCTCCTTGAGACTCGAAAAAGCGATGTTGTGGCCAGCTTAAAATGTGATTCAGAACGGTTAAGCAAGATACCGAACCAATTCTAGGTCCAGGTCCGACAATCTACAGTGTTCACCATTGGAACTGTAACTGGCTGTTGATAGTGCCAGCATTGACAATGGATCGCGAGGCTTCATCAGCTTTCAGGTAAGATGCAGTGAATACATTGGATCAACCGGCTTAACCGATCCGGGGTGAATGCCACCTCAAGACAAGAAAACTCATTTTCTAGAATTTCTAAGACCTACATTAACTTTCTTTTAACCTTTTCTCCAATTTCTAACGATTAGAAATAAAAAATCTCATAAGCATTGAAAAAAAAAAAAAACTTAACATTGATTCGCAGCGATTATGACGTTTTTAATGAACAAGATATAAATCTAAGGATGACAAGGAAAATATCAAAGATGAAATATAAAATGCTTACAACTTTGAAGATATATTAATCACTAGCGGGGGGTACCCAGCGTTGCTCGGGTGTTTGTGTCGGGGGAGGGGGGGGGTTAAAATAAAAAAAGTTTTGGTAGGTAAGTATGAAGGATCGAAATCAAACTCTTGAGGCTAAGTTGGAAAATGAAGTGTGAAAAATAAACGTGTGACGTTAACCACTGGGTTACCACGAAATAGTAATGAAAACATGTTTGAATTTATTTAAGTATTAAGGAATTAGCAGGTTCCTGTACTTAATGACTTAATGAGGTCAACTTTGACTGCGGGGCAGTATTATATTTACTGCGGGGGCAGCTTTTAAAAAAATTTTTTTTCTGTTTTTCCGCGACCGGAACTCTGCCGCCAGAATTAGTTTCGCTTTTATTATGCGAAAAAGCCTAATCCACATGCGGCGATCGAAAAATGTTGAATATTTATCTTTTCAAAGTCGAGCAAATTAAATAGACAGGCGATCCCCATTATTAACTCGTAGATATTATCATTTAGACGTCATATAAAAAGTTTTAAGTTGTAAGCCGACCAAACAGTATAAATGCTGAAGTCCCTCAGGGGTCCATCCTAGGCCCAACTCTTTTCCTGATCTACATTAATGATCTTCCAAATCACATCGTTACATCATTCGTAGACATTTTTGCTGACGACACTACCATCTATGGTAGCACATCTAAGACAGTAAACAATCAAGTTCTCTCTGATTCTCTCTCCTCTGATCTTGATCACATTGTACAATGGGGAAAGGAGTGGCTGGTTACTTTTAATGCATCTAAAACCAAGCTTATATCTTTACATCATCAACGTTCTGATCCCCATCTGGCATCAATTAAAATGAATGGCTCTCGTCTTGGGGAGGCCTTAAGTTTTGACAGGCTTCTGGGCTTGACCTTTACTCCTGATCTTAAATGGAATATGTACATCAAATCTGTTGCCAAGGCCGCTGGAAAAATGGTCGGATCCTTCTATCGATCCAGTAGATATCTCACTGCTGATGCTATTCTCTATCTATATAAGAGCCAGATACGTCCAAGGATGGAATACTGTTGCCACATATGGGCAGGAGCTGCTAGAAAAGACTTGTCCTGCCTTGATAGGGTTCAAAATAGACTTCGTGGCCTGGTGGGAGATGTCCTTTTCTCTTTGCTGCAACCTCTATCTCACAGAAGAGATGTTGCGAGTTTGTCTCTGCTTTATCGTTATTTTCATGGAAAGTGTTCGACTGAGCTTCAATCTATGGTCCCCCCTCGCCAAACTTTCACAAGAAACACTAGACTAGCTGAAAACATTATCAATAATTTTCCACACTCTTTATCTGTGCCTAAATACAAATGTAGATTCCATGATCAAAGCTTCTTTCTTAGAACTGCACGCCTGTGGAATTGTCTTCCGTTTTCCTGCTTTCCAGCTGTCTATAATATGGTTGTCTTCAAGTCCAACGTGAACAAGTTTCTGATGAGCCGTTCCACTTAAAAGTTAACAAATTTACCAAACTTCCATTACTATCGATTACTATATTGTCCTTTTGACTACTCTACACTCTTTAACCCTTATCCTTGAGTGGCCTATCGGCCTTGATAAGTGGTGACGCCTATGTAAAAAAAAAAAAAATTGCTTCTCGGAAAAAAGCCTTTCTCGAACATACACAAAAAGCGAACATACATACACACACATTTTCACTTTTATATATATAGATGATCATCCTTGATACAGACAACAATGAAATGAAATAAAGTCTGATCTATTTTTTTATATACATATGGAGCATTGCATTGCACCTCTCCCCTCCCCACACACACAATTTCCTATATTTTCAAGCTTTTGCCAGGTATTTTCCCCTCATTCCCAAATCAACAAAGTCTAGACTATTCTTGTAATGACTCGTTCTCTGTTGATTGTGGTATGAAACTGGTCCTGTGCAGTTCTAGGAGATCCACCTTCCCAGGCTTTGCTTTCTCTCTTTAAGAAAGAGTTTATTGCTAATCACCTGAGGTGTCTGTACCAGAAGAATGCAGACAGTGCCGTTCAGACATCTCTTGCAAGGTCAAAGTTCTCCCCTCCCTTAGGGGCACTGACTTTTCACTCCCACTTTCAGACCCTCATGTCACATTTTTCACTGTGGAATAGAAATAAATACCATTTCCTAAATTTGCAAAATTACTACCACAAATGTAAATGGGGTTTCATGCAATATACTAAATAATGCACCTCAAGAAAGAAAGAAAGAAAGAAAACGAGAGGAGGAGGAGGAGGAGGATAGTAGAAGGTTTTTATTGCCATCTTATTAAAATTTATCCTGTTAGTTTGGTTGCTTGTCAGCATACACACTTCATGTTATTGAATGATTTAGGTATTGGGAGAAAAGGCGAACAGAATGATGTAAATAAGTGAAAGGGTGGGAGAAAAAGGAGGGAAATGTGATAAGGAGAGGAAAGGAAAGCGAGAGGGAAAGGAGAAAGCGAGAGGGAAAGGAGAAAGTGAGAGGGAACGGAGAAAGAGAGAGGGAACGGAGAAAGAGAGAGGGAACGGAGAAAGAGAGAGGGAACGGAGAAAGAGAGAGGAAGATGGATAGAAATGTGGGAGAGAGAGGAAGGGCAGTGAAAGAAAGGGAAGATAAGTGTTAGAGAGAGGAGGGGGTTTCTATTATGCTATCAAAATGTATTCTGCTTTTGAATCCTTTGACTCTGGAATCCTTGTAAAAACATGATTATTACCCAATGTCCAAGTTATGAAATTATGCATTCCACAATCTATATAACAAATACTGACTCAATAAAAACTACTCTGAAAAGTGTTGAGTGCATATACATTCGCCTCATCATTACTATGAAACTCCGAAGTAGAACCCAATGCGAATAATTGTCTTCATAGGTCACATAATTAGTAAATAGAGTCTACCTGATTATGACAATTTATTTTGAATAAATAAATGGAAAAACAGTTACGGCTCTTGATTAAGCACTCTTCAATAAGATGCATCAGTTTTGTAACGACCGCTCACGTTTGTTAGAGAACATTAACAGACAAGAACATTATGAAGACTAAAGAGCTCAGGAGACAAGTCAGAGATTAAAGTGATGAGGCGTATAAGACAAGGTTATATTATAAAAGAAATGTTGCAAGTTTGGAACATTATCTCGCATTCCAAAACAGAAAAAGTGTGACACAGACTAACATATGATTGTCCACCTGAACCAAAAAGAGCATTAAGCAGAATGTGAATAAACATTAATAGGTAAATAGAAAATAAATCTTTACAGCAATAAGGTAAACGATCATCAAAAAATTTAGCTCGATTTGATTAGAAATGTATTTTAACCCATAAGGGCCTTATCAAACGAGAAAAGTTAGTCGAGGTTTAGCATCCAACTGCAATAATTGAACAAATTTAGAACCGTTTTTGTATTTATTAAAAAAAAAGGGGGAGAAGGTGGGGAATAGCGGGAATAGGGGAAGGAAGGGAGTAGAGGGAAAAGGGGTGAAGGGAGGGAGCAGAGGGAAAAGAGTGAAAAGGAGAGGAGAAAGGATGCATAATTTAAAGATGGGAGAGAGAGGAATAAAAAAGAAAGAGAAGGAAGGAAGAATTTGTAGGGGGAAATGGAGAGAAAGGAAGAGAGATAAAAAAATGTGGAACAGAAAACGCCATGTCGGCCATCACATTCATTATATATCACAAAGATAATTCATATCATTATATTAGTACCTATTAAAATAATAAAAAGCTCAATATACTAGATAGAACAATTAACAAGCAAGAGAATTGATGATGAAAGTAAAAACTAAATGAATTACAATATTTATTATTCAATCAAATATTCAAACAAGGAATCAAAATGAAGAATAATCCCAAACACATAGATTTCTAAAAGTCAGAGGATAAGTCAGAAAATAATGCATTACTGGTTAGCATAAAATTGAAAATATTATGAGTTAAAGATTATTCTTTATTTCAATGTATTGTTTGAATATTTGATGGATTAATGAATATAATTTATTCAATTTCTTTTCATGATCAGTTTTTTGTTTGTTATAGATATATTTTAGCAGGCTGCCTTGTGTTGTCTGATCATAAAATACACTTCTGGTGCTACCAGATCAGGCTGTCTAAAGATATTGGCTTCCTGAGATGAAATGCACCTAACATTGATACTTTTTGCCTTTCTATTTCCTTTTGCAAAACTTAATTATGTCCTGCAAAACCAAAAACAATCTACCTTTTCCCCCTTTTTCCTTCTTCCCATTTCCCCTTTCTATCGCTCCAACTTCCTGACTGGTTTCCTACCTTAAATGTACGAAACATTAATACTGTAATCCTTTTCCCTCTCAAATTGCAAAACTCGTTCATGTTCTGCAGGGCATGGAACAAAAACGATAAAATTCACTATGAAACAACCAAACCAAACACTACAAACAAGCGATTAAAGATACAAAAAGTTTAAAGAATAAAAACCTTCAACAAAATAACTGAATGCAACATGAATACTATTTCCAAAATAACTGGATTAAATAACCCAAAAACAACCAAACCAAACCTAAAATACACTTAAATATGATATTTTAATTTATGCAGATTTCATATTGATTATTATAGAGCTAATACACTATTGATTATTATATTGTGCCTAATATATAGTAGTGATTTCAAAAGTAGAATATATATATATATAACTTGGGTGCCATCAGCTAGAATCAAAACTAAAACATTTCTCTGTAGTCGTATTCATTACCGTCTGATGTCCATATGCATATAAAAACTTAAATATAACATAGTTAAAGATATAAATGCATAATTCTGCATACATAAATGGCATAACCCTGTTGACAAACAGGTTCCTGTCAGATCAGAGAAGTTAAGCAATGTTGAGCCTGGTCATTAATAAAATGGGTGATCAATTTCGGAATTCCAGGCATTATATGTAGGAGGATGTCGACATCTCGCTGCAAGAGTTGCAAAAACCTAATGTCATCATCTCACCTAATGGAGGATATACATGCGACTGGGGACCGCTTGTGAATTTAATACTCCCATGGAACTTCCTCTTTTGGAGGAAGCCAGTTAAACTCAAATAGGATTAGTGCTATTTCACACACACTCACATTTCTGCATGTGTAGAAATAACATTTTTTTACTGGCTATCACATTTGGTTTAACGTTTTATTTTACAAGCTGGCATGTGTTGGACGACTTTTAAAACCAACTTTGAAACTAACCTATCTCTGGGTATGTCTTTATTCATTCATCTTATTCTCAATTTCATCTTTATCACTTTCCACACTTTCCTTGACCTTTCCCTGTTAATGGACCCTGCTACTGCAATTGTTTTGCATCTACTAAATCAAGAACTCTCATTAATTCTTTCAATGTGACTAAAATAACAAAGTCTCCTGTTTAGAACACATCTCCTTATACTGTCCAGATTTCATCTTTCTTTACTGTGGTCAACAGATCTAATAAGACTCAACATTGTGTAAATTAGATAGGGGGAAAAAAACAAACAAAACAAAAAGGAAATAAAATGTGCTCCCCATCAGAAAAGTAGTCAAACTAAAAAAAAAAAAAATTTGAAATAGAATCTAAAATTTAGCAAAGCGATTCCTTAATTCTGATAAAATCTATGATCCTCAAGCAATATTCTTCAATATTTTTATATTGAAAGCCTGACAATTTTTATGGTTGCATCATAACCTAATTTCATTTGTATGAACTTATTATCTTAAACCAATAATTTAAATAAGCAATCACGCGATATCATGCTACAAATACAAAAAAAGTATAAAATAGAATGAATATCTTAAATGTATACTGATTATTTGTGAGTTTATCTTTAACAAAGATAAGAAAGTGCTCAATATCCAACAAGTAGAGCAGTAAGAAAAATCATGGATAAAACCACAAAAATGTAATTTCAACTTGCTACTAAAAGCTTCACATCAAAAAAGGATTTTGCAAATGTATCTACCAATTTTCAAGATCCCTTTGGATTTGATACTTTTAGTATCACATTGAATATGTTTTGTTTTCTTTTTGTAGGTTTGATCACTATATATATATATATATATATATATATATATATATATATATATATATATATATATTTATGAGGTAAATAACAAATAAGGATTTAACCAATAACATTGCACACACTTTGTAATCTTATAAATGCACAACATAGAAACTGAAGCCTTAATAACAATAATGATGACCAAAAAATGAAATGTACAAACCTTGTACAAACATGGAACTTACTAGAAATAATAAAAGCAATATAAATATAACATGCAAAAAAAAAAAAAAAGCCAAGATATGCTATAACCAGCCAGATTTTTCAGAGGAACACAATTTTTTTAATGAATTTTTTAGTAACACTTAGAAAAAACAAAGTTTCAAGCAATTTTAAATGCCAGGAAAAATATGCATTTTTTTTCTTAAAGAAAAGAAAAAAAAAAAGAAAAATTAAAAGAAATTTACACCAATTGATCAAATTTGAGAAAAATTATAAAATAGTATTGTTGGCAAAAAAAAGATGAACACGATTTGTTTATTAAGGGGTGGTAAAATTTCCAGGTTTTTTTTTTTTTTTTTTTATTTCATGTGTGATTCTTTTAAAACTACTTTTGCACTGTAGATTTTATCAAATGATAGACTACATTTGATAGAATATACTGAAATATGGAATATGTTCACAAGAACAAATATTCATCACCTTGCATCTTATATACAAAGTTTAATCTTCCTATATTTTTTCTAACTCTACTGAAAATAAGTACGTCTCATCATCATTGGCATTATGGTCTTGAGAGATAGATGCCCTCTTATATAGATACACTTGAAATTAGAGCAACTTTTCCATGGTGTTAAATTGGTCAAGATGTATGGAAGACCCTCTGGATCATACTAATAGAATCCAAAGGAATGTTTGGTATCAGTTGATTGAGTGAGATACTAAAGCGTGAAATTTTGGACTGCACTTGAATACTAGATAGAAAAATTCATCTGTCTATTGACAGACCTAATGTGGCTATGCATCTTATATAAAAAATATAAAATTAAATCAATGTATTTTTAAAAATTTGAGATCGATAGTCTTAATTCTGGCTAATCGATATTTGATTCTATCTAGCTAATTTTGTCTTCATCTTTCATAGTGCAACTTCTTTACATTACCAAAAGGACTTTTGCTTTAATTTCTTAAAAATATTTATTATTGTTGGAATAGAAACATTTTCATTACATCTAAACAGCATAAGCCACTTAGAATATTTTTTCTTCAGTTCTTTTAAAAAAATATCCCATGATTGTTAGAATGGAGTCATTGTTATTTATCACCTAAACAGCACCAGCCACTTATAAAATTAAGATTCTATATTGCTTTATCTGTGTCTAACTTAAGATAAAGTAATCTGTTTATTTCTTTGAATTACTTGCATAAAATATAAGTAGTGTTATCATTAATGCAGTATAGAAAGACCTACTGCAACTGACCAAATAAAAGAAATTGAAATTTGAGAACTATTCGTAAGAAATGATTTATCAAGAATTTCTAAATATACGTTTAATTTTCACCTATCAATAAAAATAAGCTAACTATTGATATACAACAGCAATCATGCTATAAATAACCAATTTATTCTAATACTTTTCCTTTTTTAAATAGATTTAATACTTTCAGGTTTAGTTTTCATTTTCATTCTTTTTAGTTTGGAACTGACGTCTTGCTGGCAAAAGAGTATTTTTTTTTCTCTTTTCTTGAAATTTAAAGAACAGTCTATTTTTAAACATATGTTAATTTTTAAGTCATGGGTACACTAGACATTTTAATAATAAACATTTTTTTTTAATTATCCATCTCTATAAAATATATATTGTGTTCAATTAAATATGATAAATCAGTTGCCTAGATGTAAATGAAACAATTTTATATAAGGTCTCCTGAATTGCTGCCTCTAAAAATTGCTTTGAAATAAGTCATAGAAAACATAACAGAAGCAACATCTGTCACGTAACTTGTTGCTATATTCCATGCGTTGAATAACTAAATAATTAAAGAGATCAAGAGAGGTAAAAAAACCATAAAAAATCATCTTCTCAACAATGGTCATTCAGATACTGTTCCAAAATGAAGCTAAATCAAGACTTAGTTTTTTTTTTTTTAGCCATTAATGTTTCATTATGGCTTTAAAACAAAAATGGATAATAAAAATAATAAAGACAAAACTGAACCAATTATTTAAATTTTAAAATGATTAGGTTGAAATTTAAAGCAAAGCCAATTTAAATTTTTTTTTTTTTACTAAATTTCAATATGATGTTAGTTTTAAGTCATAGGTGCATGAGACATTTTAATGATACTCATTTTTTTTATTACATTTTTTAAAAATTATCCAATTCTATAATATATGACAATATAAGATACAATAAAATTTATGATGAATGAAGTCCATAAATATTCATTGGTGAACATATCATTAATTAAAATTGTCTCAGTAAACTAAATATTAATAAAAAATAGGTGTTATTACTTGAACTGACAAGATAAATAAATGCATGTTATTTTGTAAGTCTGTATATTCTTGTGTTAGTTTGTGGCCATATTTGAAAATAAGATAAGTGAATTTTTTAAATCTTAGAATTACACAAATCTCTCAACAAGATATTCTCTATATAGCTCAGATAATGATTAATCAACAAAATGAATTTTGGACAATTCAGTTATACTCTATTTCATGAATTGAAAAACAAAAAAATAAAGTGCTAGAACTCTGGCAAAAGTTGAAGAAAAACGTATACTCTATGAAGTGTTTCTTTCTTCTTGCAGTAAAGTTTGTTATATATATATATATATATATATATATATATATATATATATTTGTTGGATAACACAAACAATTCATGTCTACTCATTCTGGTTTAGAGCCTTTCCAACCTTATTGATTATAAAATACATATACAAAATAAAAAAAACCCCAAACACCCACACACTTTTATAAATAATCCCAAACCAGTTGTTGTACTGTCAAGAATCATGCATGTCAACATAATTAAAGGAATGAATTGTAAGATTGTCAACATCTTGGAAATTGGAATGTAGACCCTTGTCATTTATATATTTAAACATTTTACATGCATAATATAAATACTGATGGAAGATTAAGTTTTTTTCTTATATACAATATAGTTTTGTTAATTAATCAAATCTAAGTTGATGTAGACTGATGACCTGGATGAACCAAGTTCAAATCTAGTTGATTCCATACCACCACTTTTACTTATGGATGTTGGCAACCATTACATGATTCCTCCTGTAAATATCTGATTCTAAAAACCAAAATAAAAACATCTGGGAACCAATGCCAACAAGAGAATCAAGCCCATCAAAAATGTTATACCGATTCATACAAATTTATTTATTGATAGGATCAAATTATTAAGGTAAAAAAACTAAAGCCTGAGTTAAAGACAATCATTTTTTTTTCATTGGAATAAGATAAATGCCAAATGAGAAAAGGTCGAAGCTTTCATCACAGGAAACATATTTGACTTTGATAACCATGGAATGGTAATCTGTAGACATAGCAGTCTAGAAAAAAAATGGTTGCTGAGTTTGAGTTTTATGTAAAAACTGAAAAAAAATCCCTTCTCCACATATAAATTATAAAGATAATTTGTTTGTAAGGAAAGTTTGATTTGTTTAAAAAATAGAGTTTTTCATATTAAATGACGAAATCCATCTTTTGAACATTTCCATCTCCAATCATCAACTGACTGCGAATAACGGGTCAACAAGTATGATAAATTACAGATTTCACTCTTCCAAGTATTGGCTTTTAACCAACGCTTGGCAATTCATTGGATAATTTTGAAATTTTCAGCCAACTTCATGACAAATTGAAATGTTATTTCTTCAGCCCACATGAAATCATTGTCATACACATTATTTACAAGATTTATTTGACGCATTTTAAGAACTCGGCGGCCATTTTATTTTTAGCCTACTGTCTATACATTACTCCATGAGAATTATTTTACAGTATTTATCTATCCAAAATAAATAAATAAATAAATTATAAGGAATCACCATTATATTAAGCAAAATTGTAGACTTTAATAACGTTATTACATATTACTTGGAAGTCATATGGTTTTGGAGTTAAGAAATTATTTAACAAAAGCATAAGGTTATTGTAGTATCCAATATATAAAATTATCCTCTGAGATTTTTAAAGTTTGATCAAAATAGCATACAAGCTGAAAAATTAAGCTTTTTTCTTATTAGGCAATTTTCATTTTTTTTTTTTTTTTACCATTTTATTAGCAACATAATAAAATACTTAACTATGATTGATTTAACAAATTACTTAGTCCAAACTAGACTACTTCCAATATGAAAGAATTTTAACTAATCACTAAAAAATAAAAATCTGTAAGGAGGATAACTCATTTTGATTTGAGGAATATAAAAAGGAATGTCTACCTTAAATTTAAAAGTGTGTAAACAAATAAAAATTAAGAACTAAAATGATTTCACTGCATCTGAGACAACGCTGAATAAGGATAGCTAGTAATTAATATAACGATGATGATGCAGCTGGAAGCAACTCATAGATAAGGAAATAGCTCCATAATTAAAATATACATTTTATGATTGAATTGTCTTTACCGTCTCATCACTCTATGGTTCCCAACCTTTTTTGGTTTGAACACCTTAAGAAATTTCCCACAAACCTCTTAAAATTTATATTGTGTTCAAGGATAAGTTTTGCGAATTTCGACTAATATTTTATCAAAAGAAAATCATGACTTTATTCTTTAAACAACAATATTCAGCCCTAAAATGGAAGCAAGAAGTTAGATTGAAAAAGAAAAAAAAAAAACACAAAAGAGTAACAAATAATATCCTATTTTTTATCAAAACTTTTCTTGCATCCCCTGAAATATCATCTTGCAAGCACTGCATGTTGAGAATAATTGCTCTATGGATATGTAACAGTCATCTGCCTAATAGAAACATAGCAACACACATCATCACGTTGGGCCATAATAGTAAAAAAAAAAAAGAAAAGATACATATCTTTCCTTATCAAGTCTTGTACATATTTTTTCATAATATGGCTGGCTATAGAATATTTTTATACATGGATAATGTGATGAGACATCTCCAAATAAAGATTACAATAATTTCCTAATAATTTTTAAGCAACTTCTTTTAAAAGATTTGAAGCAAACAGCACGATTTTATAAAATCTTATTATTTTATAATAATTTGAGGCTACGAAATTATTTACATAACCTGGAGAAAGATTAAAAAAAAAAAATGTTTTCTGCTCTTTTGCGATAACATTCATTGGCTATTGATGAGCTATGGATTTTTTTTCATTGATAAAATAAGAAAAAAAAAAGGCAGTAACAAAAAAGATTTTACATTCAAATAATAATAATAATAAGAAATAAATATGCATGGTAAATATAAGAAATGTTTTGCTAAACTAAAAAATGATTTTTTAAAACAAGTTTTTGGCAGCTCTCAAAAATAAAAAAAAAATTTTTTTTTTAAATAACAATGAAAAAATCATTTATATATTTGTTTTCTATAAAGTTGTTTTCTTATTGATATAAATGTATCTTAATAATTCTTTATTAAGACATGCAATTGCAAAAAAAAATAACACACTGCCCCTGGATTTCAGAATGGTTAAAAAATAAAATACATTACAATATTATATGCTAAAAGAAAAATGTTTACAAAATGACTAATTGGGAAAATAGCAAAAGACAGGGAAGATAATTCTGTATTTAATGATAATACAGATAAATTGGATTAAATGAAGTTTGTGAAAGAAAATCAAATATGTTCATATAACACCTTTCTGGTTTCTTCTGATAAAAGTATTTACAGTTAAAAATAGTGACAAATCGAAATAAGTTAAAATCAAATTTTAAAAAATGAACAAAAACAAATATAAAATCGAGATTTAACAATGCCTTTAACAAAATGACATATACTTTGCATTAAAATATGATTTCTATCTGGTAAAAAAGGAAATAAATATTCTTTTCTTGAGAGCTTTTTTAAGTTTGTTTGATTATGGAAATGTTTAGTATTTTAATACCGAACTGGCAACATTTTGCATTGATTTGACCACAAAAAAAAAGAAAGGAATGTAGAAGAATTCATGAGAAACAAACTAAAAATTCAAGAAAGGGGCTTCATGAAGATGGGACACTGAAATGATAGGAAGTTCTACATGACAGAGAGGATTGGTTCAATTTCACTTGCGAAAATTCTTTCCTCATTCTGAACAAGCAACTTTGATTGACAAGGAAATGCTGCAATCTGCAGTTGGATACAATCCTAAGCTAACAAAGCAAGAATAGGTACAGCAGGTCAATATAAGAATAATAAAGTCACCTCCCAAAACTTTGAACAAAGAGGGTTTCATTTTCTCACTAAAAACATGACAGAATTTCTTTCCAACTTAATATATGACCACATCATAACATAATAAAAACAAACAAACAAATATTTTAGAATACACCGGATGTAAAATATGTTAATAAAACAAGATCAGAGATAAAACAAGTAGGGCTTTCCTATACTATATAGGCCAGAGTAAAGGGAGGTAATTTTTTGTATCCACCTACATAGGTCAAACATAAATATATATATATATATATATATATATATATATATATATATATATATATATATATATATATATTATTCAAATAAAAAATTCCAGTACATAAACTCCAAAATAGATGCTTAGCAAACACCAAGAAATTAAAATATGACTTAATGGATTCATAATTTAAGAGTTCTCAAGTTAGGTTATAACAAAAATATTTTATTTCTACACTCCTCATTTGAATAAAATCGTACAGAATTTTAAAGAATGACAAAGTAAATAAAACACAGCACTTTTTTTTTTTTCATTTATCAAGAACATCAAAATCCAAATAAAAAAAGAAGCCATCCACCATTCTATCATCTTTAGGTTAGTCGAAATAGAAAACCGCCATTTCTAGTAATTAGGTGCAAAAAATCACTTTCATTTTTGTTTTATAGGTAGGAAAGTATACTAATACAAAATGTCGGATCATTTGAAAAAGAAAATGATGTATTTTCTGGATTAGAAGGAAAAAGCAAAATGAAGATATCATTTATAAAAAAAAATGAAAACGTTATAAATCAGAAGTAATGAAAATGTGAGAACTAATATTTTATTGATAAAGGTAGAATACTTAGATTTGAAATTACCATATGTGAATTTGTATGTATATATGTGTGTGTGTGTGTGTGTGTTGGGATGATTAATTGGAATCGAGAATAAAAAAAATTGGAATGTTTTGGGGTATCGGAATTGGTATCAGAAAAATTTGTGCCTATTTTCCAATGCCAAAAACGGTTCCTTTATCTTCTTTTTTTTTAATTTCATTCTGTTTAAAACAAAATCTTTCACTGCTGGCAGTAATAATAAATATTTATTACAAAACTAATATCTATAGATCACCCCCACCCCCCGCACAAGTGTGTTTTTATGTTTGATGAAATATATACACATTTAACATGTGTTTTATGGTAATTGATACAAAACTTTACAGTTAAATATTTAGAGATTTATAGAGAATTGGAATTGGTAATTGCATTGGAATCGGGAAAAATATTTAAATTGCCCCATCACTAATATATATGTATATATATATTGCTTAATTCTTATGATTTATTTATACCATTAAAATCGTTTTTAATTTAAAACCGACCCCTTCCACCTATTTGTGATACAAGATGACTCCCAAAAATGCCATCCACAGAAACATTAATATAATTCACAATCCTTTCTAAAATCTAACCATATTTTACGCAAATAAATTTCAGTCTATGCCGGACTTGTCTAACGAGTTTCTACCATGAATATCTAAGCGCCTAGAGGACATTTTGGTGATCCTAAATAGGTTTCACACTCACCGGGCTTTAACCCCCCAACCCCCCAGGATAAAAATCTGATGGTTTATTTTATCTGCAGAGCACTCTTGAACTAAAGATGGTGATCATGGCTCAAACCAGGGCAGTGTCAAGCGAGTGGTAAGTGAGAATTATTGCCAAATGTTGAATCTCATATTCATATGTGCTTATCATTAAATGGATATGAAACAAAAATTGACAGTTCATTTGTACCAAATATATTTGCATTACAGAAAGGATTAGAAATGTGATTAACAATTCCACAGATGGAATTTTTAGGCAAGGACACCCTATATTAGTTTAGTCAGATTTCTAATACTAATTTTTTAAACAGAACATTCTTCATCTAAAGTCAACATTTGTTTTTATTTATTTTATTTCTTTATCAAGTTAAAGAATGCATGAAACACATATCTCAAATTGGCATTTTGAAATTGTCAGCATCACTGATTTGGTGTTATCATATATATTAACAATCAATGGCTAATTGAATGTGCTCCGATGAACTCATAGCACTTGTGCCTCCTCAATGTACATATACCCGACTAACCCAACAAGCAGCAAAATCCCACTCCTTCACTTTTGAAATCCCTAAGTGCCTTCTATTCTGATAGTTTCTTCTCTCAGACTGCTAAACTTTGGAATTCCATCCCTGTTTCTTGCTTCCCTTACTGTACTTAGAACTTTAGATGTAATGTGAACAGACATAATACTGCTCAACTCTCCATGGTCAGCTGTTAGACACGATCCCAAATAGCAGCCCCTTAGGTTCCAAGTAGCAATATGTTTTGTTTGGGGTGAAAAAGAGGGTAAAAAAAATGACTAGAATTGTTTTAATACATAATATTAAAAAAATAAATAGTATTTTGAGTGACACATTATTCAATGGAATTGTTCTGGTTAGTAATATTCAACATCGCACACTGAATACAAAACGTATTGCTAAGAGGGAAATGATATAAATGCTTATTAAGTAAACTCTGTTGAAATTTAAGCATCAATTGAGAACCTAGCAAGAAAGCACAAATTACATGTGATGCCTCAATGATCTAAGACTCGTATAAGATAGTTATACCATATGGTTAAGACCAGTAAAGAGTCTATAATATAATACATGTAATATGCATAGTGTTTAAAATATAATTATCCACTGACACGTGTTTCGTCATCTATGACTCAGAGTGGCCAAATCTAGCAATATATATAATATAAATAATATATGTATATATATATATATATATATATATATATATATTGAGAGAGAGAGAACAAAACAAGGAAAAATTAAGAAAATAGAAAAAGAAATAGTGCAATCATTAGATGAAATAAATCTTTTTTAAAATCCAGACACCAAAATAAAATAAAATTAAAAAAAAACAACAATGTTAGTAAACATGTGGATTAGGTGGTTGGATTAAGTGGAAAAGGTGGACTATAGAATAAAAGATCAAGTATTTATTAGACCTCTCAAATAAAGTTTATTTAAATTTCTTAAACGCTTTTTTTAATGTTTGATAAGATAGATCATGAAAACCTAAATCTACAATAATGACTTTTTTTAAAATAGAGTAATATACTTTTGGAACACATTACCTAATCAAATAAAAAGTAACAAATGTGAGTATGAAATGGAAATAATAAATTGAATGAATAAAAATATAATAGTAAAAGAATTTAGAAGAATATTTTTGCAGTTTATTTGATAAATATGTAATAGAATTCAATCCGCACACACACACACACACACACACTAACATGCCGCACGGAGTTGCCGGGTCATAAAATACGCTTAAATATGATATTTTAATTTATGCAGATTTTGTAGTTCTTATTATAGAATCAATTCTCTATCAATTATTATATTGCATCAAATATATAGTAGTGATTACGCCTACCAAGTTCCAACTTTGTTAATTTTTACCACTTAGCAGCAATTTTTACTGGCTAAAAACCAAATCAAATTCGTTACACTGGTTCAAATCTATATACCGTTTTTTTTTTTAACCTTTTAAACTTGTATGAAGTTTCAAGTCTGCAGACCAAAAATTAACAAGAATTTAGTAGAGTCCGTTCCTCAAACAGACAGACAAGGTCACTTACATATTATATATGTGTGTGTGTGTGTGTGTGTGTGTGTTTATATATCAAATTGATAATGAGATATATTTATATATATGTTTCTGTGTAAGTATATGTGTGCATAGATATATTTCATCTTGATCAATTTTATTTATTATATAAAATAATTATATATATGCTTTTTAAACATTTTTAAATACAATTCATATTTATTATTTATGATTTCTAATTTATTTTCTGAATATAATTCACAAATGTATTTAAACCACATTTATTATTTATTACTTATATAATATATAACCATTTATTTATTTACATATGTGTTAGCCCAACATAATTGACCAAAGACTGCTTCTCCCTGCATTGGATTTGAAACAAATATTCCCAATCATTTTCCAATCTTCTATAGCACATATATAAATAAATAAATATTACGCTCTTATATTGAATTTTCTTTATAATCGAGCACTTTTGTGGGTTTCTCTCCCACAAACCCTATACACATGTGTGTGTAGGGTTTTTGGGAAAGATGTGCATGTGTACGACTTATTTTAACACTTTACTGCAGTTTTCTGGATCATTCAATCATCGAAAGTCCATTAATCAACTTCTGAATGTTTTTAAACAAAAAATTCAAATGTACAAAAACGTCCAGGAATTAAATGATATTGATGCCTTCATGTGTACATCGTCTTGATTTGGCTTGGCTCCAATTTTTAGTTCATTTTTATTATACATATGTGAAAGATAATAATGCACAAACAAAGGTATACACATATTATACAGATATTGTTATAACAGTTTTCTTTCATTAATAAGTGGGTGCACTGGTGTTGGATGCAATCATGTTTGCAATATTAAGTTGTGAGTGCTCAGTATTGTAAAGTAGAATATAGATATAGATATATAGATAGATAGATCAGGTTACTTATGTAATAAAACTAGGCCTTAATAAATGCTGCTGCTTCTACTTTTTTATCGATTATTACTGAAATATGACGCCAGTGTAAAATAATTCCTAGGATAATGCAACTTTATTTGACAGAAATTGAATAAAATTACTTTTCTTTTTTGGTCAAGAACACAAACCAAATTTTCACAGTGGAAACTGAATAAACAGAATAAAATATTGAGTTGATGCTATCGATAAGAATATATGTGCAACAGACCGGCTCGGCTATATGTTTTGTTTATTTTCTTTAAACATTAAAACAAGATTTATTAAAGTAAGAGATGCCCAAAGGGGCATAATAAATGATAAATAAAACACATGTTCTTTATATAATCTATAATAATAATAAAAGATACGAATCTTTATAGTAATCTTAATTATAGTTTAGAAGTCTATATCAATAATATAAAAGCCTAAATCTCTGTATATTATACTAAAACTCTGAATCTTGTGTTTGTCTCTATGCACAATGAATGGCATCAGAGAGATGATGTCATCTACTAAAACAGGTTCAAGATACCAGGAACAGATCCTTTGATGTCAAATGTTAAAGTAACAAAAGGATACTGTCTGATGATTGACTCTTTGATAACATAATTATGTGTGTGTGTGTATATATATATATATATATACATACATACATACACTAGACGAAAAGCTTTTTGGTTCATATAAAAATTCAACTAGAAAGATACATAAAATTTTCTTTTCTTTCTAAATTCAAATAATGCTCGACTTCGTTTAAAACTTGGAACAATACAATCAATTCAAGAAAAATACTTTTTGTAGACAGATTTAAGAGTATTTGAAAGCTAATTAACACAAATTAAGTTGGTTTAATAAAGAGTATAAAGGAAGGAATCTAATGGAGGAAGTTAACTGTATTGCAAATGGTTAGCTCTAGACAAAACATAAGCACAATTCCATTCATATAAGTAAAGTGCAATAACAAGGTGTTTGGTTATCTTAATAGAATAACACAGATTGCTTCTTATATGTAGATACATCACAAGAATTAAACGAAACTATTTTTTAATCTTTTATTATATAAAGGGTAAATGTCTGCATGTCCAGCTAAAACTTGAAACATACACAACAAATGCTCACAAAAATTTTTTCTCTCTCTCTTTTTCTTTTAAATCGACATAACACCAGAGGCATAATATCAAAAAAAAAAAAAAAAAAAAAGAAGATTCATTTTTAGAAATCAAATGGCTATTTATATCATTTAATATTATGAAGACATACACGTGTTTTAATATTATCATGCAGTTAGTTTTCCAGCTACTGACTAAAGGTTTTTTTCTCATAGTTATTTCCTTTATACTGACTCAAGTTATGTGTGTGTATGTCCAGAGAGAGAAATGGGCTCGGTGAAAAGAAAAAAGGAGGATGGGGCTGGAGAAGAGGACAAATGAGGGAAAGAGAGGGTCAGATATTCTGTTACACTTTTGGCACGTGGCAATGCCAGGTAGCCTTCTAGTTTATTATATAAAGAACAGTTATTTGTGTATGCATGTATTTATGTCTAGCTAAAGGTCCTAAAACTACAAAACAAACACCCATAAAGTTGACATATTCTTGATGAGCCGCACCCTGGATAAATAATATCTAAAATACAGAAAAAAATTATTCATTCTTTCAAGGTCAACTGGACCAGTTTTTGTGCGGAGGTAGGGAGTCACAACCATTTTATGTACTAAACGAAAATAAGTGATATTTTTATCAAGGAGTTACTTCTCTTATACAGATTAATTTTTGTAGGAATGTATATAAAGGAGAGTTCTGTGTGTATGTCCAGAGATAGTAATGGGCTGAGCAGAAGAGAAAAAAGGGGAATGGGGGAGATGGAAAGGGGGGAAACAGGGTGGGGGAAGAGAAAAAGATAGAGAGAGATGAAGAGATCGAAGTTTTAATAAATTACACTTTTGCCTTGTTAGTTAAAAATAAAAGACAATATTCCTCAATAGCTATTTTCATCTGGTTAGGTAAAAATAGCTCTAGCGGAATATTATTCTTTAATTTAAAAAATATTTCCACTTAATTCTTGTGATGTATATATATATATGAAAAGAAGTTAGAAATGTTTGCCGCTAAAAGACTTTCCAATAAGACATATGTTAACTAAAGCATTTTTTTTTTTTTTAGTGCAGGCAGGTTATACTACCAGATCTAGGATAAAAGATCTAGTGTAAAAGAATGCTACCTGGTGGAACCACTTCAGTCGGTGAAGGTGGAGGAGTCTTAGTTCTGGGTGAAATCTCTGCAAAATGATAATTATAGTCAAGCGTTTAGAAAGTTTACACATAAAAAAAAAACAATCATTTGCTGTTATTGATACAATACTGGCTGAATTTAATCTAGTATACAATTGATAATACTAAAACCGTTAATGATATTAAGTTTTCAAAAAGGAAATTTATACTAACATTTAAATAAAACATCTCAACTCAATCTAAAATTTTTTTTTTTATTTAGATAGTTTGTTAGATAGTTCGTTTAAAAATTTGTTTCAACTAATTTATGTACAAGGTATGAGATATATTTAAAGAATGATAAGCTGACAGAATATATAGGTAACAAACATAGAAACAGGGAAAACAATTTTTTAAACAGGTAAACTAATATAAAATAAAAGGCAATTAACACAGAGTTACAAATTGATTGAATATTGTAGAAGTGGATATTTGTATATATATATATATATATATATATATATATAGTATTTTACTGTATTTGCTTTGTGATTGAATTAATTTTCTTTTGCCAAGAAGATTGTTACAAAAGTCAATCAAAACTTTTAGTGAAGGGATACGAGTTATTGGATTACTTAAACTTTTTTTCAATGGAAATCGCTCCAGATAAGGCATGAAACCACCTGATGCAAGGAGCTGCAAAAATAAATAAAGCAGTAAATAAAAAATAAAATATTACTTCAAGGTTAAAAAGTAGCCTACGATAAGTGTTTGATACATAGATTCTGACACAGAAAACAGTAATTCTTTCCTCTTTGTCAAAAACATCACTTACTGAATGTGAAGAATAAATAAAGGAAGCAAGAGTTACAAATCTGCTGAAAGTAAACTCAAGGTTCACCCTCTTTACTCTTTTTATAACAGAATCTAACTGTAAAACACACTCTGCTCCCCAACTTCCGTGCAACTGACAAATTTATTGAAAGGGCACATTCCTCCATATCTTCATCAAATCCCCTCAAAATAACTTCCCACAATGTAAAGACTTTTCTTAGTTATAACTTTGATTTCTTCCGCTGTTTTATCATAAATAAAAAGAATTACTTTGTATAAAAAAAACAACTATATTTGCTATGTTACACTTCTCCTCTTCAGGAGGTCAGACACAAGGTCAAGCGTTGGCTTTGATGAAAATGTTTCTGTGGAACGAACTGGATTCAAAATTGGCACACTTACGTTTTTTAATCAGTGTAATTAACCACTTAGCTACAGTCACATTTGTTATATATGATTATTTATGCATTGTAAATGTCTTTTTCTTCCTTGCAACGTTTTTCACACAGAAAAGACATTGAGAGTCTAGTTCTGTTCTAGCCTTATATTTATGGCAAATGCTCAACTGAGCTTCAATTTATGCTCCACCTCCCTCCGTAAAATATTCATGACAAAAACTCGTCTCACTGCAATTATCAATAATTTCACTCACTCTGCCTATGCCTAAAGCTTAACACAAATTCTATCAAGAAAGTTTTTTTCCTAGAATTACTTGCCTGTGGAACTCTGTACCACAGGTCTGCTTTCCAGCTGACTACAACATAGTTGTAAACAAGTGCATGTTAAGCTGTCCCCTTAAATCAAATTCTACCCAATTTCCATCACTATTGTCTCATTGCCCACTTTACACTTATTAATCTTTATCCTTGAGTGGCTTTCAGGCTTGGATAAGTGGTGACTTCCTTGTAAAAAAAAAAATAGACCTTTTATCCACTTTGATATTTTATTCTAAGTTAGAGCTTTTTTTAAACCGTGTTAATTTCTTCTTTTTCATATTAGTTTGACGTCCCACCCTCCTCCTATTTCCATATTTGTTATTTGTTACCTATTTAATACATAGAGAACTCAACTGATTTTTTTTCTTTTTGATCTCTTGCAAACAATGAATAAACATGAAATTAAGGCACTAATGCTATGCATATTTATAGGAATCAATTAGGTTATTTGAAATATTCCAACCATTATAATTTATTATTTAAAATGTTTATATTTTAGGATCAATTTTTTTTTTTTTTTGAATTTTAGTGATCTTCAAGCTTCAATCAATTTCTTCCATTTAAAATTAATTTCGTGCAAAAACCTAACTGCTACTCCAGGTCATCAAAATTGAATTTATAGATTTCAAAACAAGAAAATATTACTTGTAAACATGAATATATTGTTAAAAAATGTTCTATTCATAAAATCTGTTTTTTTTTTGGGGGAGCAGTATTTTTTGTTGCTTTGAAACACTACTTATTTTAATTTTCACTTCCCAAGTAGTGAAAGTGATTACCCCCTCCCCAACTCTTTTTTTTGGTTTTGCGCCCCCCCCCCTTTATGGGGCATATTTTATTTATTTTTTATTATTTTTATTCCTGAAATATTCAGATATTTATTTTATTTAAATATTATTTTAAAAATATTTTACATGCATAATAGACAAAGATATTTTAAAAAAAGAGAGCAAATTTAATTTTTACTTTTTTGCATAGAAATAAATGGATTTCTGAAATTCCATACTTTACCAATGAAGTTAGATATGGATTACATAGTTATCTCTGTTTATGCCAGATCTTTAAACGTACTCAATGAATTTGATATTTTAGGAGGATGAGCTATAGAAAAAATTTATTAAATTTTGAGAAAAAAATAATTTCCAATCTCATAACATTTTATGTATCAAGACAAAATCCCAAATTGCAATAAGATAAAAATTTGACTTTATTTAAAATTGAATAAAGTTATTAATTTTCTACAAGCTGATTTCATTTCACACTTTAAATTCTAAATAACATATTTATATTCCAAGCATACTTATTAGCTATTTAACAACAAAAGTACAGAAAGAATTGAACACTTTTTCAATACTTTCTAGTTATATTATCATTATTCACCCTTAAAAACTTGTGCTTGAAATTGTTCTAATATAAGATGCGATAAATGAAGACAGTTTTGCTAAATCAACAAGAATGGCTATTTATAAAAAATAAATCTCCGAAAAGATTAAAAAAACCCAAAGTTTTCAAAGATTTTCATGCCATAGACAAAAAAAAAAAACCAGCAGAGAAAGTATCAAAGAATCTAACAGAAATTTCCCAGAAATGGAAATAACATGCTAAAGCCTTTTTTTTTTTCATAGAAGAAAAACCAGTTGCACACTTGAATAACATAGTGAACAAATGCAATAAAAAAATTTTTTTTTAAATGCACACGGAATAAAAAAAAATAAACAAAAAACCCTTCACCGCAAAAAAGGCATATTCAGAAGCAGAAAACAACAATTATAATTTCAGATGACAGATAATATTTGTTAATAGATTTATTTGGAGGTGAACCAGTCAGGGAATAGAGAAAGTCATGTTGTTAGCGCAATCAAATATTGCATTAATTAAAATGGGATGATCAAACTGAAATATCTTCTTCAGTTTTATGTGTTGACCAACAAACAAAAAAGAAAAAACATAGAAAAATTAAGATTTGTGAAATACAAAAAAATTAAAAAAAAAAAAAAAGACACTAGAACTGAATCAAGTCAAAAGCACAATATCTGAGGTTTTAGTTACAGTCTGTGTTACTCTCTGCTCTAGAGGGAGCTCAAGCCTGTCAAGTGGTCACAGAAGAATGCTTTTAGCATTAATTAGGAGGGGCCCCTAAATTCAATTATTTTCTTACCTTACTTAAAATGTTATCTAAAAATGTTATACAGAGTTACTGTGCATTAATCTAGTTCAAATTTAGACTTGGTCAAATGTCAATTTTTTTTCCAATATATTAAATTTGAAAACATTATATGCTTGATAAAATATATAATTTATTGAATAAATAGTAAAAAATTCATTAAAATTGGACAATACTCTGACATTTTTGTGATAAAAAAAAAATAAAACCTTTTTTTTTTCTAAGATTAGTCTCCTAGTAAGAGTTTCATATCAGACATTTTGTATGAAGTCATAATCTTCTAGATCTGACATCACTACAACAGATAGCATGGAATGACTTAACAAGAACTTATTTTTATTGGTCATGAAAGTGACCATATTATATCAGCTAGAAAGCACACCAATGGTACAGAGTTCCACAGACGGGCCATTCTAGGAAAGAAACTTTGTAAATTCATTTGTTCATGGAATTTGCATTCAGATTCAACCAGATAGAGAGTGAGGGGAAACTTGACAGTGGTTGTAACTAGAGGAGTGTTTGTTGTAAATGTTTTGTAGAGGGGAGCATAAATTGAAGCTCAGTTGAAGACTTGCATTGAAAATAATGATATTTAATCTTCGTAAAAAATAAAAATTAAATTTTATAAAAGTATATCCCTTATTATAATGGGAAGTTTTTTGAGAATTCTATCAGCAATATATCGTATCATTAAAATTATGGAAATATTTTTGCATGAGGGTGCAGAAAATTGCTATTGAATAAGAAGAATAAATATGGTTAGTGTTGCTATGTTTTGGCTTAAACCTCATATTTTGAGCTTTTAAATAGACTTAATTCTCGGTTCTACTTAGGATTTAAAGAAAAAAGGAAAAGAAAACAAAAAACAAGTAAAATAAAAAAACATGATTTAAGTTTTAATTTAAAATGAATTCCCAAAACCAGTGTTAGTAAATTAAGGAAGAAAAGAAGAAAGAAAAACAAAATATTAAGAGGAAAAAAAAAATTCAAAATAGTAATATTGAAAATAAAAAAGGAGGAAAAATAATAATAAACGGTCAGTCAGATTTATTGAAATAAAACCACTCCAAATTATTTTTTTTAAACATATGAAATTAAATCTGGCAAATAATTACAAATAGTTATTTTTGTTTTTATTATTGCAATATAGTTTCCGACAAACATTTCTCTGGTTAAATAATGTTGGCAAACTAAGAAATAATGTCTTTCTACAGAAATCTGACACCAATAAAAAGTCGATATAAACCCATTTCTTTATTATTTCATCTACAGAGATAAATTCATTTTGTTGAAAATATCCCAATCAAATATATTGTGGAGATTTTAAATATTCAAACAGAAATATATTCACAAAGATGTTTTCTCTGCTCATTAAATTTTTTAAAGCTTCTTTCTATAAAGTAGATAAAAAAAATGCCTGTACGATAAGTTTATAATGAAGCAAGGGTTGCACATATCTAATTGCACTTTCCTAACTCAGCATTGTTAAAATCTATAAAATTACTACTATAAGAAATGCAGTAGTAGATCCACAATGCTCTTTTCTAAATGGTTGTTATCTTTTATAAAGAACATAAGGTCAGTTGATCAGTAAATGGAGAAAATATTACTAAGTTAAGACAGAATAAACTATGTATTAAGTCTGAACTTAAAGATCCTCTTCTGAAGAGATTTTGTTATTTCTATTTGTGACTACTGTGCAGTTGTAGTTAAGAAAAATAGGAATGAAACCAAAATAATCAACGAATAACTGTCACCAAAGGCAACAAAAGTTATTTTTCTATCTACCTGCTAATCTTTTGTGTTGTAAAGTCTTTGAAAACATGTTAACTTTCAGATAAAAAAATTGGTCAAATATATTACATTAGCCTCAAAATAAAAAAATGGCAGTGAACACTTGGCCAGATATCTATGAAGTCTGAGTATTTTAATTTTGTTGTTGCAATTTAATTATGTACAATTATGTTAGAAAGTAAATTTCATTTTTCTTAGAATAGTTAGTTATTGTGTATTTGTTTTTTCACTCCAAAAGAAAAAACAAAAAAAAGAAAAAAAAAGAAGAAAAAAAACCACACAAATCAAACTTTAGAAATATCCATTAAAGCTTCCATCTGTTATATTTCATTTTCAGTCCAACATATAATCTGACTGAACTTTTTAATTGGAAAAAGAAAAAAAAAATGTTCAAAGACTTTAAAACAAAAACTTAGACAGATAAGGAGAAAAATAACTTTTATTGACTATGGTAATAGTCATTTGTTTAATTTTTGTTTTTATCTTCCTATTTTCTGTAAGGTACACTGCACAATTGTTGTATTTGTTAATTTGAAAAATATTTGATTCAGAAACAGTCGACTTACTGACTGTTTAATTTTTTATATTCAAACAACTTTGTCACAGGAAGAAAAACAAAATCAGAGTTTACTGTTTTCTTAAATGTTGCAAACTTATCTTTCATAAAACCTGACAAAACAGGCACAATCTAGACCAAGAAATGAAGAATGTGATCCTTAGCCATTGAAAGCAAAACTGAATTGCATGCATAATTTATGTTTTTAGTCAGTAAAAGAAATGCATAAAAATTAGGTATTTTAAAATTTGACACTGAAAGCAACCCATGCTCATCACGCCATGCATTGTACCTTTCTCTTCAGGTTCTGAAATGGAGCTGGTACTGGAAGCTCTAGACCCTGGGATATCCACACAGGGAGCCATCACTTTAGGTACTTGTTCTTTATCAATGGTTTCATTCTCTACCACTTCTTTATCAATTGGCACTGTGCTGACCGTTTCTTGGACAGTTGGGCTCACTGAGATGGTTCCTTTGTCTTTAGAAATTATGAAGCCTTCACTGACCGTTTCCTTTTCCTCTGTTGCAGATGAGGAAATAAAATTTTGTGTGGTATTGTTATGTGTTTCAGTTTTGGGGTTTTTGAAGGAAGATATGTGCAAAGTTATAGCGCGCGCACACATAAACAAACACACATACGCAGATATGCAACCTCATGAAAGGATACACACATTAAAGTATAATTTTGTCCATTTATTAAGTCTATAAGTATGAGATCAGATTGTTTCAAGGTGACAGATTTTCAGCAATCACCCATTAAAAGAGAAACTAACATTCCTTATTCATATCATCTGGATTCTTTGGACTACTGTTTTCATTTGGAGTATTATTTTCACAATTTTTCTGTCCATGTAATCTGACCTTCTTCAGCTGTATCTTGTCAAACTCAGGAATCTTTCGGACAAATTTCCAAGGACCAATGGCATAGTGTATAACATACTTGGTAAAATTAAGCTATAAAAGTTACACTCTTTTAGAGATTGAAGGTTCAATCCTCAGTACGGGTGACACTCAAAAAAATATAATTGTGAATTACTTAGGACTTCTACCCAGCCATGGCTGATGGAATGAGAACATGCTACCTGTATGGATTAAATAAAGAGTTCCATTCAAACTTTGGTACAGATTTCTGAATTCAACAGAAAAATTCCAGAATTCAGCAGACAGATTCCTTCAACCTTCAAAACAAAGTCACTTTTAAAATTGAATTTTCCCAAGTACTCTAACCACTGTGCCACCGTCCTTACAAATTAAATAAAGTTGTTGCAATCAAAATTCTATGCAGATTCTCGAAGTCTACAAAAAAAAATTCACAAGTCGAACAAAATACATTGAAGAAGGTCGGAGGGTACATCGACAGAAACATTGTGAAAATAACACTCTAGACGAGAAGTAGTATTTTTTGTTTTTTAGCTTTTTACATCAAGGAGCTTTATGCCTTGTCTGGAGCTATTTTATTAAAAAAGAACAAAAGCAAAAAAACTACCCCTTATGTATTTTTACATCATGTGGTTAATTAGTGATGCCTCCATAGATCTGGTAGTTTTGGAAATTCTTTTTCACGAGTCCAGTTGCTCCTAAATTAGTGGAATAATGGAGATCTTCCTAAGATTCCAGTTTCTTTTCATATTATACAAAAGACCTTGATATTTTGTTATCTTCTTCGTTTCAGCTCTTTAGGTATGTAGCTGTATGGATAGCATAATCATAGCAGATGATGTACGACTAATTTCCAGCCGTTCTTTCTGGTATATGTTCCCAGGATATTTTACAGATGGTCCAGAGGAGATATTTCTATACTCCATTGTGTCGCATTGTATAATAGCCATACCCCAGCAGAACCGTACAACTAGATGTCGCTTGGCTCACACTATCTCCATGTGGCAGAACCTGCACTTGTTCCATTATGTAATTATGTGTGTAGTTAACAGGTCATATTGAAGTGCTTGCTTAAAGGCATTTTCAGAACTTAGTTTCACAGGGAAGTGTCATGACTATCCTCCTCCTTCCACATACACTACCTGGTATTCTCAAATGTTTACCCATCTAGTACTGGCCAAGATCAACGTCACTTAACTTTGGTGATCTCATGAAAATCAGTATGTCAATGTGATTATATTGTCAATCATTATCTTATTTTGCTACGTATTTCAAAAATGCAATTTTTGATGATGTCACACAAAATAATTTTGCAATTTAAAAAAGGAGGGACATTATTTTATATTATTTGAATACAATATAGACCCGTAAGTTGTAAAATAATTGTTTTAGAATTAAATAATAATTTTATTAAATATCTCATTATTACATTTTTTTAAAAATCATTATTTGTTCAGGAAAAAAAATCTTAATTTTATAAGAAAATGGTGATTACATCAAATCTGTCCAACAACAAAAAAATCTAATCTCAAGTTAAAACTTAATCACTGCAGTTTGTATCATTATTATTAATAATATATAATATTATAATATTTGTATAGTCAATAAAAATGTTTTTAACTAAGCAAGATTTAATTTATATCATATACAATGCCAAATAAACAAACAGCTTGCTGATAAGTCACTCTAAAATATTATAATTGCAGTTATATTTTTCTTCTAAACAAAAATAAATGAAAATATAGCTCAATTAAAAAGCTATTTTTGTATATATATAAAAAAAAAGGAATTTAATACATTCTAAACATTTTTTTTTATTGATCTAAAATGCAATATTTGACAAAGAGTTCAATGTTAAAAATAGGTTAAAATTTTGTAAATGAGATTTCTGAATATAGAACACACTTTTTTTTAATATCTATTTTACTCCGGTAATGTATTGTAAAAAAAAAAAAAAATCAATAACCTAACTAATTTTTTTGTAGAGTAATATATAATATAGTTTTGGAACAAATTACCTAATAAAATTAGAAATAGTATTTGTGTAAAAAAAAAAAAAAAAAAAAAAAAGAATTCAATCAAGAATATACTGGATGAATTCAGAAAAAATGTTAAAATCCTGAACATACAAAGCTTGATGAATTATTTAACAGAATTTGATCTCTATATTCATAATGTTTTTCAAGATTACAAAAACACACACACACACACACACACACACACATATATACATACACATGTATATATAGTACTTAAAATATATATATTTTTTTTTTATTATTATTTTTTTTTTTAACTTTTTACTTTTAAATATGTCATTACCATGGTTTCAGTCATTCTTATGATTAGATGACATATTTAATAAATTTGGGATCAAATTCATACTTTATTGTTCTTATCACCTTTATCTGATAATTTGGAAGAATGCGTGAAACCATAGAAATGACATTAATAAACACAATCTCTTTAAGCACTATTAAGCTTTAAGAAAGCCTCACATACTTTATACAAGTGCAAATCAAAAACTGTTCTGGCAAAACAAAAAAAAAACAAAACTGATTCTCACAGCCATCAACACACAGTCACACACAGACACACGTATGTATATATTATATGCATTTATACATTTCTTACTATAAAAAGTTGAAATGATTTGATTGATTAAAATAAGATGCCCAAACAGGCATAATAAATAACTCATGCCGTTTTAGTTTGTCCAATGACTTATGATAATGTCAACACAAATTTGTGTATTTGAATTCATTGTCTAAATTAAGTGGTTTTTCTTTTTTAAAATAATATTTCAGTATGTTTCTCTAAATTTTAAAAAGTAAATTTACACCTAAAAATTGACAAAAAATATCCGATTGCTTTTACTTGAGAAAAGTTGATTTTTGCTTGCAAAATTTAATAAAAAATTTAATAAAATTTGCTGATGCATTTTTTTTAAGAATGTCCATTTAAAATTGATACATAAAATATTGAAACAAAAAAAAAAAGAAAAGCAAATTGGAAAATGAATACATTTTTTTGTATAAATAACAATTTTATCACAGAAAAAAACGTTTTATGGATTTAAATACAAAATACATGCGGGATATGAATTATGAGGATAAGCCAGAAAACAATTTGCTTTTTGGAGTTGGGAGGAAAAATGGTAACAAACTGGAGTGCAAGAATTGACCTTTTGGCTTAGAACAAAGTGTAGTATCTGTTTTGATATATTACATTTCATTTTTTTAACTTTGGTCAATGAAAAAAAAAATACATCTAGACGAAGGCAATTTTTATTTTTTTTCCAATACAGAGTTCTTTTTTAGGAGATGAATTTTCCCTCGTATTAAAAACTGACCTTGCATCTAACAGTCCTTGTGAGGAGGTAAGTAAATAGGAACTGAAATGCAGGAATTATAATTTTTATTTCTATGTTTTTTTTGTTTTCAAGTTTTTAAAGGATTTGTATTCATCTTGTGATTAAAATAAGCTTTAGATTAAATAGAAAAGTAAAATATTGAACATGTTTCTTGTAAACCATATTCTGCTAACTCAAAGAGATTTTTAATGCTGGAAGTCACTCAAGGATAAGGGTTAATATGTGTCCGGTGAACTAACACTGTGATAATCGGTAATGGTGGAAATTGGATACCAGGCAATTTATTTTAGAGGATGTCCTATTAAGAACTTATTAACATTAAACTTGAAAATGACTATATCATAGTTGACTGGGAACCAGTTTCACAGTATTATGTTCCACAAACGGATAGTTCTAGGAAAGAAACTTTACTCATGGGATTTTTATTTAGTTTTAGACACAGAGTGTAAGGAAAATTTCAGATAGAGGTTGTAGCTAGTCAAGTGTTCGGGGGGGGAGGGCATGGACTGAAGCTAAGTAAAGCACCTGCTATGAAAATAATGATAGAGGAGAGAAACTCGCAATATCTCTATGAAAAAGAGGTAGCAAGGAGAAACTTATTCAGCGGAGTCATTCAACCTTCAATCAAATGAGACCTATTGTCATTTGTGACAAGAATATAACAGTAATCAATGGCAAAACAAAAATAGCATTTCTCAAGCTGCATTTCTCACATTAGTCAATGTTTTCTCTTGAGAAAGCTGAGGTCCATTGTACTGTCTTTGCCCAAGGTGTCAGAAATGCCTAGGATATCATATTATTGTAACAAGGTTGGTAAAGAAAATAAGACTAATAACTAGTAATCAATATGATGATGGTGGCTATCTTTGTTGCTGTTGTTGTGTGTCCACCCTACAGTTAATAAACTTCTCTACATATTATAAAGATCAGGAGAATCTCTCTTCTCACATTAACACACAAGTTATGTGCATTTGGCAGCAGGACTGACATACAACCACAGTCTTCATTTGTTGTATTTACCTTTTGATTCAATATTTTTTTATATATTATTTTTATTGGAAATCTTTTGAGAAGAGTATTTAAAAAAAAATTTTTTATTGATTATTTATTTTTTCTTTTGCAGACTGTTATCCTCATCTTCATAATTGTTGTTTCACCAGGTTTCGGTCAACTAATCCTTTGGCCTGCTTTGGGCAAGATTGAGACCACTATCTTCAGACAATGCTCACCTGAAACCATAGAGATTCAATACCTCTATTCACTGCACCACAGGCTCTGAAGATCATCTGAAGAAGGCCAGAGGATGAGTTGGCCGAAATGTGGTGAAACAACAACTATGGAGATGAGGATAATAGTCCGACATAAAAATAAAAAAAAATAAATAAAAAATAAAAATAAAATAAATAAATACTCAATATATTTTATTTCCACTCAATACCAAGTTCTAACTTTTTTTCAGACCCTTACACGACCACAATTGTTACAAAAGTGAGTTAAGAAAATAAAATAATGAATGTGGCAAGGAAATGAATAGTAACAGGGAGTCACTTCCAACAAGTAATAATGATGGTGGAGAAACGACCAGATACTTTCTCTCTTGAGTTTTGTCAGTAAAATGAAACACATTTCAGAGGTCTTTTTCACCTCCCCACAACAGGGGACGTTTGAGAGAAGACCGAGTAAAATAAAGAAAAAGGAAATAAAACCGAAAACATGTGCTGTTGTCATTAAAGGTTGGAAGAATTTTAAATGGTCACTGTCAACACGTATGCGAGCGGGTGGGGGTGCCATTCTATACTGCTACTATGAACAACATAAGAGACAAACGTTACATTATGGAGACATATTGCACGTACTGTCGAACTCAGGAATCTGCACAGAATTTTGAACAGATCCCTTTCTTTAATTCGCAAGGACACATGGTGCAGAAAAATTCAGTTTTAAAAGTGACATTCTTCTAAAGGTTGAGAGTTCAATCCTCAGTGTGGGCGACCAAAAATACAATTGCAAATTACTTAGGACCTCTATCCAGTCATGGATCATGGAACAAGAGCATGCTACCCTGTGAATTAAATGAAGGGTTCTGTTCAAAATTCTATGCAGATTTCAGAGTTTGATGGAAATATTCCAAAGTTAGGTTTCATTAACTGAAATATTGTGAAAATTACACTCAAGATGAGAACAGTAGTCCGAAGAATCCAAATGATACGAATAACCAATCCTCATCTCAAAAATTAAAAAACTGTAACCATGAGAATATTGTAAGGATTAAACTCAAAATTAACTTGCTAGTTATAAAGCCAGAAAGAATTAGAACAGGGAAGAGACATGAGGTTGATGGCTATTCCATATATTTTTGTTGCAACCACATGTGGCTGAAGGATACTGAAGACATAGTTACCAATTGGTGTGGGTGGACTATCTTGACATGGAATATGGTGAACTCTTTTGGAGCTTTCTCAACCCATTCCTGATGAATGTCGTTGCAGTCCAGTCAAAAAAGAATTACCCCTCTTAAAGTTAAGTTCCTATTCACTTGCCTCCCCCCTCACAAGGGCAAAGTTAGACCCATGGTCAGATTTTAATGTGGGGTATATGCAGCTCCTAAAATGTGCTCCTCTGAATGCGACAAAAACAAAATTTGATCCAGTCGAAAAGGATTTCTCTTCCTTTGAAAACAGAACAGATATTACACTCTGAATTATTTATTTGCAAATAAAAAAATAAATTTTACCTACAAATGAGGCACAAAGCCATCAAAAGTGTGGAGAGTTGGGGTTATGGGGAATGTTAGTCATCTTATATCGTACTCTTAACTAGATGTATTTTGACCGATTTGTTGAAGCATAGTTTGTTTCATTCTTTCACCATTTGCCCATTGCTTTCACTTCAGCAGTCACCACAATACCACATTTACTCTATGGAGCTGCCTTACTTCAATTATCACAATCATTGTAATTTAATTTTGTTCATAAATATATCTGCTAAACTTTATCATAGCCCCTAAAGACAGGACGTAGTTAAGTTTATCACATGCGAATTACAATTGCTATGGATAAAATAAGCCATATTGTTTTTGGTGTTTGTTTTAAAATGATAGAAAAAATAATGTGATCAATTTAATGAGGATAAGTTTGTTTAATTTGTCATGTTATTTGTGGTTTTGAATTGCAAATCGTATAGAATTTTAAATTGAATTATTTTTTTATGTTAGTATAAGATATTGTGTTGTAATTTATTCAAAATTATATCTTTAAATTGCAACTTATTTACTTATATATATATATATATATATATATATATATATATATATTAGTAAATCATTGCAACTAGACTAATATGTCCTGTACAAGTCTTGGAGTGCTCTATCTATGAGTGCACACATGCATACACACACACACACACACACACACACACATAATACTGGTGAAGTTTGGATTATAGAAGTGAATCAAGTGAATCCTTACTGTGTTTACATAATAGTGCTCAATAATATATAGAGCTACATACTTATTTGATATAATTTATTTTATTTATACAAATATTTTTGGCTACACATTCGCTGGCATGTTTAAATTCCAGATGGGCATCTCCTGGATTTGACAGGTCAGGTTTTTTAGTATGAAGGTGGAGATGAAATTTCAGTTTTTCCTTTATACAAAAAAAACTTTGCCTGTGGAAGCTTAGTTAATTCCCAGCTATTAGAATTGTATTTATCACCCTCACACTGCGGAAAGATTAGACAAGGGTCAGAAAAGTGGGATTGAAAAGCCAGCACCCCTGAGAAGGAGCACTCTAGCCCACAAAATTGCCTGAGTAGCCCTGATAACATTCCTTGATAGGGGTGCCTCAGGCGATTAGCAATAAACTAATGCCTTTCTCAAAAAGAGAAAGCAAAAACTGGGAGGGTGAACCTCCTACAACAGCACAGGATGAGCAACATACTGCAATAAACAGGGAAAAGGTTATTAGACAAATGATTTTGATTCCAAGGTAAAAACCCCAGTGGCACGAGGTGCAACGTGCCCACAAATATGTAGCCAAATAAAAAGTGTTTGTATTAATAAAATTTTTACTATATATATATATATATATTTCAAGTTATAAATATCCCAAAGTAAAAACCATTGAATTTAACAAGGTTGTTGATAGTGCTCAATAAAAAGAGCAAGATATTATTTTATTCAATTTAGGTAAACAAAATTATCATTGGTCGCGACAATAAATCTACTGTTTCAATCTAAAAAGATTTCATCAGGCAACCAAACAAAACCTCTGGTCTTCATTAACACTAGTCTTAAAATTTTGTTAACCTAAATTGAATAAAATAATAATAAATAAATAAATAAATATATATATATATATATATATATATATATATATATATATGTGTGTGTGTGTGTATATAATAAAGAGACGAAGAGAGGGAGAAAGAATACGAGTGTTTTGTGTCTGTGCGTGTATTCATATGTGCATGCGTCTAATATGTATACATCTGGGGTTCATTTTTCATGGTGACTGTCAGCCAATTTTTTGGCTAAAGTTAACATGATCCTCATATCATGGTTTTATAATTGCTTTTCAATATAAAGCAGCCAATCATTATGGAAATTTAATCCCATGTTGACATGGATATAATTTATATAATGCAGAAACGTGTACATAGCAACTCCTTTTATTCATTTAAGGATTAGAAAAAGAAAAATATTTGCAAAGCATTAAAAAAAAAAAAAAAAGATGGAACAATATTTATGGAAAAAAAAAATGGTTAGAAAGGGATGGAAGTGATTTTTTTTTTTAGAAAGTGTTTAATGGCAAAATACATTTATTGATGGTTATAATGGTTGCTAATAAGTTGAAGCAGTAGCAGTAGTTTTTTTTATGCAAGCTTTTCAAGTGAAGAAATGAATGATCATTTGTTAGAAGAGATGAGAGTTATTTCAATTTTGATGAGAGGCAGGCAATTTTGCAATCTAGCATGCGGCTAGTTTAGTACCTTCTTCTTGTTTATTTTCAACTTGTTTCATCTGTTCTTCCTGATCGGCCAAGAAATCCATTTGTTGGGCGAGAGCGACATAAGCTTCTTTCTTACGATCAGCCGCCAGCTTTAGCTGTTCAGCGTCTTGTGTTTTAGGGGACACTGCCTCAGGACGCCTTGAATCAACAATTTTTGACACTGTCTCTTCCTCCTGACTTGTCTGCTCTGAGGGCACTGTAGTAAGGACATGGGAATCAAAATACTTGCTCCTCTTTTCTCTTTCCTTCTTTAAAAACGTCTTAAAACATACAGTGTGGCAAGGTTCATTACAATAACTAACTTAACATAACAAAAAAAATATATATTTTTTTTTACAGATATAAAAAAAAAAAAACTGGGCTAATAATTTCGTCAAAAGATTGATATTTTATTATAAAATATTGAGTGATATAACAAACCAAACATTTTTTAACAAAAGACAAAAATTAACAAATATATTTGGTTTATCATTGAAGATAGCCAGGTTGTTATACAATCTATTTTTTTTTATCTATGCATTAAAAGTTTTCAGATTAAAAAAAAAAACAAAAAAACATACAAATCCAAGCATTCTGACAATTCTAGATTATCATTATCTAAATAAGAGTTATTTCCCTGGAATGCGTTATTAGACTGACATTTTTTTTCTCACGAGTAAGCAGAATTCATATAGCATTCATAGTCACGTATGATAGTAACCATGCAAATCGGCAATTGTTCAAGAAACATTTTATACATACATTAACAAATAATAACGACTAATTTCAGAAATAATCAATAAATATTACTATTGGTAATATAAATTCTTTTAAAAGAAAATATAATTTGGAAAATTAGTCCCCAAACATTTTATTTTAGTTTACCTAATAATTTGTAACATATTTATGAAAGAAAAAAATTAACTATATAATAAAAAGTATATAAAAATGTTAAGTTGCAATAGATATTAGTTGTGAGTTAATAAGTGGTCAGCCATCTTGTTATTGCAAGAAGTAAGGTATTGAGCCAGATTGAAGTGAACTGATATGATATTTATCTTTGTCCCTTCCAGATTGCTCTTATACCATATTTCCTGCAATAACAAGATGCCCGGCTGTTTATTAATTTACTCACAACCAATATTTACGGCAAGTTAACATTTTTACATTTTTATTAAATAAATTTTGTTTTATATATATGTCACAAATGAGTAGATAAACCAAAATAACGTTTTTTTTGCTAATTTTCCAACTGTATTTTCTTTAAAAGTAATTCAAGTTGCCAATAGTAATGCTTACTGAATAATCTTAAATTTAAAAAAAAAATCCACTGCAATAAATAATGGGTCTGTATCTTTACCAAAACAATAGAGTAACAATATATAGAAAATATCTTGACTACCATAACAAGACGCTATACATAATTACAAAAAATTAGAGACAGATTGAGAGAAATATGATCATAACAGAATATTATTCAAGAATTCTTTATCAACAACAACAAAAAATAAAATATGAAAGCTGGGAGATATTTACACGCACGCGCATACACACAATTAACTACTCAGAAAAATTTATATTTATTTAATAATGACATATTTTACATAGTTCTGACAATGTTTCTGAAGCCTTAAAATTAAACTTAAAATTCAACATTTTATAGGACATTGCATGCAGATATTAAAAGAATGAGAATAGTCTAATAAAAAAAATTCATTCACCTTTTTTTTTTTAGTAAGAAAACAAATCTTTAATATATATATATATATGTAAATGTAGAAATGTATAGAATGTCCTCTGAGAATAAGTTGTGAAATGTTTATATTTTACAACTAAAATGGCTGAATATAACAACTGAAAAGGATAAAAAAAGACAATAAGAAACAAGAATCAACTACCTTTGTTTTGTCGGTGCTTTTCTGTGTCAGCATCGCTGCCCGATTCTTCTGCAGATTCAGATTCCTACAACAAGAATATTTGAAAAAGTTAACAAAAAATAAAACAAGAAAAAACAAATAGACAAAAAAACAACTTATGTGCATGCTAATATGATTATAGTTAGCAAATTAAATGAAAAATGAAAGAAAACTGGAATTTGTTTATATGTTCAAAATTTTTGTCTTTATTGTTAAGACTTTCTCAACATTAGCTGACACAAACATAGTAGCTTCTTTATTTCCTATAATCACCAACTTCACAAAAAATAAAAAAATAAACTTACATCCATGGTTGCTATTTTTGACACCACATTTCTCAATAAAACTTTGTACTTTCACACTTCTTGTTAACATCTATATTAAATTTCCCCATCATATATATGTAAACATCCCCTTGGAATGAATATTTTATTGTTTTTCTGAATGATTAAAGAAAAAGATTCATTCCACTTCATATAACAACATCACATATTTCGAATTTTAACGTCTGTTTTTTTTTTCATTAAAAAGAAAAGAAAAGCAAAATAAAATCTTTTTCCCACCACATCATAAATGCACCATTTATTTTAAATTTTAATTTCTATGTTTTTCTTACACATCAGCCAATCTAAAGAAAGTTGTTGAACAGTAAAGACAAAAATGTTTTGTTGAATGTGATAAACATTTTCTGAGTATTAAATATCTGTTCCAAAATTTTAACAAATTCTTCTCCAATTCAAAATTTACAAAATCTTTTTATATTTGTGCCTTCCACCTTTTATCAGACTTACATCCACACTTTATAAAACTTATGGAAGATGACTAAAAAAATTAGTCAATAACTCTACAATTAAAAGCAGTCCAAAACAAAATCAATTCTGAAAGTTTTATTTATCTATCTAACACTATAATTTGAAAATGTTGGAGATTTTGGAAAGAATGTTCAACACATCTAATAGATACAGAAGGTTTATCATTATATATAATTCATTTGAAATCATTATATATAATTTGTTTAAAATCATTACACATATCTCGTTTAAAATCATTATATATAATACATGTGTAATCATTATATATAATATGTTTGAAATCAAATCTTTTGTTCAGTAACAGACATTCATTTATGCAATGTATCAAATAGTTGTGGATGTCTCAAACATAATTCTAAGACATGAGAATAACAAGACTATTTGGTGCTTATACAATATGGGGCACAATTGAAAATTGCATTTTAAGTGAAAACTCTTTGATATACTTATGTATTATGCAAAAAATTAATATCCTCACCAAAAATTAGGAAAAATTATTGAGTAGAATTTTAATTTAATTAAAAGATAAAAATCAGTTTTCATATTTTTCCCATCTATCATTCATTATCATTCGGTTAAATTTATTACAGATTTTAAAATGTATGTTGTCAGTGAAATAACCATGTAAAAATAATATGCGGACAAAGGGGAATGCTCAACCAATTTATTCAACAACGTTAATTGAGCCACCAGATGTGCAATGATGTAAATCTCTTGTTGGGATCTGTGTATGTGTGTTTCATCCTCAATGGTTGAACTTCCACTCCTACTTCATCCAAGGCCGATTATTCTTATCAGTCTAAGGGAAGAAACTATATTGTTTTTTTTTTTAAGATTGATCCTAACAAAACTACAGATTGACTTATCTCCCCCTGCTTTGCAGAATTTCCACTCTTACCAATGGTGGATCGACAAAATGAGAAAACTGAATCTTCTATTTAACTAACACGGTTACTTGACGTTGCCCAGAGAAAAAGGGTAACATATTTTTATTAAACTTTTTATCTCTCTATCTTTCTCTTTCCTTCTCCTCTAGCATCCCTCCTCATTTTCCCCACCCCACACATTCTTCTCTGTCCAGTCCATTCCTCTCTCTGGACATACACAGATAATCTGTTTTTATAGATTCCTCAAGGAATGAGTTGGCATAAGGGAATTAACTATTTGATAAAAAAATCAGAGTTACTTCCCTTTTCTTAGTACATAATGTGGCTAGAAAATTGATCCCCCTTATGACAAAATCTGTGCGAGTTTAGGATCCAAGAATGAATTTTTTTTTTTTTAAATCTTAGATATTAATCCGGGACAATGCCGATCAATAAAATACCAACCTTGTGGGTATTTGTTTTGTAGGTTTTGACTTAGTCGAACATGCAAACATGTACACAGACAACCTCCTTTTTATATTATAGACTAGCGGGTGGGCTCCCAGCATTGCCCGGTCATAAAACATGGTTATTTCATATATAATAGAGTCAATTGAAAAAAAAAAACCACAGGACTTTGGTGCCACCTTATTATGTTATCAAAAGAAAAAAAAAGGTGCGTGAAAGAAAGTTGAGAATGTTAAAAGATAGGAGAGAGAAAACGTTATTAAAAGAAAAAAAAATGCCATGTGCTAGGCGCAAACTTTCAAAACACAAGTTCGTAAGCGAACATGTTATTGATTGGACCAAGATGACACTAATTTAATCACATTGCAAACTTAGCTTTTTAAAATAAAACAAGGAAATAACCGTCCGCACATGTGCGATTAACAGTGTCAAAATCAAGATTTTTACCTGACCCCCTCTCCCGCTTCATACAAAATGACATTTCTAACATGAAATAATTGATTTTTTCTAATTTTTCGATATTATGTGTCTGAGAGACTGTTCTTTCTGTTTAATGTGGATGACATAAGTTTTTAGCAGATATACAAACACACAAATGACTGAGATTCATATAATAGATTAAAATTCTATTTGATAATTTTTCTCAATGTCTCGTGCAGATAACTATTTTTGACCGATACGCAAGTATGCCAAAGAGTTTTCCTGTTAACATATTTGGAACTACAATTTTTATTTGTTCACCAATCGGCATAAGCATCTTTTGGTACTTCCATTTAATCTGTGAATTTAGTAATGAAAATTCAATTTCCAACTTAAACAGACAGTGTTTTATAAAAATACCTGAACAAAAAGAAATAAAAAAAGAATTATTTAAACCAAACTTATTTGATAATCATTTGAAATCAAGAAACAACAAACATATGAATGTATACAGACATGGAAGAAAAAATAGACACCTCAACAAAAACAATTCATACATATTTAAAATTTCTACTTCCTTTGTCGATGGCTAGCATTTGGAGCTATACACAGTAGAAGTAAAATGATGAAGCATCAATATTTTAATATAAATAACATATTATATATTATAGATATTATAATAACATATTAAATGCCATTTTTTGTGCTTCTAATAAAATATATAGATCATCTATCATCATTCATGACAACAACCAAAGAAGCCTTAAAACTGTAAGAGGAGCAAAATTATAGGTTAATATAAAGGTAGACTCAATGTCAAATATCTCAAGATGCCATTTTCCACTAAGTGATTTTCCAATTCATCAGCAAGGGAAAATAATCAATATTGATTAGGTCCATTAAGACCCTCTGACAGAAATTTTTTATTATTAATGATAAAGGTGTCTATTTACTTCTTAGATGTGTATGTGCATATATAAAAATGGGGGAGTTAAAATTAGGTTTTTATATACCACCCTTAATTGATATATACCCTTATTAAATAAATGAATAAATATATGTGTGTGCGTGTGTGATTACTTTATTTAATCACATAAATTAATATACGAAGATATAATTTTATGCATAAATTTTTCAGTATTTACTTCAACAGTGCTCAATACATAGGTAGAGCTAGGTAGTAAGTTGTAATATATATGGCAATTAAGCTACATAGAATATTCCACGTTTCATTCTTGTGAGAATTATACTTACTATATATATATATATATATATATATATATATATATACATATATTGGTTTTATCGAGCTTTTACATCTGGCTGAGATAATTTTATAAATATTAATTCTTTAATATTTATAATATACTTTAATTTTACCATCTTGGATCATTTTGGTAAATTTAATTGTAATTTTTATTTTATATATATATATATATATATATATATATATATATATATATATATATATAGTTTTTATACCTTCATTTTCTCTCTTTGACTCCTATGTGTGTATATATATTTTTTTTTTATTGATAGAAACAAATTTACATGGTCACAACACTAGACATGCTAATGTTTCAGGCAAATGGTCGGTTAAAACCAAAAGTTCACGTTAGGAGACTTAATAAATGGTTGCTTTGAGGACTGGTTTCTTCTGTGGAGAGCAACCATTTAAGTTGCCTGACAAGAATTTCTGGTTGTAACCGATCATTTGTCTGAAACATTAGCATGTCAAGTGTTGTGACCATGTATATATATATATAAAAATAAAAAAGAAGTGAGGGAAAATATAAATTTTAATAATTATCATAAATTTAATCTCTTTTTTCTTAAAGATATAAACAAATATAAATATAACAATTTATAAAATGGTTATATAAGAAATTGTAGGACTTTCATTAAAAGACAGAAAACAAGGACATGAAACAGAAAATAAATGATGCAAAATACAAAGATGCGATAAAAAAAGTTGATGAACAAAAACTAAAACTACAAAAAAAAAAAAAAAAAATGAGATGAAAATCGTTTTAATGAAACAACACTGCAGATAATAAAACGAAAAAAAAAAATAATAAAAAAAAAAACAGCAACTAAAATACATTCATTTTTATTTCAGGTTCGAAAGCAAAGCACAAAAACCAAACTTGCAAAGAAAATAACCACCATCCCTCCTATCCAATCATAATTAAGCCAGAACTCACGTTTATTGGATTAATAAACAAAATATAACATTACCTATATATGTGTATGTAAATATATGCAGGGTAAGAATTTTTATTTTTTTAAATTTCTAGTGAGACCAAAAACTGAATATTAAAAGGAAAAAAAAAAATTAATAACTTCACCCACTCACTTGCTTTGCAATTTTTATTCTTATTTTGTATCTAATGAAAGGAATTCATTCCTTATTATTAATAATAGTAGTAAAATTAAGCCTCCTGTTCTATTCTCATGAAAATAAATTTGCATGCGATTTTCTTTCCTTTCTTTTTCATTATTATCAGTTATTACTAAGATCAAGCTCCCTATCTTTGTTCATAAAATTAAATTTGCACATTATTATTGAAGCAAGACGGACAAACATGTTCAGTTATTATATCTGTCCACTACAATATTGCAAATTATTTTCATGCTAGTACACTTGATTATATATATATATATATATATATATATTATATATAAACTTAAAATATAATTCTCCATAGATTACTGAAACTAGCATCCCAGTGCCCTTACCACTCGGTCATGAAAATTTGTTAGCAGCAGAGAAGATATAAATGTTATTTTGTTATTGTTTTGCAATATTGACAATTGAACAAATTCAAATATTTTTTTTAGAGAGAAGCATTGACTTAAATGCTAATAGAGAAATAGTATCCTTTTTATCCAAGTGATGCCGCAATATAAAAGTATATATATTTATAAACTATAATTATCCAAATTATCAGTATATATATATATATATATATATATATATATATATATATATATATATATATACACATACATATATATGGTCATAGCATTCACCATAGGTCGATTAGGCTGACTCTTTCCAACAAATTCATCATGTGTAAAACACTGGCTAACCAGGCATGGCAATCCAAGGCTACTTCTGTTATGAGTGCAAACCATTTACAGTTCCAGTGACAGACTCTGTAAAGGTGAGGGCCAGAATCAGTTCAAATTCATTGTCCTCAGCCACGGTTTTGAGTTGGCCACCACTGTGTTTCTTCCAGCCTGGTGCTAGTGGTGGTACTGGATTGGTGATTTCACAGATGAATTCACCTGAATTTTGTCAAAGGGTGTGACTGAATCAACAAAGTCGTCTGGCAAGGAGAGATTTTTGGAAGGAGTGGATCTTGCAGCGAGTGCAAATTGTACTGTTGAGATAAATTTTTGCCAGCGGACACAGAGGATACGGCATAGACAGTGAGGGTTTAATACCTCCAGTTTGCATAGGTCATTTGCCTGCATTAGGCCAAGTCTCGCAGCCATAAAGGAGAATGGTGCGGATGAGGGCCTGGTAGATTCTGACTTTGGTTTTCACCTAAATATATAATGTGTTGAAACATACAAATACTAAAGTTGAAACGTGTGTTAAAATACCAGAGAGAGAGAGAGATGTCCCCCTTTCAGTCTTTATTAAAGTAGGCATATAGGAGAAAGAACACCAATATTACATCTGTGGCAACTCTTACTTCCAATGATGTAGATTTCCTCCTCTTTTTACATCAAATCGCTAAGATTCTGTGCAAAGCCTTTCATTACTTAACAAAAAACTTTAAGCACAACATGGCTTGAAAACTTATCAGTCAAACAACAGCAATAAATACTCAAAGACGAGTCAATTCTACTAAATATGCATACGAGGTAAATTAATTTCATGATTTAGTGTACTATCGTTTCAGAGACAATATTGTGTTTCTTTAGATATAATCTCATCAGCACAATTTATAACTGTTAGCTACATGTTTAATTACCTTTTGTTGTTCTCCGACTCTGAATTCAGGCTATAATTATATAGTAGCCTGAATTATCATAAGTAACGTTGAGCTTGGCTAGTACCAGATGGATAATCATTTGGGAGTTCTAGGCACTGTATGTACTCTCCGCTTACCTCAGCATTGTTTTCAATCGTTCTGAACCTCCACTTAGCACTGGTATTTAACAATGCCAACTCAGGAGAGGTGTGGTTGGCAATTGCGCAACTCCTGCCACAAAAATTTCACACGAAGGCACCTGTATGATGATGGATATATAGTCTGTCAAGACGGAAGGAAGCTATATAATTTAACCATTTATTGTACTAACAGAGACACCAAACACCAACTCCATTTTCAGGATAAAAAACAACTCGCATACTAAGACAGGTCTATGCAATCAACATCCAACAATTAATTGATTTGCGGATTGCTTTGTAAAAGGACACCTCATTAATTTACTATTTCTTTTTATTATTTTCTTATTCAATAATTGTTTTTATTTTAGTATAACCACAGCTCTATTTACAAATATTTTCTACATTGTGGATAATAGTGTCATATTTTGGGTGAAAACAATCTTCATTTTTTTTTTTCTGGTTGATTTATTTATGGAGATTTTGATTTTTGGCTTCCTCAATTTTCCTTGGGCAAATCCAGAACACAGGTCCTGCTAGTATGCGCATATATCGGTTTAATGGCATATCACAACATTACAAGTTATTAATTGAAACACCATGCCTAATGTAAACAATTGAAGGAAAGTTAGAGTTCATTCTTTTCTCAATGGTATTAGTGCATGCATAACCAGGTTTGAAAAGAGTTTGGAAATTCTACAGTCTAAGTCATCATCTGCAGGTCATAAATATGTGTATATGAGTGTGCGTGTGTACACACATTTACTTTATGCCTATGTGCGTGTATCTATGTGTGTTAGTTAATGAAGAAACTTGCTAAAGTATATATTTTTTTACATTGTTGTCAGGAATTCACCCTATTTTAAAAATTAAAAAAAAAAAATCTGTATGATGTATGTACCCGTAATAAAATGAAAATATATTCCAAAAAATCACATAAATTGATCAAGTAGTTTTATTTTTATAAAGAAAATCGTTTTTAAGAGATTAATGGGAATTCGTAGGCATTACAACATTAATTTCCCAAGTTTGAATTACTGGGAGATCTCCCTTTGTTCTGCTTTTTTTTTTCAGATTATTTTCAAAATGACAGACAAGATGGCCGCTCTTCCGTTACTTATTAAATTTTATTTTCTTATTTAAAAATATAAATAAAACAGTAGATGTATTTATGTATGTGTGTGTGGGGGTAAATATTTAACCAATAAACTCTTAAACTGATGGTTACATAACACTGAAATTAACAGAAAATAGTAATCATACATCAAGGATTGTTAAGAATGAGTCAAGTATTTGCTTGAATGGATGAATAATGCATACAGAAATATGTCGGCAAGTTGAAATGTAAAATGTTCATTTCAACTTGCTGACATATTTTTATTACTTTTGTGCATGCGCAAATTCATTCATAGCTTGAAATGGTTTATTTAAAATCTTTCTCATCTATCTGCCGATAGTTCAAACAGTAGGGAACACAGCTGGAGCTTCAAATGTTTTGGTTTTGATTTTAACTGATGGCACCAAAGTCATTTTTTATAAAAACTTTGGAAATCAGTACTATATATATATATATATATATATATATATATATAATATTTAATACAGAATTGGCTCTGTAATAATAAATAGAAAATCTGCATGAATTTAAGTATATTTAAGTTATATTATGATTGGGCAAGCCCCTCTCTAGTTTAAAAATAAAACTGCTTCAATTTATGTGATTTTTGGAATATGATATTTTTATTTCGTAACAACTACATACATCATACAAATTTTTCTTTATTTTTAGGACAAATTCTGAACAAGAACAGTTTTTATGTTTTAAAAATTCTCTGCTTAAACCAAGTGTGTACCTTATACTCCATCGAAAAGTTATGATTTTAAAATAATTTAATTTCTCTTGAAATATAGATTTGCTTCTTCAACGAGAAAACTATTTAATAATTTGTTTTGTTTTATTTCTGTTTAATGCAGAATCGAATTTAGCAAAATTTAATATCAAATATATATTAAATATTATTTTTTTTTTATACATTTGGATTTTAGTGTTCTAGTACATTAAATAAAAATAAGACTTTTTTTTTGTAATTTTAACATTTTTGATTTTGACTGATTATTTTAAAAAGAAATGCAAACATTACTTTGCAAAACTATTTTGATTAAATGTTTCCAGAAAGCATTTGTTTTTATGCTAATTTTCACCAATTTTTTAAACTTAATATTTTGAACATCTGCAAAGTCTATAAAAAGTAAGTATTTTAAATTTAGTGGAAGCTGAAAACATTTTTACATGAATAAATATTAAAAAAACATAATTTGAGCCCCAAGAACTACTGCCATGTCCTTTAATTAAACAAACATTTTTCAAGTTTCAAGTTAATGTTAAACTTTCTGGGTTTGAATCAAAAGTTATCTGTAACGTGTAATGAAATTCCAAAAATCAGGTAAGAATGTTATATTTCAACTTTTTTTAAAAATGTTTCTTCATTGCAGGGAAAAACTAAAATTTCAGTTCTTGTTCAGAACTTCCTCTATATTAAAAAAAAAGATACAGAAAAATCTGAAAGATGTATCTATTCGTGACAGAATGAAGATGTCATATTCGAAAAATGATGTAAATTGATCAAGTATTTAAAAAAAACAAAAAAACTAAGAAAATACAATTTTAAGAGGAAGCGAGGTCAAAGTGTCTGGCTCTCCATCTTAGATAAACAAAGAGATAATTCGAGCTTCTAAGATTTTATTTGTTTATTTTCAACCTTGTAATGGCTACGATTTACAATTAATTGCTTAAAATCGTTATAAATGATTTTCGATATATAAAAATAAAAAAAACTACTTGATCTATTTATGTGATTTTTGGAACGTGATCTTTTCATTCCATGACATCATGGAGATTTTTCTGTATTTTTGTTTTTTTTAATATAAGAGAAAGAACCAGGATTTCTTCTTCAAAATATGTGTGCACATGTAGGTAATTAAGAAAAATATTTCTTCAGATGTCTGTAATTTCTTTTATTTTTTAGCATGATATTTTATATTTGGATCAAGTGTGTTAAAAGAATTATCCAAAGTTTGGAATCGTTTTACTAACTTCTGGTGTTTTTAAGAGCTTAAAACAGTGCAGTCTAATAATAATAATAATATTTCAGAAAGATGGCGATCATGTCATTTAGCTCTTTCTGTATTGTTAAACTTGGCAACGTCTAGGTGTTAAGAATTGACAACAAAAATATGCTGTTACTTGGACTTATTGTCACTGATCCACGACAATACTCACCAGGATTTTATTAGGGACTAAACACATAGATTCTGGCGATCTCTTCATCTGGAATATAGAAGACAATGTGACAGGTAGGATGACCTTTGTATCCAGAATTAAGATACAGCACTGACCTCATCAACAATGCTTGGCGTGACGGGTGAAGACAATAAAGCAAACTTTACTGTCGCAGTGAGAGCGAGACACAAAGATACGCATTAGTGTGGAGATTTGGTGCACATATCCCCAACCCCATCACTAAGACCCCCTCCCCTAAAAAAATAACAAAGAAAAAAAAACATTGACTCTATCTTATTTCCCAACACTCATATTTTTAAATACTGTGCATGTTGCCTGATTGAAGCATACAAGTGCTACATAAAGAATCAAGAAATCCCCAAAGAACACAAAATTAAATAAAAACTAAGAAATGTAAAAAAAAAAAAAAAAAAAAAAAAGGACTAAATCACCCGAATCCTTGTGCAGAAAAGGGGTGAATGTCTAAACAAAACTAAGAAGCGTCTTGGTGGCTGCGTATAGCACTGAAATTGACTTTAAAAAGAACTGATTTAAAATAAATTTCAGACAAAGATGCAGTGCTAACCTTTGTGAGATATTTATCCTCGAGAGAGAGAGAGAGAGAGAGAGAGAGAGATAGAGAAACAATGATAGATAGAGAGAGCAATATACAATGCATTAGGAATAAAAAACAAATAAGCAAAAAGCTGTAAAAATAAAAGAGCTCCAAACTTGAATGAAGAATAAAATAAAGAATTGATACAATGGTTCCCAAAACTCTAATATGACTTATGGTGCATAAATTGTTTTTGTTATTTTTTCCTTCTGAACAGGAATTCTCCCTAACTACTTGCCTTTCACAAGGGCAGAGTTAGACCCAAGGTCAATTTTTAATGTGGAGAAAATCCAGCTCCCCCAAAATTGGGACAGAAATACAAATCATCTAAGTCTATAAGGATTTCTCCTTTGCTGACTATTGTGTTCCCATATTAGTCTGAAAAATAGACCTCAGTATTTAGTAGAAAACAAATATATTAAACATAAAAAGTAAATATTCTGTACTTTCACCTCACAATTTAATAAAAAAAAAATGAAGAAAAGATATCATCTGCTATTTGTCAGCTGCTGCGATTTCATTGGATAAGTGTTTTTTTACACCTAACGATTTACATAATCTGCCTGGAATATGCAGATGATAACCTGATCCCTATTCTGCATGAGTACTCATATAATAAGCTTTTTCTCTTTAGTACTCCTGCATATACTTTAGTACTCCCACAAATATTACTTGCCTATAGGACAAGATGTACATTAATTTATACTGTTACTCAAATTAATAATTTTTGTCTTTCTTTCCACTGTATTGAGGGACATTCAAAGAGTAATACCTCCTATTTTTCTTATTCCACTCAAATGAATCAGAGGGGATTGCAAATTGCATTGTTATGATGAGTGGACTGATATATTCATGACCTGAAAGTTTCATTTTTGTTACAGATAGTGTCGGTGTGAGACTAAGAAAGCAACCTCTATCATGGGCGTATGTCAGAAGTAGAGATGAGTCATTGAATTCCTGGCAAAAATGCTTTGATAAATATGTAGAAAAATAAATTATGGAGTATAAAAGGTAGCTTGCTTTAATGTCTTCATAGCTCTTCAACTTTTTGAGTTTAAAAAAAAAATAAATAGGATGCTTTACTTTTGGAACAAACCTCATATAACAAAGCATGCTCCAGATGCCCATACACAGTCATGGTGCATCGCTGGCAAAAGTGCGTTGAGAATGGTGGTGATCATGTAGAAAATTCTGGAGCACAAAAGGTTGCTTGTAATAATAGCACCACTCCCGTCTTCATAGTTCTTCAACATTTTTAGTTTAAAAAAAAATAAATAAATAATAGGAGGCTTTACTTTTGGAATAATGCTCGTAGTATATCACAAACTTACTAATGCTAACATTGGGTCTTCGAAAATAATGAATAACATAAATTATCTTGTTTGTTTGTCTCTTCATGAAGTGAAAAGTTAAACACAAGGTCGGTTTTTCATGTGGGGATGGAGAGGGGGGATAATAATCCAGCTCTCCAAAACGGAGCTTTCTCAATCGAGAGATTGGAACAAAAATTAAAATTGTCCCAGTCTTGAAGGATTTCTCCTTACTCTTGCTTGTGGATAGTTTATTTAGAAATGTCAGGAACCATTGCTCTAACAAATTAAAGTAATCTAAAAAAAAAAAAAAAAAAAAAACATTTTACATAATAGAGATCAAATAAGCATTGTGTAGCATTGATTTTTTATTAACAATGAGCATTTACTGTATTTATTAAACAGAATTAAAAAATTTATAATTCAATACGAAAATGTACATTTTTTTTTTTTACAATTATCTAATAATCTGATTGAATTAAAACTGTTTTATTGTCAAACAAAAATACATGCTGAAGGTAAATACCTTGATCATATCTTGTTCGTCATAGGAAACATCAAGTGAGAGGCCTCGTTTCATAGATGAATCTCGAGAAATGCCCACTTCCTCCTTGAAGGTATCAAAGCCTAGAAAATAAGAATCAATAATAAGGATTTGAGATTTAAAAAAAAAAAAGAAATTGTATAGCTACTAGAATTTTCGGTGCTTATTTATGTTGGTGATCTTTTAAACTATCACATCGTACATAGCGAAATTAGTATAAATGCCAAACATTATGAATAATGATCCAGTAGATGTGCTAGATGCATTTAAAAAAAAAAAAAAAAAAAAAAAATCATCCACAATTTTATTGTTTAAAAATGCTGGATCCTTAATTAAAGTCAAGGGAGATAAGTCCATTTGCCATATTGAATTGGTCATATAGCTTTTCTACATTAAAATATAGGATAAAATTCAATAATTCGTATTATTTGGATTCATCAGACTACTGTTCTCATCTTGAGTGTGATGTTCACAACATTTCGGTCGATGTAACCTCCAACCTTCTTCAGGTGTATCTTGTCAAACTCGTGAATTTGGACAGAATTTCAAACAGAACCCTTTATTTACTTCACAGGGATAGCATGCTCTTGTTTAAGAAAATATAGGGTTCCATTTGAAATTCCATCCAAGTTCCCCAAGTTCAACAGAAACATTCCCAAGTTTGACAAGATATGCCTAAAGAAGGTTGGAGGTTACATTGACTGAAATGTTGCAAAAATGACACTCAAGATGAGAACAGTAGTCTAATGAATCCAAATAATTCAAATAATCCTCATCTCAAAAATTCAGAAACGAAAACTCAATTTGATAAATTCTACTTTTACTTGTAATTATATTTTTTTTTACTCAATAATTTTTGCTAATTTATACTAATTTTGCCATGACACGTAAGTATGTAATGTTTTCACCTGAAATGCACTGGTTTAAGCACCAGAATTTCTTTTCAATAACCAATCAAAAGTAAAACATAAAAAATTCATTTACTAACATCATATCATGTTATGTCATATTTTACCTTTTAAGGTATCACCTCTTTTGCAAAAAAAAAAAAAAAAAAAAAAAAAAAAATGGTATTTATAAAAACATTTTGGTTACGACCTTATTCCCTTATTCAAGATCCAGCATCATCAAGTCACTATACCTTGAATAAGGTTGTAGGTGAAACATGTATGCACTTATGTACATACAATGTTTGAATAAATAAAAACTTATATAAAAATATAGCTACTTGTAATAACTCCTATCTTAACACTCTAGTTTCATAGGTCTAACCTACATGACCCCCCCCCCAAAAAAAACCCCATAAACACTATGTATATAATTTATTACTACCTTATGTATATAATATATATATATATATATATATATATATATATATATATATATATATAGTGGTTGAGCAGTGTTGTAAATGATTTCGTCAGCTGTTTGCTTAACATAATGTGGAGCTCTTTATAAATAAACAAATTGAGCACTGTAAAAAGCGATGGTCAAATGTTTGTGTGTAATGAGAGAGAGAGATTTCATAATATTGTTTGTAGGCATCGATCCCATGGGCTAGAGGGTATAATTGCAGACTACCAATTAGATGGTTTATATACCAGGTTAGGGATGGATGCTAGTCTAGCTTCATCGAATAGCTCTGATATAGCAAAATAGTCTGTCTGTGGATAACTACATATATATGTTTTTTAGTATTTACTTTAATACAGGTTGACCCCCCCCCCAAAAAAACGGGCCCAAACTCTAATTAGGCCCCGTTTCTTAGTGTTTTGTCCAAATGAATTGAAACTTTGGTCATAACTAGTTTATTATATTCAAAACATCACATCAAAACACTAGGGTTTTTGGCCTTTTTCTTTCTCCATTCTACAGCATATGTTCTAGATGGCCCCCATTTAGCTTTTGTTTTTTTTGGGTCACCCTGTATTAGTAGAGCTTAGTAATAGTAATATCTAATGGCTAAAAAAGAAAGGATAAATGGTAAGAGTGTAAGAAAATCAAATAAAGGACTGATTGGTTAGAAGATAGAATAGACACTGATTAGCTATACAAACAATCATAAAATGGAAATCTGTGAAACTAAATGAGTGATTTTCATCATGGACGAAACACAAACATTTCTGTGTAGCTTACTTGCAATAAGTATGCTTATATATATATATATATATATATATATTAGTGTATAAAGTGTTTTTAACATGTTTTATTAACTATTTGCTCTTATTATAAGCTCTATCTTCTATTTGGTTTTATCAAGCTTTTACATCTGGTTGAGATTACTTTATAAATATTAATTCTTTAATATTTATAATATACTTTAGTTTTACCATCTTGGATCATTTTGGTAAATTTAATTTTTATTTTATATATATATATATATATATATATATATGTGTGTGTTTTAGTAAAATATGATTTTACTATTTCACTCTATATATAAACCTTTTTGTTTAGAAGCTCAATGTATGTTAAATATAACAATAGAGCATAGATAGAAGAATAACAGTACATTTGCAGATAATGATCACATTCCAAGATCCAGATATTTCTTTTTTATGCAAAACAGCTCTCTCCAGCATGTTAAAATCTTGGTACATTTTTTTTTACAGATCTGTTTCATTATGCAGAAACGTTTGTGTGTGTGTATATATATAGAGAGAGATATATACATACACACACATTAAATTATACTTTAAATTCAGTTATTATTATTTGAGGGGGGGATGAGTACCTATAAACAATATATATTTTTTTTTAATTATATTTTTATATTTAAACTTTTACTTTAAATATCTCTATTTTCTGACAATGTTAAAACTGACTTGACTAATAAAGAGGTTTGCTTATTCAAAATGGACATTTTCCTTTCTTTTATAATGTGCGATAATCAAATGTTTGGCTTTACATGTTAGACCTCATCCCTTTTCTTTTAAGAAAAAGACACAGCATGGAAGACGGTAGTTGCACCGGTGTTCAGAGTAAGTGGCTAATTTTTCACAGTAATCATAAAAACAAAAAAAATAGAAAAGAAGAGTATATTCACTTACCAGATTGATCCATCGCAACTCTGCCAGCTGCCATTTCCATATCATCCTCTAAAGTTACAACATCATACATGCATTTCTTAGCAACGTCTTCACGGCTTATTCTGATTAAGGCCTTTTCAAGTGCATTACCTAAAAGACAAAAAAAAAAACCCATGAAATTTGATTTTCTTAGTTAAAAAATTACTTGATCAATTTCTGTGATTTTTGGAATATGACATCTTTGTTTTGTGATTTTTTTTTGTATTTTCTAATTTTTTTTTTTTTAAATTATGTTGAATTCTAAATTAGAACCAGTTTTTTTTTCTATGGTACCACTTGAAATAAAACATGAGAAATAGAAAACTTAACATCAAGTAACAAAATGGTATTGGAATCAAAACTGAGAAACATACCTGATGCTTTGTCACCGTTCTTCTCCACCCAAAGATGTAGCATTGCCAAAGCCTGATCGTTTACTGTGTTGTAATCTGTTTTGATCTTATTAATTTCAGACATGGTAATGTCTAACTGTTGAGCCAACATCACCCAGTCACCTTGGAGGGTGTCTGCAACATCAGTAATCTTCATTTGGGCTCGGCTGATGGTATCTTGGAGAACTGCACAAAGAAGTAATCAAAGGAATGATTAGGATCAGGAAATAAAAAAACAAAAAACTTAAGACTAATGTTTTTAGACACTTTTTGAAAGGCATTACTCGACTTGTGATGTAAGTCTGTAACACAAAACTGAAGGTAACCAAAGAAAGTTCATAGGATTATCTGCACAGTAATGGGACAAAAAAACAACCTCTAACCTGTTTTTGATTTTTTCAGATGATGATTGATAATTTATATTATTGGGAATATTTGGATTACTGTTCCCATCTTGAGTGTGTGCTATTCGCATAACATTTCAGATGTAATAGACGAAATGACACGGTTTTGACATTGGACATGCTAATATTTCCGACAGATGGTCGATCAAAGCAACAAGTCCTCGTCAGGTGACTTAATAAAGTTTGTCTTCCACAGAAGAAGTCCGCTTCTTAAAAGGTTTAAGAACCAGACTTCTTCAGTGGAAGACAAACTTTATTAAGTCGCCTGATGAGGACTTGTGGCTTTGATCGGCCATCTGTTTGAAACATTACCATGTCCAGTGTCGCGACTATGTAAATTTTATCTATATCAATAAAAATAAACCTTGCTCTTTATATTGAGCACTCTTAATAACCCCGTTAAATTAACTAGTTATCATTTTTGAATACCTATAACTTGATATATATATATATATATATACACACACTAACGGGCCATCCGCTATTGCCTGGTCATAAAATAAGTTTAAATATGATATTTTAATTAATGTAGATTTCACATTTATTATATAACCAATACTATTGATTATTATTTTGTACCCAATATAGAGTAGTGATTTCAAAAGTAAAAAAAAAATAACTTGAGTGCAATCAGCTAGAATCGAAACCAAAACATACAGCTCTCCAGCCTTATTTGTTATAGTCTGAACTACATCCATACTCATAGAAAAACTTTAAAATTAATGCTGTTTAACCTATAAATGTATATTTGCACATGCATAGAAGTTTACTTATATCTGCCAAGTTCTAATTTGTTTCAATTTTGACCCCTTACCAGCTATTTTTATTGGTTAAAAAACAAATCGAAATTTATTCTACAGGTCCAAATCCCCTATACATCCAATTTCAAGAATGTATGCCAAAAATTGATAGAGGAGTTCGGTAAAGATTGTTCCTCAAGTTTGGTTTGGTTTTATGGCATATCAACCTTTTTCAGGCAAACAGGGTCACAACATACACACACACACGAATAAGTAGTAAGATTGTATATCTAAAGATAATACATTCAAGGCTCTTTAAATTTATACTAGAATTTTCCACAGACTCCTAGCATAATGGTATAATTCAGTTGTAAGTGACACTCTTCTGGAGGTTAAAGGTTCAATCGTCATGAGGGTAATATTAAGAATTCAACTGCAAATTAGTTAACATTTTTACTCGGTCATGGCTGATAGTATGGGAGCTTAGTTCTCCACATGCAGACATAAACGGAGGACCTTAAGGTAAGCACGATTATTGCCCTTCAATTCTGGTGGCACCATGCCTTGCAACCAGGGGGCGATGCAGCTACGTTCACTTCCGTTTTATATATTTCATCCTTTTTTTCGCTGGACCTCAGGACAATGCAGATGTGACTGAACAACCTTAGCTTCTTATGATAGCCAGGCCGTGTTCAAACTCTCAAAGTATATTGAGGCCTAAATGCAAATAACGTTACTCATCTTTCGCTACAAACTTTTACAACCTTGATTTGTAATTAAATGTAAATAAATCTACATTTATTTGTTATTGTATATTGATGTACTTTGTGTTTTCATTACGCGACCTTGGCTTCTCTCACCTACCTTACAACATGGAGGATGGGAGTGCCAAATACATAAGCAGGCAATCCTGTCCTCCACAATAGAACAAGAACATGCAACTCCTGTGGATTAAAGAAAAGGTTCCATTTGAAATTTTATGCAGATTCTCAACTTCAACAGAAAGATTACACAGTTCAACAAAATATACCAGAAGAAGCTAAGAGGTTACATTCGCCAAAACATTGTGTGAATAACGCTCAAGATGAAAACACTAGTCCGAATAATCCATACCTGCTTGTTTCTTATACTAAATGGTAAAAGTTGTGACTTGTAGAATAGTATTCAATAGTTTTAATAAATTAGCTGTGCTTACTTACATGTAGCATATATTTCTAAGTTAGTTTAAATAGATTGATTCTTTTATATTTATGTTTTATACATACAAGCAGTGCTACCCGGGGTTGCCCTGGTGCTAGAAAGGGAAATAGAACTTTTATATATATTTTATAGATATTTATATTTTGTCAATCTCTAACAATTGCGCTCCCAAAACAAAGATGAAATGAAACCATACAGAAACACCCCATTTAAAAAAAATATACCAGTTCTTGTGTTAATGTTTAATATATTATTTCAAGAAGACTTCATATATAGAAATGTAAAAAATAAAAATTTTCTTTATTTCTTTATATTGTTAAAATTTTTATATCTTACCATTTCTATAAAATGAAGTCTTTTTGAAATAATATATTAAATATATTAACACAAGGGTGTTTCTGTATGGTTTTGAGTTTCGTTTTATAGTTGGTAACTTCCATTCCATATTTGCATCAATTGTATCCATTTCTGCCATCTTTGTTTTGGGAGTACAATTGTTAGAGATTGCCTATATTTTTATATATTTTTTTTAATTTTTTATTTACTTTTATTTATTTAAATTTATTATAATTATTTTATTATTATTATAGTTCTTTATTTATATTTCTCCCATCCTTTCAACATTGCTTTCAAAACCTTCTATAAATATAAGTATGGGGGATATAAGAGACAATCATAGTTAACCTTTCTTTTCCATCAATCATTATATTCATTTATTTGGTTTGTTTTACCATTTTTTTTTTTTTAATAGTAATAAATGATTAGTAATACTATTTTATTTTAATTTTCTCTAACAAACAAAAAGTCATGATCGATTTAAAATTGACAAATATTTTATGAAATATATTTTTTTACTCACCAATTCCATGTTCCCTAAGAAGACTATGCCGCTTTCGAACTTCGAGGGCTTCTTCTGAAGTCATTTCCATGGAATCGGTCTGAAATTTGGGGAGAAAATAAAAACATCCATTTCATAAAGGTTAACAAACATGTGCAAAAAAGAAAAAAAATCATTTCATGTATTTAAATCAATAAATCTTAATGAATTATATATGTAAAATAAAGAATAATCAATATTTGATTTTTAGTAGATATATTTAATATTTTCATGTTTTACAAGCTGATTAGATAAACTTATACATTTTAGGTCAACAAAAAAATTTCATCTTGGTTTTAATAAGAAACTTTTATTGATAATAACATTAGAAACACAATTTCCAAATAATAAAATAAAAATAATTACTAGATTTGAAAGTCTCTTGTTTTCTTTCTCTCTCTCTCTCTATATATATATATATATGTATATACACACACAAATTATTTATTTAAAAACTATATGTTACATATTCCAGAGACTTACAATGGTTTCACTGACATGGATACATCATTCCCGTTTAGAACCTAAGTCACTGAGGATTTGGAATGGATTATAAGGGCCTTTTCTAAACAGAAATGGTCTATTGATGTTAATAAAACCATGGTCTTTCTCTGGAATATGTAATATAGTTTTTAAATAAATAATTTGCAGTTTACTCTCACATTATGATGATTAAGTACTTTACTGATTTACCTCAACACACTAATTCATGTAGATATATATATATATATTTTTTTTTTATTACATTTTCACCCCAAACAAGGCAAATTGCCACTTTGGTGTAGGGGGCTACTATCAGGGGCAGCAACTACTGGGGCACTATGTTGGGATTTGGGCAGCAAGATGTCGGTTCACGTTGCACTTGAACTTCTGCATGTCAGTACAGTTGGGGAAGCAGGAATTTGGAATGGAATTCCAGAGTCTAGCGGTTCTGGGGAAGAAACTACTGGAGTAGAAAGATCTTTTACATCTAGGGGTCTCTACTGTGTGGGGGTGGGATTTAGCTGCCTGTCGGGTTTGTCAAGGGTGTCTACGTCGTGGGGGCACAAGTGTCTGCAGTTCGTCAGAGCATTCACCATTAAAATACTTGTAGAACAGGCAGAGGGATGCAACGTTTCATCGATGGGACAGAGGCTGAAGCTTAGATGCCAGTTCAGGGCCTATCAGATTGGCGACTCTTTTTTGAACCTTGTCTAGGAGCGAGAGACTAGTAGCAGATGCACCGGCCCAAATGTGAGAACAATACTCCATACATGGGCGAATGGTGGCCTTATAGAGGTACAGGATACTTTCAGGTGTCAGCAGTGTTCTAGCATGGTAGAGAGAGCCTACCTTTTTCGCAGCGGCCCTGGCAATGTTTTCAATATAATTGTTCCAACTCATGTTTCCTGTGAACGTTAGGCCAAGCAGTTTGAAAGATGTACTCTCAGACAAGGAGTCACTGGCCATTGCTATTGGTGGCAGAGAAGGTTTCTTGTAATTATTGAAGGAAACCAGTTTAGTCTTGGCAGCATTGAATGTAACCATCCATTTATGTCCCCATTCCACTACAGATTGGAGGTCATCCTCTAGTGTTTTTGCCATTTCTTTAGATATGAGTTCGTTTGTTTTCCTGTCATGCCTGTTATAGAGTGTAGTGTCATCAGCATATATACCCATCTCAGAGGCAGTTTTGTCGGGGAGGTCATTAATAAATATTAGGAACAATAGAGGTTCAAGGATATACCCACGAGGCACTCCCGCATTTATATCACATTGTTTAGATGTACGACCGTCGAGGACAACCTGGATTTTTCTCTTATCTAAGAAGGATTTAATTATGTTAAGTATTCTACCAGTGATACCGTATGATTTAATTTGCCTGAGGAGACCCTTGTGCCATACCCTGTCAAAAGCCTTAGATATATCTAGAGCTACCGCTCTGCCCTCCCCTGCTTTGTCCAGTGAATGGTATATTCGTTCAGAGATTACAGTGAGGATGTCAGCTGTGGAACGGGCATGTCTAAATCCATATTGTTTGTCAGTCAGAAGTTTAGCATCTGTAAGGTGCCAGACTAGAGCATGGTTAATTATTTTTGTGGAAATATTCTGTATTAATTTATATTTCCTTTTAATATATACCAATCCTTATTTAAGAAGCTCAATGTAATTACAGAGCATATATATATATATATATATATTTTTATGAACTATAAAATTCAGCGTATTTAAATTTCATGAGACATCTTGAAAGTAGATAAATTGTATTTAATGTACACAGGAGATTTTACACACATACATATTTTTACTAGCTGGTTGCTCGATCGTACAATATGCTTAAACATGATATTTTAATTTATTACAGAATCAATCCTACATTGAATATTATATATTATGATTATATAATTTGTCCAGTGGACTAATTCGCAAAAATATGTAAAAAATAATAAAATAATGTCATTCATCAAATTCCATCTGTGTTTGCTTACAATATTACGTCAGCTGATATTTGGGCTTGATGATGAATGCCCTGGAAAAGTCACTTCTGATTAATGTTTAATTTTAAAATATGCAAACGATGAAATAATTTGCGACGATTTTAAATGGTATTTCTTCCTTTATCATAAATCAAACTCATTAATAAGAAAAAAATTAAAATAAAATGACGAGGTACACTCGGGCTTAAACAGGGGATCATCCTATCTGTAGTTGGATGCCCTACCACTGAGCTATATCTCCGGATGACAATAAATCTGTTTTTTTTAAAATGATTTGCCGAGATTTATTATTCCCTTGGCCAGTAAAATATTCTCCTGCAAAAATTTTTCTTTTTTATCTATTAGAGAGAAAGACTATTTTTATGACGGGATTTTTTTGATTTTCGAAAAAAATTTGCTGAGATTTTATTATTTCCAGCATTGCCAACTGAGATTAAAAACACACTAGATCAGGGAAAAGAAATCTTCACAAAAATCGCTAGATTTTTAACTTTTACTGAAATTTAAAAAAAACACTAATTCGAAATAAAAAAAATCTCCAAAAACGAAAAATACTGTTTTTTTTTGTTTTTTTTTTTTTTTCACTTTTTACCATACATAAAAATATTACGAATATATATAAATATTCCGGGTTTTCTTTCAATATATTTTTTCAATTATATTGAAGTGGTTGGTTCCCCAAAATCTCCAAATCTAGTGGGAAATCTATTAAATTGGCAACACTGATTATTTCCCTTTTCCAGTGTAACGTGAATGCTCCCCTGTAAAAATTCTTTTTCATCTATAAGAGAGAAAGAGTTTTTAAGATCAAATATTTTTTTGATTTTTGATAGTTATCGAATGAATTTCTGTACAGAACATATCTAAGAACACTGCTAAATATATAAAGTATATTTGTGTGAAATTTGCAAAAGTTCAGCCGTTTCGGAACCTATGAGGAAGGAACTCACACACAAAGTTACTTTTGTATAATAGTAGAGATTGAGATTAACCGTGTAAACAATTTTTTGACTTGAAAAATCAAACATGAATGAATGTCAAAGAAAAATGCAGACTCCTAATTGGGTGTCTAATAGGCAAAGGTATTCACTTTTAGTCTTTTTTTTTAAGTTCTTTCTTTCCCTTAACATGGTCAGAATTCTACATTTGCTGTTTACAATTTTGTGTGATTTGCATCCTGATTTGTCAATTGCAACTGTTCGATGTCTTCAACTGTTTTCAATTCCTACCCACTACTAATGAACTGGCTATTTGCATCAAAACTAATTTCCTTGGCTCTTCTGGAAACATCTTTTGCACATGACATAATTTAATTGGATAACTTTCTTCACATTGATGATCCTCTAACTCTTCAATCGACAAATTTGTAGTAAATGGTAAAACATGCTCTGGCTGTTAATTTGGTTTGGTCGTTTTGTTTTATGGCATATCAACACTTTTCAGGCTATTTAATACCGAATTTGGTTATTTTTGGTAAAAGATTGTGTTCTTTAAGTTCTATATGTCCTCAAATATTTATTCATAATGTTTTGCTTGATTGTTTTGTAGAGGTAAATAATTGTTTTTGGCTTTGCCGAACATAAATTTTACAAAAAAAAAAAAAAAAAAAAAAAAAAAAAAAAAAAAAAACAATGACATTAATGTTTAGTGCATTTTAGGTCAGGAAACCGGTATTTTCAGACAGCTTGATCTGGTAGCATTCTGCCTATTAGATCAATCAACTGAGGGCAAAGGATCAAATCAAGTTGGGGGTAAGTGTTTGATTTTCCAAGCTGTAGATCTTTTACATGGTTAATATGAATGTGTATATAATGAATTCATCTCGAAAATTAACAGTACAAACAATTAAAATCTTTTGATGGGTTACATTTTTTTTTTTATGCATTAAAACATAAAATAAAAATATAAAACATGAAAGCAATTCATGATAAGTATATGAAAAAAAATTAATCACCTTTGATACATCAGGTAGTACAATGTTGAGGTTGCAAATCGGTGACTGAGGAGCTTCTCCTCTGGCCACCTTTGGTTCTTTCATGAAAGCAACACGAGCAGCTGGTTCTTGGTCCAAGTCGCGCACCTTTACAGTACATGGAAGGCGGTTCTCTCGGAATGCTCGGAAATGTACATATAGTTGATCACCGGATTTGGTGACAGGGATCAGGTTGCCAGCCATTTCCACATACTGTGGTCGGCCTTGTAAGACCTGGAAGGTTAAAGCAAAGTGAAAAATGCTTGTGAAAATGAGGAATAAAAGAAATTTTATAATTTAAAAAAATTAAAATGAAAGTATTAAATGCATCCATGACATGGACGTGCAAGCAGAGGACAACCTAGATCCACATATATCCTACAAATATCACACAACACCAACTGTGAACCTGAAGATCTGAGGCAACTGATGGAAGACAGGAAACTGGAGAGAAAGAGTCACATTGGTCCGGGCAAGGAGCCTGTCATGATGATGACGATTAAATGCAATATTACAATAGAATTAGAAATCGGTTAGCAAACAAATAATGATGCACAAAAGATTTTTTTCTCAAATAAATAAAAACACATAAATACAAAAGGTATATGACTGAAAAAGACTTCAGACAAAATATTTAGGTTTATATAATTGTTTTCATTTATTTGAAAATACAAATCTTTCTTGAATTGTGATTTAGTTTCTAACTGATTTCTCGTGTATTAAAATGAAAGTTTCATTATATTATTGATATAAAAAAAAGAATTCCTAGAATTTAATTTCATTGATATTTAGTATTCAAATTAAAGCTACCAAAACAAAAACATATTTACACACCAAGTACTTTTTATTATGCCAAGTTAATAAGCTTTTTTTTTTTTTTTTTTGCACAGTGATCACCACTTATCAAGGCCCGGAAGCCACTCAGGGATAAGGGTTATTGCAAGTACATTACGTTAGTGTGGAGATTTGATGAAGTGTTTACTTAAGGGGGATGGTTCATTAGGAATTTGTTAACGTTGAACTTGAAGACATCCAAGTTGTAGTCCGGTGGGAAGCAGGCAGACGGAACAGAGTTCCACAGGCGTGCAGTTCTAAGAAAGAAGCTTTGTTCATGGAATCCACGTTTTGATTTAGGCACAGATATAGAGTGGGGGAAATTTTTCACAGTGGATTCAGCTATAGATGATTTGGGACAGAATTGGAAGTATCTCCACTGTTATGCCCAAATAATTGTTAATAAAACCTGCAATCCATCCATATGTAATACAAATAAACTTTGGTCTATGTCTAGTTTGTGAAACAAGTTTCAGTAATTTAAACAGTATTTTAAAGTTAATAGGAATAAAACAAAGGTTGTTGGATATTTATAACTGAAACTTGATGGACAAGCCAAGCTTATATTAAAGTTTATTTGTACCAAATAGGATTAGACTGCAGAAACGATTGTAAATTTTATTAAAGATTCCATGGGTGGCATTTTGGAAGGGTCACCCTGACTTTGTACTTAATTTATAAACACTTTTGTTCTTTTTAATAACTTCATTAAAACATTAACAATAATTAAAAATTAAAGGATGAATAAAGGAAAAGTTATTTTGTTTAATTAACTATTAATGTTTTGAAATTTCTAAAGCAAGGTTGATCATTTGTAATATTTTTACTACTATTCTTATATTGGTTGTTATTTTCACGTTTCCATATTTGTAACCTCTGACCTTCTTCAGATGCATATTTTCAACCTTGACCTCCAGAAGGTAGCTATATGGGTCAGTTCAAATTTTTTTTTTATAAAATTTCAAGTTTGAAAACATGCATCTGAATGAGGTCCAAGGTTTGATCAGCTGAAATGTTGTGAAAATAATAATAGATATCAAAATAATCTTAAAATGTAATAATTATAATCTTTATATTAATATCATAGTACCTTTAAGTATATGCGTACATGTGTCATGATTTCCAGATTAGAGATTATTTGATTGGTAGATCCTATTTATTAAAAAGGAGGATAGAAGCTATGAACACTAAATTAGTATATATATAAGCTCATTTAATGTTCTAGTAAGTTATCACCTATCCTCTTTTTAATAAATAGGATCTCCCAATCACCGAAGATGCAATGTTAATATAAAATTTTAAATAAAAAACTGATGTTGCTTTTGGGCGATACATGAAACTAAAATATATCTTCTTGGTTTTCTGACTAGGATCCAAGGATAGAATCTGTTCCATCTAAAGATGGTATAATGATATCATGGGGTTTCCGTTTGCGCCAGGCGTCCATACAATAGAAATGTCACAGACTCCTATAAGGATATTGGCGATAAACCGTAATAACCAAATATATTCTGACACTACATTAACCAGATTACTTAGATAAATACTTTTACAGTTTTGTGGGGTCTCCATTCATTCATGCTGAATGTCCACAGAATGCCCAGTAGTAATATACATTACATATGAAAGATACTGCTGTGGAATTTCCACATGTCCTGTTAGTAACAATAATAAATTTTTTTATCTAAAATCGTTACGATTTAAAAAAAAAAAAAAAAAAAAAGAAGAAAAATGACATTTAGTTGCTTTTGTTTTTTTCTTACCTCAACATCCCGGCTTCGAGCAACTTCGGTAAACTTTTCTTGTTTTTCTAAAGTTTTGTCCACTTTATCATCGGTCATACAGAACATTCGAAGTTTGCCTTCTTCTTGAGCATGCCGCTTGGCAAAGATGACAAACTTGGCCATGAATGGTACGACAACAGCCTCTTGATATAATTCAGTAGCCATTCTGCTTGCTTCGTTCACATTTTGACAATCCATCAGCCAGAATCTAAAAAAAAGAAATGGTTCACAAAATGGTTTTCTATCACCGTCTGTAAAATTGTATCATAGAAGCCTCTAATCCGTGCTTTTTTTTATAATTCATCATTGATCTGAGAGGGATAATTCAAATTTACTAAGAGGTTCGTTAATTTTTCCATACAAAATTTAGGATACTAAAATGAACGCAACTTTGAGGAATTGTAAGACAAAAAAATGTGACTTTTTTTAAAAAATTTTTTGTAAATAAATGTTAATCTTAAAAAAAAAAAAAAAAAAAGAATGAAAACAGAAAAGAAAAAAATGTTGCAACTTCATGAACTGATAAGAGGTATCATTTTAATATAGAACTAACCCTTACACCTTTAGAAAATAGGGGAAATTTAGTGTGACAATATCAAAAAAAATATTTTTAAAAGAAATACTTTAGATATTTTGTTACTGTTAAAACAGGCTCAATATAAATTTTGAGGTAACATATTAAAGATATACAAAAACTAAAGAGGATTTAAAGACAATGCTGAAATCATCCTTTCTGAACTCTGGTTAGATCTTTACAAAATAGAGGAACTTTAATACTTATTATGTTTTATAATGTCAAAAAATGTTTTATATATATTAAATATGTTATTACTGTTAAAACAGGCTAAATATAATTTTTTGGCAATATATTAATGGTACAAACACAAAAAACAAAAAAAACAAACAAAAAAAACTAAAGAGGTTTCCAGAGATCATCCTTTCTGAACACAAAATAGGAGAAGTTTTTTTTTTAATGTCTAAAAATGTAAGTATATCAATGTCCATCTATTTGAAATAAGTAAAATAAAATAAAAAATGGTGACTTAATTTACAATGTATGCTAGAGGAAGTTTAAGGCTTACAATGAAAAAAATGTAAAAAAAAAAAAATAAATAAATAAAAAATATTACAAATATGTTATGACTAAAACAGGCTCAACATAGTTTTTTGGCAAGATATCAAAACATATAAACAATAAAACTAAGAAGGCTTCCTGATCACTACTACAAGCATTCTTTTTGAATCCTGGTTAGTTCTTTATGAAGTAAGGGATGTTCTGTTTTATTATTTTTGTTTTGTTTATAATGTCTAAAACTGTAAGTATATGTCCATATGTTTGAAATGAGTAAAATACAATCATGTTCATGCAAGGGAATCAGACTAACCTAGCTGAGACAGTAGTTGTGAATGAAACACAGTCATTGACAAAAGTAAGTTGGGTGCTCGCTGTTATATCTTCCCAAACAGCTGGTGTAGTTCCGCCTGAAAAGTAAGAGTTAGCAGAAAATTAGAATAATAATCAAAATCATAATAAAGCATTAATCCTAAAAACAACAAAAAATATGTTAAAACAAATAGCTAAAAAGCAAAAAAAAAATTCATTTTGGGTACAAATCAAATATTCATTAAACTATAACGTGTACCCAATGTGGAACCTCTAGAAAATTTTAAATTGATAGAGAAGTAATCAATGGGATTTTAAAAAAATATAAGTTTGCATTATCTCAATCAATTTATCACAATAAAATAACTTTTTAATAAAAAAAGTTGGTCCAACTTCAAAATTTAACCTAAAAAAAAAAAAAAAAAAAAAAAAAAACTACTGAAAATTTTTTATGATGAATGTACCAGTCATGGAACGGAAACGTCATATTCCAAATATATTAGTAAATTAATTCATTAAGAAAATCAAATTCTATGACAAAGTGAGATGTGTTTTGATTCACAACAACTCAATTCAAAATTCCAAGCTGAAAATCAGCCTTCTAATGGTTACAATTTACTATTAAAATCGTTAAAAATTAAAAAAAAATAAAATGATTTTTTATACATAAAAAAATTACTTCATCAATTCATATGATTTTAGGAATATGACAGTTTCATTCTGAGATGAGTACATAAATCAAAGATTTTTCTGTATTTTTGTATTTTTAATTGGGTTGAATTCGGGATAAGAACCAAATGAACAGCTGATGCATCTAGTGAATTCTATTGGATAATGGCTATCAAAATTGTGTTTAATTGCATTATAATAAAGACATTTTTTAGTAAAAGAAAAATAACCATAATCCTGACTAAAAAGAAATAATTCATTTTAACTCTATTCTCCCTTGTTTACTATCAATATTATTCAGAAGTTAATATATTCTCATCCTAAATATCAAATTCACAATAATCTTTATCATCACAATGAATAAATAATTCTATTTCAAAAATGTTAGTATAACCTTCAGTATTGCTACTATTGCAGTAAGTTTGTTCCATAATCAATAGTCCAGACAAGTATAAATGAGGCTGAATACTAATTTAAACAACCTAGTTTTACTTAATATAATTGCAGCCATTTTTTTTTTTTAAATCCCATTACTGTTTGTCTTTGAATAGATAGATTGGATAAAAAAATATATAATAGAGCAAAATAATAAAAGACAAAACACAAAAAATATATTTTAACACATTTTGTACTTTATGAACATCATAAAAAAATAGAATTTATTTGAAAAAAAAAAAAAAAAAGATTTTATACAAAGAAATTCAACAAAAACACCTTTTGATTAAGAGTGAAAAGTATCTTTTTATATTATATTATTTTATAGTAGAGTAAAGGAGAAATTTTCTGAGACTGAGTTAATTTTTATTATTGTTCCAATCCAGTGTACCCCCTTAGAGGAAGGGAGGGGGCTGGGTTTCCCCTAAGATTAGAAACTGACCTTGTGTCTAACTTTGCCCTCGTGGGGAGGCGAGTAAATAGGGACTGTGAAAAAGAAAAAGGGTTCATTTTGTTTTAAGCCAGGTGATAAAAATAGATTTTGTTCTTGTAAAAGAACAAGTCATAAGTAATCATGATTTACCTCCCTTGTTATATATTATATCTCTTATTTTAAAGCTATTCAATTTATAGGAAGTGATAGTTATGCATGTTTGTAAGCAGAAGAACAAGGCTCCATAAGCCTTATCATTCTATCATGCTTTCATCTTATCAAAACGAGTTCTCAAAATATAAAAATGTCTAACACATTCCTATTATTTAAATACTTACAACAGAATAAAATGATCTGTACATTAATTGTACCTCTTATTTTTTTCATTTTTATTTCTTTTGCACATAAGGTAGACAGTGACTATTATATTCTTCAGTTTTTAAGTACGAGTTATTCCCCTTGCAGATTTTTATTTTCAGTTGATTATTCAAAAATGTTCTATAGTAGATGTTTCTATTCACTTGCCTTCCCATGAGGGCAGAGTTAGACTCAAGGTCGGGAAAATCCAGCTCCCCCAAAAAAGGGCACTCCGGATAGGAACAAAAATAAAAATTGCTTCAGTCTAGAAGGATTTCTCCTCTACTGATCAAGGTCAAAAAAGGTGAAGTGTAGTATCAGAACAGATAGTACACTTTGTTCCTAGCCAAAACGTCAGGAACAATATGAATTACTGTGAGTTTTAAGTATATGACCAATTTTTCATTTAATGTTGGACTGCATAACTTAGTGGTAAGTATGGTGGCTCAGGAAAGTTTAAATCATTGGGTTAAACAATTAAGAATAACTGAATCTGAATAAACTTCTCTAAATAAGTACATTCTCACAAAATTGTGATTATCACAAATAATTAAATCTAATAAATCCCTACACTGTTGGTCAAGCTCCAAACTGTCTCATCACCACAATGTTGCATCCCTGAGCCTGTTTTACAAGTACTTTAATGGAATGTATTTTGATGAACTCCCAGCACTTGTTCCCTCTTTGACGTACATATTCTTGACCAACCCAACAAGTAGCAACCTTACTGTTTTCTACTTCCCTGACTGTACTAACTTACAAAAGTTTAAATGTAATGTGAACAGACATCTCACTGCTAAACTCCCTTATTAGACATGATCCCAAATAGTAGCCTATTGTATTCCAAGTGGTAATTAGCCTCGTTTGGAGTAAAAAAAAAAAAAAAAAAAAAAAAAACACGTATATAGTGCCATAATGCTGAAAATCATAGTTTTGCTTAACAAACAATTACTTTCTATCTTTCTCTCTCTATATATAATGCAGAAAAGAATGCATTGATTTCTTACAATGCCAGAATTGTTTTCATAATAATGTATAACACTTCCTAATAATGTATGCTTTTGAAAAAAGAAAAAAGAAAAATGGTGATATTTGAGGCTATCACAGATTTTGATACAAAATAAATTTATATTTTTTTGTTGATGTTCACATAGATTAAAACATGTAAAAATGTTTTTCTTTTTTCTATTTTTTTTTAATCTTATCTTTTATTATTTTACAAAAACAAAAAATTAAGATTTCCCTTCATTTTTAGTTTTTGTTTTGTAGTGTAAAAATGTTTGAGTTGAAATAAAATGCTTATCACAAGATTTGCAAAAACAAAAACTGCTTTGAAATAAAATGAACCAAATAAAACTAACATTGATTTCAAAGCATGCATTTTGACAAAATGCAACAACAAATTATAAACACTGAGAAGTAGCAGAAGTTGGGCAACTAACAAGCAATATTGGTCAGGTACTAAAATATGTAGAATAGCAAAATTGTCACTTTCTATAAAGAATTGAAATTCCATCACGAAATGTAGGTAGAAATTATTTAATCACACTAAAATAGATTATGTCACAGAATTGTTTCTTTTTAAATATATGTTCACGCATTTCAATGAGAAACTTTATCTGTCAGTTGATTTGTCATGCATAAGTATGAAATAGCACACTTATATATGAAAGGTGCTATCATATGCACAATATAAAAATGTTGCTTTCAATAGAGAACTGGGATTCCACAATTTGAGCATAGAAATTATTAACTTGCATTAAAATAGATTATGTGTTTTTGTTTTATATCTGTTCACTTCATCTCAATGTCAATCAGTTGCTCTGTCACACTGGAGTATTAAATAGCACTTTGTTTTTGTTTTTTTGTTTTTTTACACAGTAATCACCACTTATCAAGGCCCGGAAGCCACTCAGGGATAAGGGTTATTGCAAGTACATTACGTTAGTGTGGAGATTTGATGAAGTGTTTACTTAAGGGGGCGGTTCATTAGGAATTTGTTAACATTGGACTTGAAGACATCCAAGTTGTAGTCCGGTTGGAAGCAGGCAGACGGAACAGAGTTCCACAGGCGTGCAGTTCTAAGAAAGAAGCTTTGTTCATGGAATCCGCATTTTGATTTAGGCACAGATATGGAGTGGGGGAAATTTTTCACAGTGGATTCAGCTAGATGGGTGTTTTTTGTGAAAGATTGACGAGGGGGGACCAGAGATTGGAGTTCAGACGAGCACCTGCCATGGAAATAACGATAAAACAAGGATAGGCTCGCAACGTCTCTTCTGTGGGAGAGGGGTTGCAGGGTAGAGAAAAGGGGCATCCCTCACTAAACCACGAAGTCTATTTTGTACTCTGTCAAGGCAGGATAGGCTGTTTTTAGCAGCTCCTGCCCAGATATGGCAACAGTATTCCATCCTTGTTGCTGTGTCACACTGGAGTATTAAATAGCACTTTGTTGCTGTGTCACACTGGAGTATTAAATAGCACTTTGTTGCTCTGTCACACATAAGTTTGAAACAACATTTTTATTGCTCTGTCACTGTCTCATATATTCCACCCAAGAGATCTTTTTAAGAATCTAATCGCCCCTTTAAGGGAAATTCTTTGTATCTCTCTTGCACTTGGTTCACCGGGTATATCTGCCAGTTAGTTTTTGAAATTATTTTCTATGAGTCCGATTGCTCTTATAATTACTGGAATGATGAAAATCTTCCTAAGATTCCAGTTTCTTTTCATATTGTACATAAGACTTTGGTACTTTGTTATATTTCCCTCTCAGCTATATTTAATCAACCATAATTTGGGTGGGGGGCACTAACTTCTAAGGTTGCTTCTTTCTCCTTGTCCCATATCACTATGTCAGGTTCAATAGCTCCGTTTTTTAGGTACGTAGCTGTAAGAATTGCATAGTCATACTGGATGGTGTATGTCTTATTTCAAACTGGTCTTTCTGGTAAACATGTCCCCAGGACTTCTTGCTACATTCAATATTCAACTTTTTATAGATGGTCCAGTGGAGATATTTACACACTCCATTATGTTGCATTGCATAGTAGGTGTTCTCCAGCAGAACCTTAAAGCTGGATGTCAGGTGGCTCAAACTCAATTTCTGTCGGTAAAAAAATTTTTTTTTTTTTTTAAGCATTCATCAAGGCTTGGTCTTGGGCAGCAAACCTGATCATAGTGGAATCATTCCCTTTTAAGCCATTCTATAGAGTCTTTCTTATCTATATATTCCTAGGATAGCAGGATTCATACAGATTTTTAATGTCTATTTTCAAGGACTTTTCAAGGCCTTCTCCAGACAAAATTCAAGTTTTAATAACAAAATTTAATATATAAAGAATGATATCATAAACCAGAAAACTAATAATATTTTAATAAATATTTAAAAATATCTTAATAGTATTTATTTCAATTTAGAATTTCACTTTGGCTACATCTGTAATGGTATATAGATAGCATCGAGTAGTTTCATGATAAAGAAGCATAACTCTTGTATAAACAAGACTGGAACAAATAATATGATGCAATTTCAGAAGAATGTATTCATTTGGATTTTATTTTTAATATTCCGACACAAATTTTTATTGAATATAAAGAATACAATTTTCAAGCTATTTTCAATACATTTCCTATATTTCCAAAGCCTTTTCAAGGTAATAATAGAAATAAAACCTTTTCAAGACAAAGCTACCAAATTCAATGCATTTTCAAGCCTGTGCAAACCATGGATAGTTTATGCAGAAAATATTTGGCATGTTGTTGGTTGGGTTATTCTTCCAGTTTTCTGCAATAGAAGGTCTTAGTATATTTCTGCCAGCTCTTTTGGAGTCATTATGTGTTTTATGTGGATGTTAAGTGGCTCACACTTTCTACTTCTATGTGGCAGAACCTGCACGTGTGTGTGTGTGTGTCCTCTCACAATAAAACAACAAATTTCATATTCATCACTCTTCTATGCCATTTCAATGAATTATCATTCTATTTAACCAATGTTTCTCATGATACTGAAGTGTTTCATAATCAGAAGAGTAACGAGAAATTTTTTCTAGATATTTTTATAAGTACAAGCTAATTCCCGATTTATTTTAATTTGTTGCAATTTTTTTTAGTGCTCTATCAATGCTACATGAATTATATTGCTTAAATAAAAGAAAACAAAAAATAAAAAAAGCTAAAAGCCAAAATTATTGTATATATATTTTTTGAATAAAAACGTAACTGAAAGAAAGAAATTAAAAAGATATATATATATATATATATATATATATATATATAAAAACGAAGCAAAAACAAAACAAAAAAACAAGACATGCAAATTTTACACAAAATATTAGAGAAACCATGCAAATTCGAAAAGGATGGTCTTTGCAATCAAAATTTAATTCTTTTAATTTAAAAAATAGCAAAAATTATTTCATAAGCATAGTTTTTTTTTTATTGAATTTTCTCAATAAAAAATTGCAACTAAAAATATTACAACGAAATTTGTAAGAAAATGAAATTAAAAAATAAATTGGCAGATATCGTGATAAGTTTTGCATAATAATTTGAATAAATTAACTATTTAAATGTTTTTAAATGAACATATATAAATCCATAAACAAATCTTTCATCAAATCTTTTTTTGGGGAGAATCTTCATCTTTTATTACCTTTATCTTCATGAAAAAAAATTATTAATTAACTTTCACAAAAGTCAACTTGCATATCACTCAAACAACCTCACCATGCATGCCCGACAGTCAACCGCACCATGCATGCCCGAAAGCCAACCACATCACACATACTTGATTACGAACCTCACTACGCATATCCAATTGCCAACCTCACTATACATATCTCACAGCTTATTAGCGTGTGTAGCACTTATCCCATTAAGCTTAAAAATCACCTCTGTAAACAGATTGACAACTTAAGATAGAAACATACGGTTAAAAAAGACTTTACAAACAAATGATGGGTACATTTTTGCTAAGTATTCTTAGAAAGTTCCCAAACCAATAGGTGACAGTTTTTAATATAAAGAATAAAACTATTTATTTACTGCCATGTGTAAGTAGTTTTATTTTAACAATTGTTTCTCTTCTGTATTAACCTAAAGAATAGGAAGTATAAAATGAATTCACCTCAACACGTTTGGGTTTATGTTATGTTGAAACAAAATAACTATCGCATAACATTAATTGCATACACTTAATTAAACATTTTACCTATAGTTGAAGTGAAATTTGTTTGATACATTTCTCAACAGTATTAGTGTATAAATAACTATAATTGATCTGTATTGATTTTTACTTGGCATGGTTGATTTCATAGGAAGTAACTATCCATTCAGCAACACATGCACCCCAAATAAAAATTTGATTACTTTCATCAAACCCACACTTGTTCTTGTGTTCAACCTCCTTGAAAGCAGGTAAATGCAATATAAGCATTTTAGATAAGGGGAGGTACATTTTGGATGCAATGCAAAGGGCAAGGAAGATTGAACCCCTATTTTGGTAATTAGGATCAGTATATTTAATCATGATCCACAGCAGAATGAAACGCACAATCTGTGATATCTGAAGTGTGGAGATCATTATATATATATATATATATATATATATATATATATATATATATATATATATATATATTTTGTGAAAATATATTTAATGAATATTTGGTATCACTCAGATGAATGTTTTCATTTTGGATATTATCCTCACAACATTTCAGTCCATGTAACTTCCAACCTTCTTCAAGGGCATCTCATTAAACTCAGAAATCTATACAAAATTTTGAACTGAATATTTTTATTTAATCCACAAGAGAAAATTGTTCTCATTCTGTCAGCCATGATCAGGGAGAAGTTTTAAGTAATTTTTAATCTTATTCTTAGATATTATCGCCTGCAGTGAGGACTGAACTTTCAATTTCAGAAGACCGTCACTTAGGACTGACTATTACTTAACGTCATGCATTGCGTCATCTATCCTAATAATCTAAACAATACAAATTAATCATTATCACAAAAATTCTGGAACATAATTTTTTTATTGATTGAACAAAACAGCATGTTCCATCACAAGTGTGTAGATGCAGTCATTTTAATTTTCAACAAATTGTTTTGATATTTGGATTGTTCGGACAACTGTTATTATCTTGGATGTTATACTCATAACGTTTCATCCAAGGTAACCTCTGACCTACTACAGGTGTATTTTCACAATTCTTATTGGTGAAAAGAATGTTTTCATTCTATTTTTCAACAACTCATACTCATTAGAATTTGAAATGTTTAATGTTTTTATGAAACTGAAAAAGCGTTGCCTTGTTTCCATTTTTGAATTTGATATAATGTTTCTGAATTTTTTAGATGAGGATTGATAGTTTGATTGTTCAGACAACTGTTCTCATCTTGATTGTCATTCTCACAACGTTTTGGCCGATGTAACTTCCAACCCTCTTCAGGAGTTGTTTGCATTTTTGAAGAAAGTCGGAGGTTACATCAGCCGATGTGTTGTAAGAATGACAACTAAGATAAGAATAGTAGTCCAAATAATACAAATTATCAATCAAAAACTCAAAAACAATGCTTTGGTTTCAAAGATAAGCCAACACCTTCTTGATAATCCTATTTTACACTGATTACTAGAATCATGATTTCTTTAAAATCATCAGTTATGACGGGTGATCATTCTATTTTAACCTTTTGCATCTGTTGAAAACCTTCATTGTGGAAACAAAAGGAATTTATTCTCTGAATCTTTCTGAACACTGTAAAGATTTAATCTAATATATACAGTTATCTTGTGAGATTGTAAAAGTTGAACCTAAATAACATTTAAGCTGGCATATTGAAATTTGATTCTGATTAACTAATTTTCACTTGTTATTATTGTACCATGTTATTGGCACTATAATAACATTTTATTATAATTTATTTTAAAATTATGTAGTTCTATGCAGACAACTGGTAATATGGAAACTGTTTTCAATTACGAAACAAGCAAAAATCTTCAAAATCAGAAAGGGAAATAACTAACATTTTTAATTGAATATAAAAATAATGTTTCCCTTACAATTAAAATTTTATTTCTTTTTCATTAAAAGTTTTAAATAAAAATTAAAAACTAAAATGACTTCACCTCATCCTGGGCAATGATGGTTAGGTACAATTATTCAAATATATAATCCTCATCCTGGGCAATGATGGTTAGGTACAATTATTCAAATATATAATTTTGTTCAGTTATATTTAAATTCTAACATTCCATCTATGATGGAGGTTAGTAGAAAAATGTCAGACAATTTATTAAAATGAACCTCAGGTTTTTATTAGAAAATTTTTATAATTATGTAACCATTAACATTTATATAAACTATTACAGTTTTCAATTATTAAAAATTTTAGAAATTTATGAATTGGCAAGCCATACGCATGCAGAAATATGAACGATTTTCAAAAGCTAAAAAGATTATCTACTCTATTTTGTAATTAATGCTTTAAAAGACTTCTTTTTTTAATTGCATAAAAAGAAAATTCTAAATTAAAAAAAAAACATGCTTTTAAAATAGTGTTTTTATGTTTCTGTGATCAAACATCTATTCATGCACATAACACTAACAATGCAAAATCAAAAGAAAAAACAAATAATTTAAAACAAAGAAAACAAAAAACATTTCAAATATGCAACCCTTCAATATTCAAATCAAAACTTCATTTTCTATTTATTTAAAATTTCTTATTCAGATATATGCACAAGTGAAATATGACAGGTAAAAATAAAAACAGAAAAACTTATTAATATACATACTTAGTCAAAAGTGTGTGTACACAAAAAGATTACGGAAAAGAAATGAATAAAATTTGAGACAAAAATAAGTTTGTTCTTATGTGTCTGATTTTATTTTGATTGACCAGTTTTCATTTGTTATTACTGCACTATAATAACGTATTTTATTTAAAAATTATGTAGTTCTATACAGACAACTGGTAATACGGAAACTGTTTTCAATTATGAAACAAATTAAACAATATTCAAAATCAGAAAGGGAGATAACTAATATTTTTAATGGCAGAATATAAAAATGTCTCCCTTACAATTAAAGTTTTATTTCATTTTCTTATGTCTGATTCTATTTTAAAGTGATGCCATTTTGCATGTTTAAACAAGCGCGTCAGAGATCATTGCACTTTTAATATGAAGATGTCATGTGATCTTGTAGTTCACAGTTTATTAACTCAGAATAATAAATTAATGTTATTTATTACCAAAATCATATCCTACATACAGTCATAAGGTTTCTTTTTGTTATTTTTTAACTGCCATATTTCCATATTTGATTTGTGCATCAACCCGGTTTTTTTTTAACTGATTTAAAAAAAAATTTTCAACAAAAAATAAACTCATATATATTGAGATCAATAAATTAGATATTTTTTCAGATTCCAAAATATGAATAAATAAATAAAAATATATATATATATATATATATATATATATATAGTAGATAAAATTTATAATAAAGTGAAAATTTCAATATTATTTAATATTGATCACTGTCTGGTCCTCTTCAATGCAGAGTTTGAATTTTGAATAAAGAAAGGTGATCGCTAACACTTGAAAGATAAACATCATGCTGCTGTTTATATTTAAAAAAAAAAAAAATATGTTGCGAGGCGGCACAGATGACGGACAGTCAAAATAATCACCTACAACAATAACCCTTATAAGCACATCATGCAGTGCTAAAAGGAAACAAGGACTAGTGGCTACAAAATTTATTAACAAAATCTTGATACACCATCCTACCTGTCATCTCACCTGATTATTCAGCCCGATGGTGATAGAGCCGTTGATTTTCTGGTTAAGCAAAGCATTTAAAGGGATTTTTTTCAATCGAGCCAAGTTCGACAATGCTGACATGCGCCGCAACGAGAGTCATGTAGCTTTTCTCAGACGATGATATAGTGGAAACGTTTCAAAAAAATACCCTCCCGGAGGAATAAAAAACAGTGCCACAAGCAAGAACAACTGTATTTCGTTAAATTTGATCAGTGTTTGTTTTTTTGCTTTGCTGAATTCTTCAAGATTCTAAGAATGAATTCATTCTTTGATACAACAGGGGCACATTCCTTTGGTTGAAAAGCACAAATGAGCAATAATACTTGACTTTTATTTTTAAGTTAACCAGAAATGACATTCTACTTGTCAATTTAAAAGGCTTCATAATCTATATAAAGGAAAAAAAGAATAGCAGCATAAATCCATGTTTATATGACTTGTATTGATCGGACTATTGTTGTCATCTTGAGTTTTATTTGTGCAACAGTTCGGTCGGATTGGCCTTCGACTGTCCTCAGGCATGTTGGTTGTTGTTTGGAAAAGAAAGAGAAAAGTTACTAGCTCCGTAGATATTTTTCATATTCTTTGAGTTAGTCTTTATTTTATGGTTATTGTTTCGTATTTGTGAAAAAATTGGTTGGCAAAGAGGGAGGCAACTCTGATAAAGATCTGGGATTGTCTCCTTTTTATCGCTGAATTTTTAAGGGTGTACAATGTTTGTTTTTTCTGTAATTAGAGGCTCTCAACTGCTACTAATTTCTACACTTGGTCTGCTTAGTAATTTTTTTCTTTTTTTTAGCATAGTGCTGCCTCTTTGAGTTGTCTAACCCTCCACCTTGCATCTCTGTCAATTATTTTGACCTCGTTCCACAAAGCGAAGTGTGTTTCTTTTTCTTTCCATATGTAATCAGCTAGTCCCAACTTTCAGAACTTTAGCATAAATCCAGTTAGAGAAGCTTTCCTAGACAAAGAATTATGTCATGATCAGCAGAAATGTAATGATCTTCTCGTTTTGAGACTGAAAGCTATCACTGAAGAATTCAAGAAGATTCAATGTATTTCATAAACCTGTTCTGGCATCTGATTGGTTCATTCTTTATCACACATAGTTATGAATAGAATTGCCAAATTTATGGGTGGATACCCTTGTATCATGCCAAAAATATTGTAACAAAAATCACTTGCAAATTTAAAAAAAATCAATCAGTGGATTAATCTGCCTGGCACAATGATTAATTTGTAGCTGTGTAAAATCTGGGAATAATTTGGAAATCTTTAAACCGTCAAATGGTGAAAGGCTTAAGTATTATGATATGCTCTTAAACCAAAGTAAATATGAATTTTTGAACATGTCCCATCGTATCAAAGAAAAAACTATTTTATTACTTCTCAGTATTTTCTTAATTATTTCAATGGTTTTATACAATTGGTGGTGTCTACTAATGCAGTCTTCTCTAGAAAATATTTTTTTTCATTAGTATTATTTATTCAATTTTTTTTCAGAACAATGTTAGCAGTAGTTTCCACTGGTATTATTTGGGTTATTCAGACTACTGTGCATATCTTAGATGCTATTTGTACAACATTTCAACTAATGTAATCTCTAACCATCTTCAGATACGGCTTATTGAACTCCGAGAATGCATACAATAGTTACAAATGGAACCCTTTATTTAATCCACAAATGTAGATTATTCTAGTTCCATCAACTATGAATGGATAAAAGTCTTAAGTAATTCAGTTATATTCTTAGTATCGCCTGTAGTGAGGATTGAACCTTTAACCTCCAGAAGACTGTTATTTAGAATTGATTATTACCTAGCACTTTATATGTTGCACAAATTTGTTTTTATTTCTCAATTTGTTTCGATTAACTACTTTATTCAGTTATCTAGATTCTTTTACAGGGTGATCACCGGGATGGTCACAATAGCTGTCGTAGATTTATTATTGTATTATTATTTATATTATTTTTACATCAATGATAGTATGCATTCTGCTAAGCAGGTCTTAACCAAAGACTTTCAACTAGAGATGATTCATAATTGCAGTACAAGGTGGAATGATAAAATTGTCGTCCTAGAAAAGACATGATTCCATTTCCATTTGATGAAAACTGGTTTTCTTTTTTTGTTGCAGACCATCTATTAGTAGGCCAGTTGTATACAAATCCCAAGAGCGATAGAAGCCTACTATCATGTCAGAGTGACACAATGTTCAACGAGCGAGATCAGAGATGTGCCGCTGTACAACACGTGCTCTCTACCGATCCAAGTTATAACAACAGGACCCTCAAAATGAAAATCTGGATGGTTCAACGCTTGAGGGCATAGCTCAATGAAGTTTCCAGCCACGGCTATGGTCTTTGGTGTGGTTTCAAGTGAGGACCACATCATGCCACCTCACATCCTTGAAGTCAGCTTGAAAGTCAACACCAAAGTATACCTGGATGTGCTGAAGAGCGTGTTGATCCTCTGGTGCAATCAGGTGCCCGCTGGCAGACCTTAGGTGTGGCAGCAGGACTTGGCACTGGCCCACAAGTCCAAAGAGATGCAGGCTTCGCTTCAGAAAGAGTACTACAACTTTGTACCCTTCTCTCACTGGACCCACTCCTCCTCCGACCTGAACTTTGTTTAGTCATATGTCAAGAACATCACCAACATGACCTCCCACAACACCAAAACCAGCCTGATCGCCACCATCCACTGAGCTCTCACCTGTGCTTGTGAAATTGATTTTTCAATAAGTTTTAAAATAAAGCTGTAGTGTTATTTTCTTTAGGGTAGTCACTTATCATTCCACCGTGTGTGTGTGTGTGTGTGTGTGTGTGTGTGTATGTGTGTATGCATGCACACAAACACAAGGTGAGCCAAAAGTAGGTGGACAATGTTGTAAACCTTCCTACCTAAGGCTATGTATAAAAATGTGCATAAAATTAGTTAAAATATTTATTTATAATTTATCATAAAAGTTATGTAAAAAAAAAAAAAAGTAATAATAATTATCAGTAATTACAAAAACGTGCGGTTAGTCTATGATAAATTATCACTCATAATTGCATCACACAAGATGGCATATTTTAGAAAGAAAAATTTTAAAGTTAATAAATTGCCATGCAGTCAGTTTAATGTTCTAACATTTTAATGAAAATAATTACATTATATGTATTTTTAGAAAAAAAAAATATATTATCAAAGTAAAATTTTATTTTTAATTAATTTTATTGAGTTTTATATTTAATCCTGATCAATTTTTATTTTTTTATTAGTCATAAATAAAGGTAGAGTAGTTCTTACTCATAGACCAAAGTCCTAATACTACTATACAAATTACATAGTACTAATTTAACAGTTTTTTTCCATATTCATCACTTTCAGATATTGTATATAAAAATCATTATACAAGTTGGTGAGTATTTGATTAATAGTTGTAAAATGGTACGATATTGATGTATGTGATGAAAGAGCATGTGGTGCTGTACTTGGGTTTGCTGGTTATGGTGCAATTTCATTCACCAAGTCAGCCGAGCAAAACCAGAGGGTAAGAAGAAATCTTCTGTTGATATTGTACTTACACTGACACGTCAAACAACCACAACTCAAAGAGTTGTAAGATGTTGCCATCAGATATTAGGTTGAATGACATCACTGTGAAACAAGCAGAATCAGATGCTTACAAAATTATACTTTCAGCAGCAAGTAACCAAAGAAAAAAATCAGCCAGCAATAATTACTCAACCAGATAAGGTCCAAAAAAGAGTCACCAATCTAATAAGTCCCATACTATTGGCCAAGCTCTAACCTCTGCCCCATTGCCGCAATGTCATATCCTGTCCTGTGACTGTTTTACAAGCATTTTAATGCAATGGGCTCCAATGAACTGATAGCACTTGTACCACATTGGTGTACATACAACCGACAAATTTGTCTAGCAGCAAAATCCCACCTCTTCACTGTTGAGGTCCATAGATGTTGGAAAGATTTCTACTCTAATAACTTCATCTCTCGGACTGCTAGACTTTGGGATTTCCTCCCTGTTTCTCTGACTGTATATTAACATGTTGAAGTTAAAATGTTATATGAACAAACATCTCGCTCATATCCTCACATAGTCCTTAGTAGAGATCAAAAACATTACATGTGATGAATGCCATCTTTTTCATGGACATTAATGAAAAACTCAATGATAATCAAGGGTAAGCTTCCTCAGGCTTGTCCAGACCCTAAAAATATCTCAGGAAGAGACCAGACTACAGCTTTAGATCAGATGGATAAAGAATGATCTCCCTACTTCTCGCCCTCTTACTAATATGGAAATCTTCTGAATCCACCTCTCTTGGCCTAGGAGCACCGTGGTTCCAGTGGATGACATTCAAATGCCAAGAACAGAAACGGAGCCATCAAAAGCCACTATGGTTAAATGGGGCTACAAAACCTGACCCAACTATCTGTAGATGTAGAGATGAGGACGGTATAACGCAGCACTACCTTGCCTGCCCTCTACCATCTTTTGTTTAAGTACATGCTCCAAAGAAACGCAATGAATATCATTTGTATATGCTCAGACTGATGATCATACGACATGAGCATTTCATGAACAAGGGAGATAAATATCTTAAAACTAGGTTGGGATGAACATTTGATTTGCTTCATAAATGTATTTTTTACCATCTTCCAGCACTCATGACAATGAAACCATCGTAAGATAATAATTGCTACAGAAACTGCATGAGCTGAAAAGTTTCCCCATCTTTAAATGTCATATCAATACTCAATGATTTAGACAGTGCTAAATCTATATTGACTAGTCCCCCATTAACCACTGCAGCAGCTAAACTGCAGTAATCGGTTCAACACTTACCTTCTACTGACTGGGGATGTAAACTGGAAGAAAACTTGATTGTGATTGCCATTGATCAACCACCAGCATCCCAGACACTGATGAAGTTGATCAGTTGTGGCTGTACAAAAGGATGGTGGAATGCTTGTGGTTGCAGAAAAGCAAGGATGGTTTACTTGGATATATGTGCACCCATTGTGTGGGTCAGACGTACAGTAACATTGCAACTAGTTTATCACTAACGATAAGAATTTATGAGAGAAATCGCTGTATAAACGTTTAATATTGTTTTATATTTTATTATATACTAGATCATTATCTTGATTTTGATTTTTTTTAATCAACTAAATAATCTGTTATTTTTAAACAATCTTGATTTTTGACTGCTGAAGAAATATTCAGTTAGATTATTTAAAAAGATATTTTATGTCATTAAAGTATGAATTATTTTCAAAACCAACTTTGTTATTTTATTAAGAACATTTGATTTTTTGAATTACTATTCTTAGATCTTGTTTAGTATTATTAAGTTTCCCATTAACTATCTTGAAAATTCTACGTTTACATTTTCCTAATTATAATCAAACTTTTAGCCAGTTATCAAATCACCTTTAATAAACCGGAGATGCAATCATTAATATACAAGTAGAGATCAGTTTCATAGATCATTTTGGATGTCACATTGACAAAACTCAAAGTGAAAATTTTTAGACTTTTCATATGTTATTCAGCATAATATGAAGAAGTTGAGCTGTTAGTTTGAGGATAAATGCCCATAAACTATTTAACTAAATCAATTACAATTAAAACTAATCTAAATAGGAACTTATTTTCATGCTAAATAAATTTTATAACTTAAATTTTCTTCCTTGAAATTTTTTTTTCTGTAAAAATGGTAGATTTTTACGTTAAAAATATGGTTGAATAATATAGTTCAAAAACATAATTTTATATAGAAAGTTTATGAATCAAACTCAATGACAATGCGATATCAGAGCACACTGTTGATAGAAAAACCATATGAAGCAAAAGGAGATAACTTTCCATTTAATATTTATCTAACAAATTGTATTGAATAAATGATAGTATCCAATACTAAAATATATAAACATTGTATTGAATAAGTATCTAATACTAGAATATATATAATTATTTACTATAATAATTATTAAATACCTACAGACATTAGTGTTTCATCCTTTCGGGAATCATCAGTGCAGGGTGTCACAATTAACACCAGTCGAGAGATTTGAACCCGACAACAGAAGTCATGTCTGGCTTCATTAGCAAGGACCCGATCAATCTGGCTACAGTCAACTGCGAGAAATACCGTTGAGATTTAAACATTTATTCTTTTTAAATGCTTTTAACATCAGTCAGAGTGATCTAATAATTATATACGATCTGCGCGCATATATATATATATAACATTGAACACTACACTAACTTTGCTTCAATACAATACATTAGGTAAACATTAAATTAAAAATTATTTAATTGATCAATATTTTCATTTTATCTACTTTTACCTTGTATGGTTTTCTATCAAATATCACCAATTTCAATAGCAAAACTTTCTATGCAAAAATACTTCAAGCAAACTACAACACTCTTTTGTATAATTTAATGGCTTTATATTTTTGAATTTCCTAGATTTAAAATAATTAAATGTGTTAATAAATATGAGTTTATATTTAAAAACAAATATTGCACGCTACATAATTAATAAGCGATAACATTTATATAATTTAAAAAAAATGAATTTAGCATTTTAAAAACAAAAAAAAATAGGATTTTTTTTTGATTTAACAATTTATTTGGACTTTTTGACTTAATTTTTTTTTTTTCCTGAAAAATTATTTTTTTCTTTCTGACTCGTTTTAAAAAGATGATTTTTTAAATAGGATTTTTTGTTTTTTTAAATTTTATTATCTTTCCCCAAAGGATCATGTTTTTTCTTTTTGACTCTTGAAATACAGTCGAACTGTTGCAAGTGACATGTCTGATATTTGCAAAAAAATATGTGCAGAGGATAAATTTATGAAACCGTAAAGCGCTGGGAAGAAAATGTTAGTTAGTTCATGCAGGAAAGTTCAAAGAAGCAGGCAAAAGTCAACTTACGCTTACCAGAAATACTGCATAACAGCCGCAGTGTTGGTGCATCTCCACCATATTGATTGATCATTCCTTTTTGGGCGGCCCTTGGTACTGGGATTGTTAAAGTTATTGGCTTGTGGAATTTACGGCGCCGTGGTTCCACCGTAACGATGGGACTGACAGCCACTCGATTACCGAGCATCTTGGCCACTAATTCTGGAGCAATCGGTTGAGCCTAGTGGTGTTGATAAAGAGAGCAGAAAGTCTTGGAATTCTGGCCACAGTTGAACACAAAAAGCTTTTTTTGGTTTAGATTAAAAGCATATATGTGCATATATGAGTGTGTGTGTGTGGACTTGAGAAATGATAAATTATATCTCACAATATAATATTGACAAATAGGTAAGATATTCAGGATTTTCATTTTTAAGAAACTTATTGATGCATTTTGCTGTCTGAAGCTTCATTCGATACAATTTTAAGCCGACTCATCAATTTTCAGGAAAATATTATACAACTTAGATGGGTTTCAAATTTTAGCCTTTATCAATTTCATCTCTTGTTTTAAATCTCTAAACTATTTCTTGCTTTCAGTATCAATTTTACAAGCAGAAAACAGACATGCAATAAAAAAAAGGAAAACTAATCAAGGTTTTGATAGAAACAGACAATAATACAAAGAATCTTATTAGAGTCAAAGTGAATAATGATCTAGAAAAGTCTACGAGTGACTAATGCTTACAAAATAAGCACCAAAGTAGAAGAACAGAGATTATATAAACTTTAAGAAAATCAAGACCAATTTAAAATTGAAATGGCATTAAATATGAAATCAAAAATAGTATTTGTTTTGTTCTTTGACATGACATAGGTGTGGTCAAAATTTAAAAGGTCATAATAGTATACACACAATCAACCAGGAGAGTAAAAAGTGGATCATAGGAAAGTAATAAATGGACCCTAGGAGAATCAAAAGTGGACCCTAGGAGAATCAAGTGGACTTTAAGTTTACTTTCGGCAGCCACATAACTCTCCCCTTTATTTTGTCCTTTCCCCATTCCATTAACAATATTTCTGACAAAGAGAGAAAGACTGCTGCTTTCTTGGTTGAAATCTATCCATCTAACACTTATTTTTGGCTAGTTTTTAACCTTGAAATAGTTTTTTCCCCACTCTTTACATCATATACATCATTATATATATTCACATGAATTCATGCCTTGTCTGGAATGATTTCCATTTTTTTTTTTCAAATCTGTTATTAATAAATAAAATTAAAAGTTATGGATTAAAGAACAAGTCTATTGAATTTAAGACAGAAAAAGTAATTGATAATACTGGAAATTATCTATCTGGAACTAATGCTTTGGAAGAGTGTGAATTCTGTCCTATATAAGTATAAGAGTACAGTAAGTATCTATGCATTTACTTGTGTAAGGTCCCTCACATAGTGCTAACCCAGTCAACTTCTGAACATACATCGGTCACAATGTCATACTGTGCTGGGTATTTAGTTCTCTCCACTGCGAGAAATGTGACACTAGGGATGTAAAGTGGGATTGAAAATTCAGCACTCCAAAGGAGGAACATTAACTCTTGTGCTAACCCAGTCAACTTCTGAACATACTACATTGATTGCAATATCATACTGTGCTGATGTCTCAAGAAAAAATTGAATTCATTCTTGTGCTTCATGAAACAGTTACGGATTTCAGAACAATAATCACAGACTTCACTGGTAATGAAGACTACAACATTACTCAATGGTCTGATATAGAGCTCGAAACAGAAATTTATCTCTAATAAAGTTATTCAACAGTAGCTAGAACAGATTCTTTATCCAGATTCTACAGTATTAAAGATGACAAGCTCTTAAAACATCATTGAATAACAATTAAAGCTGGTAGGATGAAAAATAAGAACAAGAACCTCATTGCTGAATAAGCATATAGAAGAACTGAAATTAGAGTTATATTAGGACTCCAAAGGTAGACCTGTACCTGAGTTAACATTAGCTGCTGATAGATTCAATTCATTCCTGTATGAAATGTTCCAGAATAACCAATTTACAAATTCTACTATCCAAGTAGATAATGCAAAACTACAACAACCCATGCGAACTTGCAAAAAGAATCTTGCATTCTTACAGCGAAAAAACGAAAACACAGGCTTTTGGTAAAAAGCCATATTAAAAGTGGGCAACCTCGTCCACCTGCATTCTAATGCCAGTAAGCATAACACACAAGATAAACACTTAGTAACGTTGATTGACAAATCAGATTTATACAATATATGCAAGTTCATCACGTTAAAATGTTATTAAATCCAACTATTTTTTTCCCACCACATTTATTTTAGTCAAACAACATGGTTGCAATAGTGCATATACTGAGAAACACTACTGTCATGCTTAAAATGGCCATTGGAATATCAGATGTATTGCAAGATTCTGAAAGCTAAAATGGTTGACAAACTGATGGAATTATTATCAAATCTAAATGTCTACTAGACACCACCGCCAATGCTGACCCCCTCCTAAACCTTACAACTTTTGGAGAGAACAAGACGGTTGCCTATAGACTTGAATGATTACATTCTATGAATAATATACCACAAAGGAATAAATAAAAGAAACCTCCGCTTGGTGATTTGTATCATTTGGATTATTCGCATTACTGTTCTCATCTTTGTTTCGATGGATGTAATCTCTGACTTTCTTCAAGTGTATCTTAGTGAACTCTGGAATCTGCAGGAATTTAAACCGGAACCCTTTATTTAATCCACAGAGGTAGTATGTTCTTGTTCCGTTAGCCATGACCAGATAGAAGGATCAAGTAATTCGCAACTGTATTCTTAATATCACCTGTGGCGAAACAGATAAAGTATTAAATAAAAAATTCAGTTCTATGTGACACTCTTCTGGAGTTTAAAGGTTCAATTCTCAGAGCAGGCGATACTAAGAATACAATGGCAAATTATTTAAGACTTCTACTCAGTCATAACTGACAGAATGAGAGCATCGATTAAATAATGCGTTTCATTTGAAAAACATGCAGAGTCCTCAAGTTTGACGAGAGACACCTGAAGAAGGTTGGAGGTTACATCGACCAAAACATTATAAGAATAACACTCAGGATAAGAACAAAAAAATCAGAAACATAATCTTCACTTGGTATTTTGCAAAAACAAAATTATAATATGCTAAAAACCATAGAAGAAAAATACAATTACATTTATTTTTTATTATCTAACTTATAAAATATACTCACGGATGCAGGTAACAGTATTATTTTACAAAACCATATAAACGAAAGCCATTCTAATAGCATATTTGCATACATGTCTAACTCTGTCTATAAAATAACTTGACTCCGTTTTGTAAATGCCACAGAACAAAATTTTTATTACCAATGATTAGCGCAAATAAAAAGTAATGTCTAGGTTGAATTAGGTTTAAAAGGCAAAACTGAAATAGTAAGGTATATCTTTTGCATTTTTCGAATGTGTCCTTATTTTATTAAAGAATTATTTTTCTCCAATCAATTAAAAAAAAACAAAAAAAAACTGATCTGATAAATCTACAATGTAATCAAATTTGTAAAAAGAAAAAAAAAATCAATATCTGTTTTAATATTTGTCAATATTTATTGCATATTTAATATAATTAGCTGATGCTTGTGTAGATTGGAGATTTTTTTAAAGCAACACATTTCAGGTGAAAACATTACATATTTATGTGTCCTGGTGAAATTATTATGAATTCCAAAAATTCTGATAAAAATGATTCAGTAGAAAAATAATTAGAAGTAAAAATAAAATTTATTGAATTTTATCATACGTTTTAAATGTGGAAGTGTTGTGAGACCAATTCAGTATGACAACTGACTTATGTCTTTTGACTTAAATTAAGGGTTCACCATTTTTTAAACACAAAATCTCAGAACATAATTGTGGATGATGGTTTTTGTTAAAATATACATCTAGCACATCTTTTTTTTCGTAATTTTTAGAATTTATGCAAATTTCGACATGACGCATAAGTATGTAATAATGTTTTCAGCTGAAATGCACTGGCTTCAAAGATCACCAATCATCCTTTATCACACACACACACATACATATATAGATAAAAATAATTGTTTAAAATATATCTAATTCACAACAACTAAAAATATAAAATAAAATGTAAAAGAAATATAAATAATTCTCTTTTTTTTTTAAATTTTTTCTTTTTAATGGATGCAGTGTATGAGGATGCTTAAACAGTAATTTTTACTGGCCTCAGCATTTGCCCGGAAGGCTAAAAATGAAGAAAATAAAGTTTTCATTACTACTTTTTAGCCTTATCTTATAAAAAAATAACAAATTACAAATTACTTATTCAAAAAACTGGTCACTTAATATGTGACAAGAGTGCGGCCATTTAACAACCTTCCTTCTGAGACCTTTGATTATTTGATAATTTAAACAAAATGATTTTTGGATGAACCGTTATTTGCATTAATTTTCTTCAAATCAATATCCTTGCTGTTGTTATCTATTTTATTTAGATGCTATATCCGCTAGTTTTTTTTGCTAGTATATTCAGTGCAAGTCCAAAATTCAACCTAATAAAAAAACAAAAACATGCAGATAAAAATTCTTTATGATCACAAAACGAAAATGTCATATTACATGTAAATTGATCAAGTAGTTTTTTTTTTTAAACTAAGAAAATCAAATTTTACAATTTTTAGAGATTAATGGTATATCATAGCCATTACAAAGCTGATTTTGATCTTAGTAGTTCGGATCGAGTTGTCTCCATTTATTTATTAAACATGGTGGATCAAGACACTCTTGCTTTCTGATAAAATTTAATGTTCTTAGTAAAAAAAACAAAAAAACTAACCTACTTGATCAATTTATGTGATTTTTTGAATATGATATTCTTATTCTGTGATAGGTATGTATATCAAGAAGATTTTTTCTGTAGTTTTTATACTTTTATTTTTTTAAATTAATTTGAACTCTGGACTAGCATGATGTATTCTTCAACAGATTTGTTGTTGCAATGGCGTTTGCCTTAGTTTGGTTGGGCCGGTTTCCTGGACTGCACTACATTCTGAGTTATGGCAGTCCATGGATAGTAGTCCTGAGCAAGCTCACATGAAATGGTTAATTAATTATGTTTCCACTATTGAGAGCTGAATATGTGGAAGTGAGTCCTAATGTCTGTCATTCATGTCCTCGGCCACACATGCATAGAAGTATGGAGGATTAGACTGCTAATGAATTCCCCCCATCCCTGGAAAATCAGCTGCTTGCCTAAGTCATCAAAGTATGGAGCATTATACTGCTCATTACATCCAATCCGGTGTGCTCCTTTTTAGGGAGCTGAATTTTCCTTAAATTAAAAAATGATCTTGTGTCTAACTGTCCTCGTGGGAAGGCAAGTAAATAGAGACATGGTCAACAACACACATTATGTCGGTAAAAAAATAATTTATGATTGGAAATTATTGAAATCTTTTAATATTGTTATTTATTCTGTTCACTTTGTCTTATATTTAACAGTGTTTCTTTTACAACACTTCAAACACAACTCCTTACACACTACTCACAATGCTTCAAACAAACTATAACATCCTCCTCATAATGCATTGAAATAGGGAAGTGAGTCCTAAAATGAATACCAATGCGGACAACGAATTCAATCCTTTCCATAGCAATACTTTCACATATGGATGTTGGCAACCTTCAAATAGTCCCACCTTATGCCAGCAATCAAGCCGGTTAAAAACATGTGATTCATACTCGTCTATTTTTATTTTAAGATTGGATTTTTTTTTTCTTAAAAAATTGTAAATTCTGAAAAAATAACATTACTTATGATTTAAGTTTAAAAAAACAAAATCACTTTTATTTTCAAATTGAAAAATAGTAAATTAAACATTAAGTTTAATCTTATGCAACTTCATAAATATTGATGTTTAGTAATAATAATCGATTTTGATTTACCTGAAGGCCAACAGGAATCTTTTTAGTGAGTGCTCCTTCTGGGAAAATTGTCTGAACTTGCGGAACAACAGTTGAACTGAGCATTCCACCTTCAGAACCAATCGTCTGGTTTTCTTGACGTATACGTGTCACGATGGCAAAGTACATAGGAAAATCTGTTGTTAGAATACGAGTGATTCTCTTAGCAGTGAGTTCGTCTTCCTGGTCCAGCTCTAATTAAAAGAAAAAGTGGAAACAAAATTAGCATCAAACATGCAAATAAACAACAAGTTGTCCCATTATGGAGAAATATATATATATATGTATAGTAGTCCAGCTTAAGAATGTATTTGTAGGATAAAAGCATAATATAGTGCTCAATAACAAATAGTGCTATTTATTTTAATATTTATTTATACAATATACATATATATATATATATATATATACGAACAAACAGTTAATAAAACATGTTAAAAAACACTTTGAAATGAGTTAAAAACATATATATATATATATATATATATATATATATATATACACACATGAAAAGTTAAAATTTACAACATTTACTTTCTGAACAAGGGATACAAAATAAAAATGATTATTTCCTTATTCCATGGAGTTTCAAACAATGACTTATCCTTAGAAGAAAACCAGTCAGCAAAATGACTTCTATAGACTAGCTGTTATTTTTCTGATTAGCACATAATTTGAAAACTTCAAAGTCTGAAAGTAATGTTCTAAAAATAATATATATATATCAAAAAGGATATTCATTTTTTATTTTGTATCCCTAGTTAGAAATATAAATGTTGTATTTGCAAAATTTTAACTTCTTTTCATATAACAATGCTCTGTCTTGAATATTAAGCTTTTTCATCTGGATAAGATTTTCCTATAAATATTAGTCTTGATATCTATATATCCACTTTAAGTTTTCAAATTTCTCAAATTGTAAACTTTATACTCTTTATATTGTAAACTAATATATATATATATATATATATATATATATATAAATAAAATATGTATAGAATACATTTATAAGTCAAATTACAACACAATATTATTAAAATAAACAAATATTAATTTGTTTAAAATTAATATTTCATCCTTAGAATTTTATACATTTTTTTTTCCTTGCCATGATGATGAATTGAACAAAAAATAGTAAAGAGTTGGCGTGTTGGTCTGTCTGTCGGGTTATTTTGAAATGCCAGAAGAAAAGATGATATGACTTTCATATCATGTGCTCCAAGCATTTATATAACTAGCAGGACACATGGAAATTCCACAATTGTATCATTTGTTTGTTGTATATTGGTGTTACACTTAAAAATATTCCCATTCTATGGCGATCCAGCACGAATGCAGACCCCATATTATAATATCAGTTTTGTTCAAACTGAAACATGCTTATCTAAGTATTCTCATAAATGTGGTTTCAGAATATTTTTGTTTTTCCTCACAACCCATTCTCTGAATTTATTATCTCATAATTATTTTAAGTTCTGATGAGATGTAATCACTGAAATGTGATTGCAGTTGTGCAAGTCAAATCAAGTATTTTTATAATATTCATAATTATTAATTTATATAATATTCATATTCTCTACTTAATATTGAGCACATTTGAATTAAAAAAAGAACAAATTTAAATTTTGTAAATCACTACTATATATTAGGCACAATATAATAATCAATAAAGAATTGGCTTTGTAATAATATGAAATTTGCATAAATTAAAATATCATGTTTAAGTGTATTTTATGACTGGGCAATGCCAGGCATCCTGCTAGTGTGTGTGTGTGTGTATATATATAGATAGATAGATAGATGTATACATTTTTAAGAGGTATTCACAAATAAATGCAATTTTATTATAATTTTGCAAATTATTTTGAAGTTTTCATTCTCAAATAAGAAAATATATAATTTTAATATATATTTTGCTGTATTTAACTCTTAATAGGTACATGAATTTTCCTAAGGTAGTAATTAAAGAGGAGATGTTAAATAAAATTAAAAAAATTTCCATTAAAAAGTTAAATAATATCAACTTCGAAATCAAATACAACAATAACAACTACACAAAGAAAATAAGTGTACATAAAACATGCATTATGTGAAAAATCACTTAAAAAACAAAAAATATTTGACTGAAAAACATTTGCCACAAGACATGTTTATGTAAATGAAGCTATTACAAATATTTAAATTAAGCAAGAAAGAAAATAGCAGTAAAACAAAATGTAGAAATAATTTTACAAATGATTTAGATTTTTTTTTTTTTTTTTTTTTTTTTTTTTGAGTTATTTCGCAGTATTTCAGACCATTATTGTCAGAATTGATGTTTACATTTATTTAGACCAATATGACTTAACTTTCTTCCGGGATATTTTTCGCATAACATATAGTGACATCTTTTTCCATTTTTGTACTAGGATTTTTATTCTCATTTTGGCCTACATTTTTCAGACGTGTCTTTTCAAAGTTGGAAATCTTTATATCAAAACCAGGAACCTATATGGAATTTCAAACAGAACCCTTAATTTAGTTCACTGGTGTAGATTGTTCTTGTTCTATCAACCATGATCAGAAGTTTTAATTATTATGACCTAAATAATAAAACATCTCAACAGTTTATAAGAGTTCAAGTCATTTTTTTTTGTTTAAGCTGGGGATGGAGCATCCTACTCGATTCCAGACATTCACCCACTATCTCATACATTCCAACTGCAAGATCTTTTTAAGATTCTGTCCTTTTAAGTGCAATTGTTTGCATCTTTCTTGCACTTGATTCATTGAAAAAAATTTGTCAGGTAGTTTTTGGAAATTTCTTTCCAGTTGCTCCTATGATTACTGGAATGATGTGGAGATCTTCCTACGATTCCAGATTCTTTTCATGTCGTACATAAGACCTTAGTATATCATTATCTTTTCTCTCTCAGCTCTGTTTACATATACAACTTCATACATCAGGTTAAATAATCTCAAAATAACCAGTTCATTAGATTCAAGTGCACAACATATTCACTTCATAAATATTTATCGATTGATAATTATTAGTCATTAAACCGTGTTTACCGTCCTCTTACAGTTTTTATTTTTTTGTCAAAGAACAGCTTAAAAGGTGTCCCTCAAGCAGTTTGATTAGCATTCCAAACTATGAGAAAATATAGCTCAAAACAGATGTTCCTGGTGTACTGCAAACCACAAAAGGGCCACGATTACTGAATCTGCATGCATTGAGGAACATGAGAGTAGGAGACATAGTAGTCACCATCTCTGTTACAGAATCATCCCACAGGTGTACTATATTGTACTATTATGGATCAGACCGACAAGCCATCTTCAGACTCACAAAATAACTACATGCTCACAGTCATCTTTGCTAGCAATGGATCAACATCAATTATATTCACATATGAGGAAATATTACTGTAAATGAATGTTCTTGAGGAGGGCCAGAAGGCACACCAGCCAAAGTGCAATTTGTTTGTTTTGTTGGATTTGATGGCATGTCAACCCTTTCAGTCATTTTAAACTGATTATCTCTGGACTTAGGCTTTTACTCTCTGATCTGGCTGATATATATATATATATATATATGAGCAATGTATTGTTTTTAACATTTTTGATAGAGGCAAATTTTTTTAAGGGATAAAAGTATGGTGTGAGGGTTGTTTGTTTTTTTGTTTTGTTGAATCGATCCTTAATGTATTTTATTTTTATAAAGTATCCTTTGCTGTGATAAAATCAGTGCAATCAATTAAAATAGTAATAAACTTGAAAAATAGCGAAGACAATAGACCAAAAGAAAAAACAAAATCTTTTCATTCTATAAAAAAAAAAATCAATCAACAAATTTCTTTTATTTTTATTTTGGAAGAAATTTTTGACCAGTGATACTTATATTCTAAGTGGAAGTCTACATACAATTAGTAGTTACCTCCCTTGAAAAGCAAAGATACCATTTTCATTGGTGTTTGTATGTATATTTGTGTTTTATAGTTAAAAAGATTATAGAAAAACTACTCAATTTTCAAAAAGATTTGGTGAAGAGGTCTTTACTTTTTTATTATCTTTGCATTCAGTATATTTTTTCATTATCTCCACAGTTTACATTTCCTTTTAGATATTTAATTTTAATTTTTTAATATTTAATTATTGACATTTTTGTATTCAAAGTATCTAATTGATATTTTAATGCTTGAATGAATTCAAGTATTTTAACAATCAGTATTGTTTTATTTTTATATCAAATTGAGTTTTTATGGTATGACAAATATCTAAAATGAGAAAAATATGCCAATGTGAAAGGATTTGAACACAAAAAAACAAAAAAAAACTATAAAAAGCACATCGAAAAAAGCTGGTTGTAAAGTTTTACTCTGTTCAATTTATAATAAGCTTTAATAAATGGCTTTAATACTTCTTTTTTACTTTCCAATTTCAGCAACAAAATGAAAATGTTGAGAAATAAAAATAGAAATTGTAGAACAATGCAAAATAAATAAAACAAATCGAGTGTTGCAAACGGAACCAAAAAAACGAAAATGGCATGCTCACTCCACAGACTTGATAGGGAGGCATTTTGACCTTCGAAACTTCCATTGAGCGTCTCGTTGACAGCTTCTTCTGTAGCTTGCATGGGATGTTCCGTCCATTTCTCACCATCATCACAACGGATGATGACAATCTCACGTTCTTTGCCACGGAGGGATGCAAAATGTGGCACTTCAATGATGACGGGGCTGGAGAAAAATCAAGGTGGAAAATAATTTTTATCAAAAACATAAATTGGGAAAAAGAAATGTGTATTTAATCGCATATATATATATATATATATATATTTTTTTTTAATTTAAAAATGCACACAAAATAGACATTGTCAATACTGAATGTATGGTCTTTAAACTTTATATATAAAAATGTTTGGCTCTTGTGAGCTCCGATATTGCTTGACTGTGGAAATAATATTAATACACACACACACACACACACACACACACACACACGTATGTATCATAGATTTCCTTACATTTGTTTATTTTGTCATCAATACTTTTGAGTAAATGCAATTATTTATACAAAAAAGCATTTTTACTTAAATGCTAATTGAGAACAATTTTCCATTTGTTGCAATACCCTCAGATGAGGAGCAACATACATATACTTTTAATTTACTTATCCATGAACACGTTTTTATTTGACTCATCAGTGTGGCTGAACCTAGCGAAATTCGAAATCAGGACCCCTGAAGTCTGAGGAGTTGTAAACAACGAAACAAGTGTCCATGGATAATTAAATTTTGTAAATATATATGTTGCTCCCCATTTGGGGAAACACATAATTGAAGAAAAAATTATTCTCAATTAGCATTATCTATCGTTATTTTCATAGTAAGTGCTCGTCTGAGCTTAAATCTATGGTACCCTCTCGTCAAACCTTCACAAAAAATACACCCGTCTAGCTACAACCACTACCAACAATTTCTCCCACTCTCTATCTGTGCCTAAATATAAATGCTAATTTCATGAACAAACGTTCTTTTCTAGAACTGCCCACTTGTGGAACACTGTTCCACTGGCCTGCTTTCCAGCTGGTTACCATATGGTTGTCTTCATATAAACAAGTTCTTTTTGAGCTGTCTCTTAAATAATTCTAATTCTACCCAATTTTCACCACTAACAATTACTCCACTGTTGTCTTGGGGACCACCGTGTACTCATTAACTCCTATCTTTGAGTGGACTTCGGGCCTTAATAAGCAACGATTTCCTTGTAAAAAAAAAAAGTAAAAATACTCTTTCATAACTGAATTTGTTGAAAAGTATTGCAAACAAAATAAACAAATGTAAGAAAAAATGTACGACAACGCTAACCACAGTTGGAAGTGGCCTAGTGTTCAAGTTTCAGCATGAATACACTTGGTGTAATCTAACCATGATCGATAATTGCAATATGATGAAACAGCTGTCTGTGAATATATATATATATATATTTTTTTACAAGGTGGTCATCACTTATCAAGGCCCGGAAGCCACTCAGGGATAAGGGTTATTGCATGTACAGTATGTTAGTGTGGAGATTTAATAAGTGTCTACTTAAGGGGGGGGCGGTTCATTAGGAATTTGTTTACGTTGAACTTGAAGACATCCAGGTTGTAGTCAGGTGGGAAGCAGGCAGACGAAACAGAGTTCCACAGGCGTGCAGTTCTAAGAAAGGAGATTTGTTCTTGGAATCTACGTTTTGATTTAGGCACAGATAAAGAGTGGGGGAAATTTTGGACAGTGGTTTCAGCTAGACGAGTGTTTTTCGTAAAAGATTGGCAAGGGGGGACCAGAGATTGGAGCTCAGACGAGCACCTACCATGGAAATAACGATAAAACAAAGATAGGCTCGAAACATCTCTTCTGTGAGAGAGAGAGGTTGCAGGAAAGAGAAACGGCCATCCCCCACTAAGCCACGAAGTCTATTTTGTACTTTGTTAAGGCAGGATAGGCTGTTTTTAGCAGCTCCTGCCCAGATATGGCAGCAGTATTCCATCCTTGGACGTACTTGGCTTTTATATAGATAGAGAATTGCATCAGTAGTGAGATATTTTCTGGAGCGGTAGAAGGATCCCACCATCTTTCCAGCGACCTTGGCAACAGACTTTATGTACGTGTTCCATTTCAGATCAGGAGTAAAGGTCAAGCCCAGAAGCTTGTAAAAACATGGAGCTTCTCCTAGACGAGAGCCATCCATTTCAATTGATGCCAGATGGGGATCAGAGCGTTGATGATGTAAGGATAAGAGTTTGGTTTTAGATGTATTAAAGGTAACCAGCCACGTCTTCCCTCACTGAACCACGCGCTCGAGATCAGAGGAGAGAGAATCAGAGAGAACTTTGTCATTTACAGCCTTTGATGTGTTGCCGTAGATGGTCGTATCATCAGCATAGATGTCAACGAATGATTTAATTATGTGTTTTGGGAGATCATTGATGTAGATAAGGAAGAGAGTTGGGCCCAGCATGTACCCCTGAGGGACTCCAGCATTAATACTGCAGGCTTCTGATTTTTGTCAATCGACCACTACTCTTATGAGCCTATCAGAGAGAAATGATTTAATGATAGAGAAAACATTTGCAGTTACACCATAGCTGGAAATCTTGTGAAGTATGCCATACCTTATATATATATATATATAGGAGGTAAGCACATTTAATACAAGATCATTTACATATGAACAAAAAACTAAGAATTTAGGATTGTGTACAATCATTTCAGAGATAATATCAAGTTTATTCATATATAACGTTTTGATTAATATGTAAAGCATTCTAGAATTTTCTTCTTACAATAATATTCTTGGTTTCAGTTTAAATTTTCCGTGTTGCATCATAATGACAACAAAACAGCTGTTTGTGTCGGCTTGTTTCATTTTACTTCAGTGTAAATTCTCAGAAATTAAGAAGCTCGCTCTGACCTCTGTATGAGATATATAGATATTTGAGTATTCAGTTAAAGTTCTCCTTTACTACTAAAACATTCAGTTAGTAAAGAAGAGAACATTTATTTTCATCTCCCCAAATTTACCAGTTAATAATATGTACATGTTTTCTTGTGCTGTCTTGGTTTTAATGGATTGCAGGACAATAATTTATTTAGTCTGGTGGAGTATCCAGCTTACAGCTGTTACTATAATCAACATCCCTTGAAAAAAAAACAAACAAACTTATAAAAGCTAATGTGGGGTAGCCATACCGATGGGGATCTTATTTAGACTGCCAACACTATGTAATTTTAAATATTTAGTCCAGACAAAACCCTGTACAGAGAAACCTTATACACATCAGGAATGATGTCTAGTAGGCATCAAGAGTGTGTAGTCACACATAGATGTATGCGAAAGAGTAACATACTTATTGGGATTAACCCTGTGAAAATGACCTTTTGTATAATCAATCTTTGTAGATTTTCTCATGTCAACAATGTAATAAAGGTTATGTAGCCAAGGAAAATTATTTTGTGTCCAAGCATTCTATTTGCTCTCAAAGGTTTTTTTTTGTTTTTGTTTATATTTAATTTAATTTAAGGATAACTATTGCATAAACACTAGAAAATATTTATAAACTTAAAAGTTGGTAATTTTTCAAACTGAACAGGTTCTTGAACAGTCGTCCTCTAAAATAAATTAACTTATACAATTTCTATTGTGATACACATTAACCCTTATCCTTGGGTGGCATCTAGGCCTTGATAAGCAGTGACTTTATGATATTAAAAAAAAATCATGATCGATAAAAATTGAAATTAAAAAAATATATTTCTACTTATTCTATTTATGAAAATGTGAACCAGTCAAATCATGTGTTGAGAATTAAAAAAATAAATAACTTATGTTTTTTTTGTTACAAAGGAGTCACCACTTATCAAAGCCTGAAGGTAACTCGAGGATAAGAGTTAATGAGTGAGACAACATCGTACTGATCTTTAGTGGTGAAAATTGAGTAGAGTTTGAATTTTTAAGAGGACGGCTCAACAAGTACTTGTTTACACTGGACTTGAAAATGACCACATTGTAATCAGCTAGAAAGCAGAACAGCGTTCCATGGGCAGGCAATTCTAGGAGAAAAGGTTTAGCCATGGAATTTGTGTTTATAAAAATGTAGACATACAAAATTAGAATAATACCCATTCCAAAACAGATAAAATTAATTCTTTGAATAGAATATTTGCACCACTTTTATATCTCCTTTATGAAGATTAAAATTAAGACGTAATGTAACTAAACCTTATTTCTAGAATCCTTATTCAAATTTTGATCAAAATCCCTTACATGATTTTGATTCTAGAAAATGTCTAAAATTTAAGGGGTTTCCAAAAAAAAAAAAAAAAAAAAAAAAAAAATCGAAATTCAGAAAATCCTGCTTAATCGCTGCCTAATGAATATGAACCAAATCTAATGTATGTATATATATCTGAAATATTTATTTTCAAATAGGAGATTATGCCCATATTATTGCCATCTAAAAGCCCATTAAAATACTTTAAAATTAAAATACTTAAAAAAACTATTAAAATACTAAAAAAACTATTAAAATATTTAAAAAAAAAAACCCATTAAAATACTCCTAAAAACTGAAATTTAAAGAATATTTATTAATTGATGTCTGATAACTATTGCTAAATTTTCATAATAATCTGCGGTATCCAGAGTTTCACAAATGGCCTCCAAAATCTATTTGCTCCGTTTGCATCATACTAAAACAAAATATAGCCCACCATTAAACACCCAATAATTTTAAAATGATACTAGTACAACGATCTAAACTTCTTAAATTTCAGAAGTCGATTGTTAGTCTGTTTACTTCTTTTAATAGAAATAGATTTTAAAAATATAAGCAGGAAAACAAACACACACACACACACAAAAAATAGATATTGCCAGTTAAGCATTCCATATTATTAGTTGGTAATGAAAAAAAAATGTTATAAAAATGTAGACGTGTCTCTATATGGTTGACTTACTTTCAAAAGCCATGAAAAAATATTTTTAAATAGTTATAGAGTTCAAAATAATATTAGGCCAATTTCACTGAGCCTATAGCCAACAGAAATTTAGTTATGTAATAAAACAGTTGTCATTTTTAATCATTTTCTTTTTTCGTGATAGTAATGAATTTTTAATTCTTAAAATTCATATCCTTCCACCAAAAAGATTAAATAAAAAAGAAAAATGGTGTTTAAATTGTTTCAAGAATTTTAATTTTTTTATTTTTTTTTTTTATTTATTTATTTATTTATTTTTTTTTTTTTACATGGGAGTCACCACTTAACACGGCCTGAAGGTAGGTCACTTGAAGATAAGGGTTAATGAATTTAAGGTAGCAGTGTTGTAATCGCTAATGGTGTAAATTGGGTAGAATTTGATTATTTATGGGGACGGTTCAACAAGAACTTGTTTACATTGGATTGAGTTCAGAAAATTCTTATATCTTTTATTTCCATAATGACAGCAAAAATATTGTCGGGTTTCATCTGCCCACAGAAAAAAAATATAAAAGAGTTTGTTTATGACTACACACACACACATTGTTCCTTGTAAGTTATAGATATATGAATATTAAAAAAAAAAACTTTTTTGGGATATTTATCAGGTTTAAAATTTTTTTTTTAAAAACTGAATTTGTACCACTATACTAGTTTTAAGCACCAAAGAATATAATAAAAACATTAAAACCTAATATATATATATTATTTATACAAACATTTAAATCAACATATATGCATACATATTTCCGCTAAAGTGTAAGACAGGCAGAAACTTTGTCAAACCAAATATTCAATCGAAATTCAATATTTGGCCTAATGAAGCTATAGCTGAAACATGTATGCACAACATTTTTGGCCATAAATGTTTATGTACATAAAAATCCTGCTCTATGTTATTGAGCACTATTATATGAACACAGTAAGATTCATAGGATTGTTTATGAAATCTTTATGAATAAGAACTATACCTGCAATCCTAATATACACACACATAAAGCTATTTGTCATTTATACATGGAAGAAAAAAAAAAGGAACAAACAATATACATGTATTCAATAGTAATAATTTAATGCAAGCCAAAACCGAAATTCGTATAAGCCAACCACAGAAACAATCCCACAATCCCACTGATAACAATACAGAAGTATTCCTCTTTTTATATTCCTAGTGACAGTGGGACTAACACTAATATACAGAATTCAATAAATATATATATATATATATATATATATATATATATATATATATATATAGTCTTGGAAGCTTCTTAACCTGAAAAAGTATATAAATAAAATAATTTTTTGGAAAATTTATCAGTAAGTCATTTAATCTAACAATAGTCCTACGTTTTCTAGGATTTAATATAATTTATTAATTAAGTTCAGGTATATTGTTACTATGAACTGAAACCAATATTTCTTCAAAAATGCTCTTATATAAACCTTGTAAGGAATCTATGTGGATCAATCAATGTTTCAACATTTGCATGTTTCATCAGGACTCCAAATGAACCTCTTAGTCAGAATATCAAATAAAATATTCTATTTAATAAAATATAATTTATTTTATAATCTGCCTACAAGATTCACTTGGAGTCCTGATGATGCATGAAAATGTTGAAACTTTGACTGGTCCGTGTAAACTCCTTACAATGTTTATATAAATCTTTTCCACAGAAGAGACGTTGTGAGCCGGTCTCTGCTCTATCGTTATTTTCATGACAAGTGTTCAACTGAGCTTCAATCTATGCCCCCCCCTTAATCTTTCACAAAAAAACACTCGTCTAGCAAAAATCACTATCAATAAATTCTCCCACTCTCTATCTGTGCCTAAACATAAACATGAATTCCATCAACAAAGCTTCTTTCGTAGAACTACTCACCTGTGGAACTCTGTTTCATTTGTCTGCTTTCCAGCTGACTACAATATTGTCATTTTCTAGTTCAATGTAAACAAGTTCTTATTGAACTGTTCTTATAAATAATCTAATAACAAATTTCCACCACAAACGATTACTATGCTACTGTCCAATGACTACAATATGAAAATTAATCTTTATCCTCGAGTGGCCTCTGGGCCTTGATGTGTAGTAACCCTTTGTAAATATATATATATATTTGTAAATATATATATATATATATATATATATATTCTAATGTAAAGTGTGTGTGTGTATATATATATATATATATATATATATATATATATATATATATACACACACACTTTCAATTATAAAATATATACTAATAATATATATAAAGATATTTTCTAATTAGCACGCTTATTTAAGCTCAAAGAAAATGCTTTAACATTTTCAGAGCATATATAGCAGTAGTTTACATTCTAAACACAAAAAATATGTTCATATCTTTTCTTTCATAATATTCTATTTTGTCTTACACGTATTTAATTGAACGCTGTATGAACACCAAACAACTCATCAGAGACAGTTAATATTTTCCTCAGAAAAAACTAACACTCACTGCCCCACCCCCACCCCACGGAATAAAGAGGATGAAAGCTGGGGAAAATGAATGGAAATTGTTAAGAATCATCCAATTCATAAAAAACTTACTTATTCAAGATATAATTGAGATGTTACAGGAGGGAAGAATATAAACTTCTAATGTGTGTGTGTGTGTGTGTGTGTGTGTGTGTGGTCTGAACTCTGATGCAAATATTTTTAATATGTGAAATATCTTTATAAACTGAAAAAAAAAATGCATTGTAACAATGAAACAATTACTTGTATTTGACAATAAGAACTTGATGAACACGTGCGTGTTGAAGACTATTTGTAAATTCAAAGTGAAATTCTCTTTGCAATTGAAACATACAATTTTATGTAAAGCCATTAGACACGTGTATACACGAGAAAGTTATCAAAGGATAGAGTTAAAAAATGAACAAAAAAAAATTTGTTGTATGGAAGAGATTATTTCAAGATTCGTATTTGATGTCTAGTTATTCATAAAAGTTTTGCATTCATTTTTATCAAGACTACACATATTTTGGGTAAAAAAAAAAAAGAAAAAGAGAACTAACTATTATAAACAAAGAACGATTATAAAAAGAGAACCATTATAAATTACATGAACACCTATAATCCCCATGCGGTTATGTTTTTCAAAAGGTTATAAGTTTTTATTTCACAAATGTAAAGAAATTCCTCATGTTTTTAGCTAGGAAACACCTACCCTACAACTAGAATTACCTTTCAGGCTATTGCATTTATATGTAGATTTGTATTTACATTATTATAAAAACACAATGTATAAACCTATTTAAACATGTAGTCTGATATGAATTTATACTTACCGTGCACAATAAGTATACTGACAAAGAGTAAAAATAAAAGGATTGTATAAAATAAATCCCTTATATAATGTATTTATTTGAAGAGTTGTTGATTTAGCTATACAGAGTTCAATTATATCCATATATCACTAAAAATCAATATTTAGATGCAATAATTAACAGTTTTATAGACTTTTTAAAATAAAAACATGCTTCAACTCTATACAAAGTCGCATAATTAGATAATTCTAAAACATCGATATTTTTAAATAATGAATACATATTGTCTAAAAATATAAAAACACGCTTTTTATAAATACACTAGAAAAAAAAATTGGATGGAAAAAAATGAAAACAAAGAAAAATGTAAACAAAAGGAAAGGAATGAATGAAAAAAGAAAAAAGATTGAATGAAAAAAAAAATGAAAAAGAAAAGAAATGAAAAAAGAATAGAGAAAAGGGAAAAAGTGAAGAAAAGGAATGAAAAAGAATGAAAAAAGGGAAGGAATGAAAAAGAATGAAGGGAAGGAATGAAAAAGAATGAAGAAAAAGAATGAAAAAAGACTGAAGAAAAAGGAAAGGAATGAAAAAAGACTGAAGAAAAAGGAAAGGAATGAAAAAAGACTGAAGAAAAAGGAAAGGAATGAAAAAAGACTGAAGAAAAAGGAAAGGAATGAAAAAAGACTGAAGAAAAAGGAAAGGAATGAAAAAAGAATGAAGAAAAAGGAAAGGAATGAAAAAAGAATGAAGAAAAAGGGAAGGAATTAAATTGAATGACGAAAAATGAAGAAATAAAATAAAACATGAAGGAATGAAATAAAATGAAGAAAAAGAAAAGACTGGAACAGAATGAGGAAAAAGAGAAGGAATGAAATAGAATGAAGAAAAAAAGATAAACAAAAAAGGTTTAAAAAAGGAAGTGACATGAAAGTATATAAATAAAAGGGTAAAAAAAAAACCCAAAGATTTTTAGGTTTGAAATAAAAAGAAACTAATAATAATATAATTAGTAAAAAAACTTACCCAAGGAATTTAACTCCAACTGGTCCCATTTCAAGGATGCGACTTGCCAAAGCCTCACCTTCATTAAGGGGTGGCGGATGACTTAATTTCTCCCGTTTAATTAACTTGCAAGTCACTCTTGTGGGCATGTAAGCTTTGCGAGGAGGGATGATGATTCGTACACCTGAATGACGACTACCTCGCATTGCTCCACCCCTGGCATCCACCATAAAACTGACGAGGAAACTGCGGACATCAATAGCCATGGTGTTAATCAAAGAGTAGCAGAGTTTGACAAGAATTGCAATTCAGAACAGAGGTGCACCAGCAGAACAGGTACACAAATAGAACCCAACAATAAAGAATTACTCAATTTGAAAATACAGAAATTAAATTTTAACAGAATATCGATTTGGGTTTTTGAATATAAAACAAGGAATTAAAAAATATTGTATTGTCCATTCTTAGAGTGACAATTCCATTATGCTGACGTGAGAATTATTTGAAGGTATATAACAGTTCTGCTGTTGATAGGTATTAAAATATAAAATAATGTCTTTAAACAAAGTAAATTTATGATATAAGTTTACAAATAGGGAATGTATAGTTTAGGTAGGAATGTAATTTTTATATATATATATATAATATATATACATATAAAAAGTGAAAGATTTAAGCAATAGAAAATAAATAGTTAAAATCCAGTAATATTTGTGAGTGCCGGCACTGGTGGATAGGAATAGAAATGCTTCTGCTCTGGTTGGCAATGGGGAACAGAAATCATAAGAGAGAAAGAGCTTAACTTCACTGAAGTCTCCCCCTTCTTATTATCTACCAACAGTTCTTTCTTTGTGTGGGTGTATGGGGGGGGGGTATGGGTAAGTAATATAGTATACCCTGCTGCTGACTTGTGGGGGTAAGTAAGAGAATGGCAGGGTGGTGAAAGGTAGAGAAAGGGCAAATCAGGCAGCCACCATTTTTAGCCAAGACTGATTTGCTGCCAAGAGATTTGGGTCAGACAAATCATGTATCATCAAAGAGAGGAACACTCTACACATTCAACAATTCCAGAGGTAGAGGCTGCCCTGAACCGAAACCATGAGTTTACCATTCCTTGGAGAATAAACTTGCCTTTCAATAGAAGGATATGGTTTCATAAGATACACAGAATAAAACTATAATATATTAAACATGTTAAACTTTACAAAAGCAATAACATACTATACATATATACACACACGTGTATTTATATAAATAATAAACCATCTTGTCTTTATTTTTTTTTCTAAATTCTTGTTTTCTTATAAGTCTTCTTATAACAGTGTATAAATTATGTAAGAATTGCATACAACCATTTGAGTATAGTTTTAGTTTACTTAGGCAAGCCATACTCAAAAAATGGCAGAGACTCTGCCAGTCTGATTTTGGTATTAACTAACCACAAAGGGCTTATTTATGTTTTTTTGGAGATATTATTGTTGATACCAGTTTTAAATTTTAGCATGAAGTGTTTTCCTTTAAAAATTTGAACATCTTTTTGTTTTAAATATACAGGGTGAACCAAATATAGGTGAACCGTAAAGTGTATAAGTTTCTCTCAAACGATACTGTATGCTGTAGTTGGATTGATGTAAATGATACAGATTAGGGATCTTCCAATCACGTCACTTTAAATGCTGGGTTATCCAAACTGAGAACTAATCAGAAACCTTTAAATGTTTAAAAACACACAGGAACAATAGATGTGAGAGATCGTTTTTGCATATCCCTCAAGTCATACAACAGTTTCCTTTTTTATTTTTTATTTTTTTTTTTTTTAATGCTGGCATTATTGTCATATTTTGCAAAATCTTTCAAGCAGCAGCAGTTAGACAGTAGAGAGCAGATAAAGCAGTGTCACATCATATGGTCATTCACATTCACAGATGGCTGGGTCAGTTTTGTAGCCCCATTTAATCATAGCAACTTTTCATCACCCCATTTCTACTCTCAGCTAGTTTGAGCATTTTCTATTGGAGTTAGTGAGGTACGAAACCAACAGAATCACCGGAAGTACAAACAAGACTTTACAAGAATCAACAGCATGTCAACGTGACATATGCAGAAGACAAAAGTCATGAATAAGCGAATTTCTCTCACTTACATTATGCTTAATTATGAGAATGCCATCAGTGAGTGCTTGACAAAACAACACATGCATAGCTGGCAACACGGATTAATCAACTGCTGTGACTATTTGTTCATGTTTACAACCAAGAATTCTAGTGTTAGTGCCAGCTTCAATTGTTCGGAGAAAGTCATTGTCCCACTTCCACCATAAACACAGCATACAAGGCAGCATTTTGCCAGACAAGACTGGTCATTGACACTGGAGATGGTGAACAATTCATTTTGCATAAATACTTTTACTGCCCACCTACTTCTTGTTTACCCTATATATTTTCTTTAATTATACAACTGCAGAATTGATATCATTTGGTTCAATATTTCTTGAAATAAGATATTTTGTTTATTTCAAAGTTTAACTACTTGTCCCAATAGGAATGGACAATCCCATTAAACAAACATTATTTGAAAAAATTTATATCCTGTTTTATGCTAGAAATAAATTTACAATATTCAATGTTATTTTAATTATCTAGAATGCATGTAGAAACCCATTATCAGTAGTAGCAATATTACTGTAAAATATACAATCAGCTACAGTTTTGTCTTTCCATTGTTCATTTTATAGACAGATCATTGGCAAATTATTAGGATCGTTATATTAAAAACAAGTAAATCAATAAATTACATGACAGCATTTAAATGATAGACTAAATGAACATGTGTGCTTGTAAAGTTTAGTTTCACCAATGTTGAACAGGACTTAAAATCAGTTAGAGTCATTTCTCCAAAAAACATCTTACAGATTTAGACAAAAAAAAACAAAAAAAAAACAAACTTTTTTCGTCCAAAACAATGCATATTGCAACAAATCATAAGAGAACATTCCCACTCCCATCCACAAGATATGAACTCTTCCGAACTGCATAAATTAACTGAGAGTTATCACTCTTGGGGTGGTCAGTGTACTTTCGTAGTCTGCCATCTTGATGGTGCTTACTAGGACGGTTGCTCTTTGTATATGCTGTTTTTTGTTTCAGTATGTGTTACCTTTTCTAACTCATCTCTGTGTCCGTGTTTTCCTTAGTGATCCTTCCAGGGCCACAACAGTTACTATGATGTGAGCCAGATTTATAGGAAGAGATCTAAGTGGAGGGTTAGACAGCAAGATGTTTGTTCATGTTACATTAAATTTTTTGCATTCGGGAAAACAAGGAGAAGAGAAGGAAATTTTAAAGGCAAACAATTTGAAGGGCAAAAATCTATTAAAGTAGAAATTTTTCCAACATCTAAGGACCCCTATGATGAAGGGGTAGAATTTCACTATTGGTCACGTGGTTGGAGATATTTTCATTGATAAATTAGTACAAGTGCAGTAAATCAATTGCAGCACATTCCGTGAAAGTACCTGTAAAAGAAGCAAATATATGCAATGCTGCAGTGATGTGACAGTCGCTGAAACTTGACAGACAGTGCAGGATGTATTAAGTTAGAGACTCTTTCTTTTGCACCCTGTCCAAGAGGGAGAGGCTAGCAAATGGTGCACCAGTCCAGATGTAGTCAAATGCTGCGGTTTATGTGAAGTTAGAAGATTTAGAGCTTAATATCATTAAACCTTTTCTTTGACTTAGCAGGGATTAATGAAATCTCAACAGTGAATGATAGAGTTATTTGTCTCTTCTCATGGTGGACTGACACGAAGATTAGATTTACAAGTTTATGGAGGTATCATCTCTTATCTTCTATTAAATAATGGGCAGTTGTCTGTATGTATGTCTGTATATCCAGCCAAAAATCTAAAACTACTAACCAAAAACCTATCAAGTTGGGATTGTCTTAATCAGTGTTGCGCTGAATGAATAATATCTTAAATTCAGAAAAAACAAAAAAACAACAAAAAAAACTTATTTTCTAATGGTCAACTGGGCCAGGTTTCGTTAGAGGGGAGCAGTTTTTCAGTGTTAACATGTATTAATTTGAAGAGAAGGTGCTGTCTAATAGCACAAAGAATTTATTATATAAAGGAAAATTGTCTGTGTGTAGCTATGTCCAGCTAAAGAGAAATGGACAGAACAAAGGAGAAGAGGTTTCAGGTGAGAGAGGGGGGAAACGGGAGGTGGAAAAGGATAGAGATACAGAGTAAGGTAGAGAGACAGAAGTTTTAATAGAAATATGTTATAGTTTTGCCCTAGGCAATGCCAAGTAGCCCTGCTAATCTAACTATAAGTGATAGACACACAATTTTTATTTCCTATTACCTTCCTTGGACAAGATGATAAATGCAAAATTCATATTAACAAGATACCATTCAGGAATTTTTTTACTTATTAAAATGGTCATACAGAAAGTTCCATCTTCACCTTGGTGATATGACTCCACTGTAGGGGAATAACAGAAAGGCTACTGGTTGTTAAGATACCGATGGTTTACTTCCCCTTAAGGAGAAGGATCCAGAGATCAGGAGACAAAAGTATGTTTTCTCCACGGTGAGATGAATTCCACATGACCATACGGTGATTATCCTAGACCATATATCTATCTCATATGGTAGGGACTACCACACGAGTAAGTAAAATAATCTCTACAGGAGACTATGTGAAGAGTTGAGCAAAGAGATGTTTATTCACATTATGTTTAAACTTCTGCATGTTAGTACAGTCAGGGAAACAAGAAACAGGGAAGAAATTCCAAAGTCTAAGGGAAGAAGCTATTAGAGTAGAAGGCTTTATGGCATCCAAGGACCTCAACAGTGGAGGGGTAAGATTTTGCTGTTTGTTGAGAGTATGTACGTGAAAGGTTGCAAGTGATAGGTTGGTCGGTTGTTTTTTGTTTTACGGCATATCAACCCTTTTTAGGTTATTTAATGCTGAATCCAGTGATTTTGAAGAAAAAGTTTTTAATAGAATATATTTGTTTTTTTTGTTTTTTTTTTCAAGTCAGTTTCTATTTAACCCATAGTTGGGACCCTAATAGGTACTACCACTCCAGGTCAGAGTGGACCTGGGAGCAATGGCAATTAAGGGGTGGCTCCATACTCCCCAAAGCCTGTAAGCTGGGGCCTCACCATCGGATATAGTTTAAGGTCATATCCAGGACCTACAAGTGATAGTTCATCAGAGCACATTTCATTAAAATATTTGTAAAACAGGTACAGAGATGCAACATCATAGTAATGGCACAAGGGTTGGAGTTTGACTGAGAGTAAGGGACCTATTAGATTTGAGACTCGTTTTGATCCTGTTTAAGAGTGAGAGACTAATGGTAGATGTACCAGCCCAGATGTGGCAACAATACTCCATGCATTAGTGAATGGTGGCTTTGTAGAGATAATTTCATCAGGTAATGCTGGGACACTAGCTTTTAATAAATGGTGTTGATTTAAAATGAGTTCAACAAATGAATAGCATTCTTTTTTTTTTTGGTAATATACTTTTACGTAAGTTAATAAATAATTAATACCAAGTCCAAGCGGGTGAATTGGCTAATCTGTACAAGCACCCAAACATTATAAATATTTAATTGAAAATTATAAAAAAAAAAAAAAAAAAAAAAAAAAAAAAAAATTACAAAAAAAAAAAAGAAAGCAAAATAAGTAAACATCAGATTTGTTTAAAATGAAAAATGCCAAAGAAAATATTGCCAAAAAACAACAAAATGAAGATACACTTCATCTGTTGGATTATGTAGAATAATTTACCAATATTTGCTTAATTTGATTTGAGAATTAAACTCATTATGGATTCAATAATACATGTACAAACAATATCAGAAATTCAAACTTTATGAATCAAAAATTATAAAATTTGATTTTTACATATACAACATAAACATTACTGAGGAAATAATACCAATACAGTGGTCATCTCTCATATCTGGAGTAAAAGTGTAAAGACTCTCAGCATATTGAGGAATCTAAAGTGATTTATACTATAATTACTCTATGAGATGATAAAGTTTAATTTGAAAGTTATACATCAGAGATTGAAAACAAAAATCCAGAAAAGCATACATTTTTATATAGTTAACAATCAGGCTGAAGAAACGTACATCATTTGATAAGACATTTTATTTTCTGTTTAAATTGCGTCTTGTGAAATTAAGTTTCTTTATTCAATACTTTGGTAGAAATTAATAAATAGCATGGCCAAATAAATCTGAGTTTATTTTAATACTTTGATTTTTATCCATTTTTTTTTTTTAGCAAGCAGGAATAAAATATCAAATTCAGTGACCAAACAGCAATAAAATTTTTTAGATTTTAGTTTTTACAAAAAAAAACCTCCAAAAAACTCCAAGAATCAATTTTGTTTTATTTACTTAACATGATTTACCATCCTGTTTAACATATTAAAATTATCAGCATTATTACAGGGAAACTTTAGGCACCAATATTAAGTAAGATTTCAATTAGAAAAGATTAAAAGTGCGGAATAGTTAACACTTGATAGCTCATACCCCCCCCCCCACAATTTCAAACTCAAATTCTTTACCTAATTAATCAATTTTTAACATTCTTGACATTTTATTTCATACACTTACATTTCTAAAGACCGTTTTCTTGATAATCAACTTGTAATGGTGGTCAACAAATGTAGGTATGTCATGGTGAAAATTGATTCTTGAGAAGGCCAACTTTGCAGGTGAAAAAGTGTGAAATAAAAAGTGTTAGGAACATTAAAATTTAATTCTAATGAGTTTGATATAAATTTTGTGTTGTTGGCTTTTTTTTTTTTGTTCTCGGAGTGAGGGGGTACGAGTTACCAAGTGTTAACTAATGTATGCTTTTACCTTGGTTTCATTAATAAGGGCAGATGACCACTATATACTCAACAATTGCAAAAAAATAAATACCAAGAAAAAAAAACACACTTGCTAATAAGCTTCATTAACATTATGAATATAAAATAAATTAACTAAGAATAGTATAAACCAATGTGGCTGAAAGCTACCATATAAACATTGCAGCATGATATTAAATAAAATGGTGAGTAAGCTACGGTGGCTGTGTACATTTATAGAGAGAAGGAAGGATAGAAAGAGATAGAAACAGTGAATCATGAAAGCGTAAGCAAGTGTTTTTATTAGTTCAACCAATGAAAAAGGGTCATCGATTGTGAATTATTCAAAATCTAAAAGTGAATTTCAGGTCTTTAATATATATATATATATATATCTGTTGAGAAAGTATCCAATCATTTTGATAATTTCATAAGCACACCGATGCAATTTGGAACCTAATACAGAATGAAACGTTACTGTGTAAGCATCTGTACCGTTGTCCGGGAACCAACACGTGTTTCGTTTCAGTCTCAAAAGAGACCAAGACAAAGAATAGGAAATAACTCCGACTTACTTGCTCTTCATAGCAACAACATTTACTTCCTCATTCTCTCTTTACCGCTGTGACGTCCCTCATGTAATAGGCTTCTTCAGTGTCCTTCACGCTTTGCACGTGATTGCAAACATTATCCATGTCTCTCATGTGATCTTTCCAATTTTTATAATCTTTTTTCTTTACCGGTGACGTCATTTTGCATACATTTACATACACGCATCTGCGCTATGTTACACATGAACATACATTCTTCCTCAGAGTTACTAGGTCAGTTGAGACAAGTCTGTATTTACTGGATGAATGCCACATCAATAATGATTGGATCAATTCTAAACAGACTTTATTTTCTTTTGAAGTATTTTTATTTATAAATTAAAAAATATCTTTAAATTATTATTATTATTAATAATAATAATAATGCTTTGGATGAAATTAAAATAATAATAATGATAATGATAATGCTTTGAATGAAGTTAAAAGAAAATTTTGTATAATAATAATAATAATGCTTTGGATGAAGTCATTAGGTTTGTGCAAAAATAATGTTGTTTTTTGACGTATATATATCTGATAAAAACAGCATTATTTCAGCACCAATCTAATAAAAGAAAATAATTCTGAATAATAATAATAATAATAATAATAATAATGCTTTGAATGAAGTTAGAAAATTTTGTATAACAATAATAATGTTGATAATGATTTTTTGAATCAAGTTAAAAGAAAATAGTTTTGTAGAATACATTTCAAGACCTTTCAATTCACTTTTAATTCATAAAACATGCACATACAAACAACGGCCAAATAGCATAGCAGTAGGATGTGAAAAAAGAGTTGGAAAAACAATGTCAGCCATTACCTTTTCCACTTAAGCTTTCTATGATCAAGAAGATGAAAAAACATATTTAAAAAAGTGCTAAAATATATCTATTGTATTGTTGATGCTTAATCTTTATATATAAACAAGTAATTTTAAGTAAATAGGTTAATATTTCTTTGAAAATGTCATTGCCTATTTGAAAGCAAACAGAGCAATGTAAATTTTGGTTTCATTAAAGTTCTATGCAGTTTCTGCTGTTTAATTCATTATTTAAAAAATGTCTCCATGTTAACAGTCTTCCTAACCTGAATAAATATTTTTTTTAAAGAAAATGAATAGAAATATATTTTTTCTTGTAAAGAACATGATGCAATGATGAAAAAAATGGCTGGTAAAAATAAAATATTGAGGATGAAAAACATTTTTATGAGTGTAAAAATATAGCCATTGTAGTGTTGATATTTAATCTATATATAAACAAGTAAAATAAATGATTATTCAGAATCAAATATTGATTTGTTAGATTCAAAACTATTAATGATAAAAATTGATAAATAAACCAGTTTTATTTATTACATAGAAAGAAGACACCAGACAACAACGTTCTTTATGATTGTCTACTTGACAAATTAAAATTAAAAAAAAATTACTTTGTAAAATGAATACAGTTTACCTATTTAAAAAAATGAGACAAAATATAGAAAAATTCAAATAAATGAAATCTTGTCTTTCTCTATTCATTTTATTTAATAAAAATTAAATAACATGACCACATCATTAAATATAATTATTAATTATAGACTAGCTGGATAGACACATAAATAAATGGTATTATTATTTCTATTTTGTTTCTGCAAAGTTTTTTTTTTCCTTATGTTCATTATCAATTTAGTAATATTTTTTCCTTAACTAAATTTTACGAAAGAAAGATTGAAACTTTTTTCCTCTCAAAGCTCCAATGTTAAAAAAGCAATATTAACATTCTAAAATATGAGCTTAGAAAATAATTCTTAAGAAATGAAAAAATAACAATATTAAACTAAAAAGAAAGTTATTTGCATCTGAGTGAGTCCAGGATTCGAAATATGTAATAAGTACAAATCCATTATTATAGCGATTATTATTAAAGTTATTACCAACACCATATTAAATTGTGCTTATGTTTTCTTCATTAATAATTAATTGGGAAATTGGTATAGGAAATTTCATTATTTTTTTTTGTATAAAATTAACACAAATATGAATCAAAATTATGTGAATTAATTCAACTTTTTTAAATTGTTGCTAACATTAAAAATTTTCTGGGTCAAAAATATCACTTTCAATTTTCACTTTCTTCCATTTCATTACTGCTAAAAAAATATCAAGCATTTTTAGAATAGTATTTAAAATATCAATTTCATAAATTGTGTGCTTCTTCTCAACTTGGTGTTTGTAGCAAAATAATAAAATATTAAACTCAAATCCTACTTTATCTTGAATCATATTTGCAATAATTCAAATATAAATGAACATTAAAAAGTCTTCCTAATAATAGCCACATGGTTACGGAAGAATTTATTTTGTTTTACGTCATGTGTTAGGCTTGCTCAATCAGGCTCCCTGAACCTTAGTATTCCATAAGCATTAATAAATGTACCAACAATGCAGCAATTCAAGGTGAATTTTGATAGGTGCTGAGCTACTATATCTTCTTCAGTGAAATTTTTCTACATTTTCTTGAAACTGAAGCATTTTATTTTTATTTGCTAAATTAATTGAATTAAATTAAATGCTTTTTATAATGAAAAGTGAAATGATAAAAACAGCTAATAAGTCTGTAGTTCAAACTTGTTACATCATTTTATAATAATTAATACCTAAACCAATACATTGGTAATGGAAGCAATTATATTCTCATTTTGGCCTACAATCTCCTCAATAGCAATTCTGATATCCTTCATGACCTATTATTCACTTCTGAACCAGAATAAAGTCTATGGGGACAACACAAGAAACTGACAATTTGAATTGAACTGAAGGAGGGACGCTTTCTAAATCAGGATCCCTGGACCTTGGAATAGACTTCTACGAGAGGTAATGAATGTGCCAACAGCACAACACTAACCTTTTACCGCCAAAATATTTTCATGCAATAAATAAAATTTTTTAATCATGAAACCCATATGTGACGGAAGTTAGCGTGCAACTGACGCACGAGCATAAACAAACTCCTCATTCACTTGTTGAACCATGCGTAGACCTGTATTTTAAAGACCAGTTAGGCTGACAAGCCATAAGAGTAAGAAATATTAGTTTTTGAAAGGTGACTTGAAAATACAATTTGGCGGTAAAGAGTTAAGATGAATTTGAATAGGTGCTAAGCTACTGTATCCTCTTTGGTGTAAATTTCTACCACTCTTTCCTTACATGGCAATTGAAACATACTTGTTTTGTTTTTTTTTGTCAAATTAATTGAATTATCTTTCACACTCTCTTGTATCAGTTGCAAAGAAAAACACAAACATTTACATCTATTCACTTTTGTCCAAGACTGAAAACATGGATTCTTGCTTTTCTAGTGCTCGACAGAGCCAACTTCAGATGAACTAAAAGTTTACCACATCTGTTATTAAACGCTTAGTTCATGGTGTCATTTTGTAAAGTTTAATCTACTTGTTATTATCATAGAAGTTGATGCTACCGAGTTGTTACCAAAATCAGTAACTGCTAAATATTCTATTAGAATTCAGTCATAAAAAAATTTAATCATTATAAGGAGGAGGCATATATTCAGGAATTTGTATAAGCAAATAAATAGCAGATAATGACAATACTTGATAAGTATTTCATATACATTTTAACCTGTTTGGCATAATGGTTACAATGAGAGACTAAGGTTCAGTCCTTGGTCAAGTCATACCAAAGACTCAAAAAAAAAAAAAAAAATGATACTTGATGCTTTTTTGCTTAACACACAGCATCATGAGGATCAAAGGTAAGTAGAGTAATACAGAAAATAGGAGTGGCATCCTCCCTACACATTATAGTGTGATAACCAATGAAAATGAAGCCTTTGCGTTGCCCTCAATTATCTTAACTTACTAAATGGAGTTAAATGATGACGACATTATTTTCCAAATGTCATCAGCCATTTATTGTTATCAAAAACTTAACGGCTTCTAAGGGAGGTATTTAGTTCTCTAATACTGCAAGAACTGTGACACCAAGGTCAGAAAGTGGAATTTAGAAGTCAACACCCCTAAGGAGGGATACTCTGACTTGCAAAACGTGCCTGGGCAGGGCCGTCAGCATTCCTGCTAAGGGTGCTTCAAGCAAATAATTCAGGGTGCTTTAGCAATAAACTAACCCCTTCTCAAAGAGAGAAGGCAAAGCCTGGAAGCGTGAATCTCCTAGAACTGCACAGAACTAACATTATACTAAGTAATTACTGAAATGCTCTAATCTCTTGATTTTGGGGGCTGAGAATAAAATTTAATGGTGTCAAAGAATTATTTATTATAACAGGAGAATATAGCACTTTTTCATGCTTTCACAAGATATTTTAAAATTATAGGAGATATAAGTTATAATGCTATATCTATGATAACAGTCAAATGAACAAATTAAAAAGAGAATCCGTTTCTATCTACCACTTAAAATATTCCTAGCCACAAAGACACACAAAAGGTATATTGCTTAAAATACATCACAATGTTTTTTGTCTGTATTTTTTCAAGCAGATTGATCAACTTAGCCTCCTCTCTTTACAGGATTGAGCCATATATGTGCTAAATTGTTTGCTCTGTATACTGCAACTATACAAAATAGCAGTGGATATATTAAAGTGGAAACTACACCAATCAGAAACCTGTTGTACATGCTTGAAGCAAATTTTGTTGCTGTTCTCTTTATCAGTACTGCAATACAGTGAGCTAAATGAAATAAGAGGCTATAATGGTTTCCAACAATGAGTTAAAGCAGATACTACTAATAATAGCAGTGTGTATTTGTGGTTGGTTAATCATGGTGTCATTCTATTAAGGATTACAGTAAAGTATAGCAGTGAATGGAATAAGCCATGGTGGTTTAATTAAGTAGTAAATGTAGAAATGTATACAATGTGCACAGTGGTATGCAACCATGGTTAAAAGGAGGTTAGTTTAACAACAGTAAAAGTTAGAAAAAATTTTAAAAGTTAGAAAATTTTTTTAATTATAAATTTCATGCACAAAACTTTTTTCTTTTTTTGAGAACCTGCAGGAGTTAATTTTGTGTAAATTAGCCTTCAGTTAAATCTATTCTGATTGAAAGGAAGAAAAATTGATCAAAAGTTTAAAATCAAGCGTTTATTAGAATTATTTGAAGTACTTTTCTCATCTTAAGTATTATTTTCACATTTTGGTTGATGTAACCTCCAACCTTCTTTAGGTATATTTTGTCAAACTCGGCAAGTTGCATGGAATTTCAAATGGAACCCTTTATTTAATCCATGGGGGTAACATGCTCTTGTTCTGTCAGCCATGGCTGGCTAAAAGTCTTAATTTGCAATTGCATTCTTAGTATCACATGCATTGAGAAATGAGCCTTCAATCTTCAGAAGGGGTTCATTTAAAATTGAATTACCTAGCACTTTATCCGTTATGCCATAGATCATAATTGTCAGAACAACAGCATGCTGCACCAGTGTATTAAATAAAGGTTTCTATTTGTAATTCCATGCAGATTCCTTAGTTTAACAAGATACATCTGAAGGTCGGAGGTTATATAGGCCAATATGTTGTAAAAATAAAACTGAATATGAGAATAGTAGTCTGAATAATCCCAACGATACAAATTGTCAATGCTCGTCTCAAAAAATTCAGAAACATAATATCAAGCATTTAGTATCTTTTTATTGTTTAGTGAAGGCAGACAGAAAATGAAGAGATGTGAATATTAATTGTCGACAAACAAATTAATTTTGTAATTTTAGTAGGCATGTGGAATGGTTAAGATTAACTTACCCAGAATAAGTTGGGGTGCGATCAACAGCGACATTGTCAGGATCGAAGCTGGTGTTAAAAGAGGAACCACTATAAGAGCTGTAGCGGGAATTGTCCATTGTGTTATTCAAGTATCTGTTTTCTGGGTGACTGGCAAAAGTATGGCTCATTACTTGATGGTCCAGATAATCTTGTTGCTAAAAAAATTGGAAAAAATAAAAATCTTATACATCTCTTCAAAAAGCCAGCAATCAAAATAGTTGCAATATTAATAAATTTTGGATGACTGTGACAATGTGGAAAGATGTGAACACTGGTAAATCTGAATTAAAAAAAAAAAAAAAAAAAAAAATCACAATACAACCCTTTCTGCTAATTTTTTTTTATTCCAATACCTGATAAAGTTCCGTTTTTTTTTTTTTTAAATTCTCAAATCCAATTAATCTTCCCAACACTAATCAAAACACTAGATTGTCTTATTTTTTTTCCCTTCTTTTATTCAGTTTCCATGATTCTTACATCTTCATGCACTGTCACAACCTTCCAAAATCTACTAATACACAATGTTTCAAACTGTAATACTCTTAAAATATACAACTTATGACAAATGAAAGTGATTAAAATGTGAACTTGAAAAAGTTAGATTATTTACATTTTTTGTATAATTTTTTGGACTGAAAGCATTTTTTATTAAATTTTGATAACATTTTTCATTAAATTACAAATAAAACTGATAATTAACATAGGATTATATATATAATTATAATATTTATTTACTATAAAAACGAAATATCAAATATTTAAACACATTAAATTATTTTAAATAAACAATTCAGTAATGAAAAGAGTTTCATAATGGAAAAGTATAACGTCAGAGGTTACATTGTGGTAGTTACAAACAGAATGGAGAAACATCAGTCCAAATGCAAATAAAAGTTACAATTGTCCATCCAATAAAAATTAACTGAGAATATATATATATAAGTAAATGTTACACATTATGCCATTTTTTTCTGCTAATGCTTTAATGGACAATATCATTAAAAAAAGGATTTATTTAGTTCATGAGGCTGGAGATAAACAAAAAATACCACAAAGTGAAAAATAAGGTTCTTTTTTGTTTATCCCCAGTCCTATGGACTAAAAACTAATATACAGCATAATCACATTGACACACAGGTAGTATAATACATATATAAATAAGTATGAATGATTTTCTATATTAAAATATACAGTGAGAAATGCAAAATTTAAATTTTAAAATAGGTTTTAAAGAAAAAAAAAGACCTGTTAAAAAGAGGATGAAAAGCATCTTTATAGACAAAAAAAGATTATGCATTTCACATAGCTCTTCAGAAAGAAACATATGACTGATTTACAAGTGAGTGAAATAAAAGTGCCACAACATTGAATACTAGAAAACCGATGAGACAGACAACGCAGGAATATTCACCAGTTTAACATTTTTTTTTTTTCTTTTTTTATTAAAGAATTGTGATAAATGGAAAGTGTAAAGAAATGCTTTCTGAAAATAAAATAAACAAGATTTACTTTTCTTAGTATTTAAACAATTCAGTAAAAGGGTTAGACAAAAATTGAAACTATGTTATTCAATACAAGAGTCATTCAGGAAAACGTGTTATCAAAAATTCTTTTTTTTTTATCATTTCAACAAATAGCAACAAAAAAATTGTCACATGTTCGATAAAAGGAAAAAATAACTGATCATACAACAGCTTGCATTTGATAAAAACAATCGATTATATATATATATATATATATATATATAAAGTTCAATGTGGAAGTTGGCTTAATAATGAGAGAATATTTAGTATTAGAAACAGACCATATACAAAATTAGGCAACGTAGATATGGAAATCAATACTTCATTGTAACTGCCATTTTATACATTGTATTTCAACTTGAGTACTGACGTTAGGGGTTTTTTTATAAGAGGTCATTCAGGTTATAAGATTGTAGGGGAATGTTCTCCTATAACAAACAAGTGGCCAAGAAACAAATGTATAACAAATAAACATTATTAAAGGCAAGATAAGTTACTCTTTTACCTACCTGGATAAGGATTTGGTGTTTTAACATATTTTAAAGCATTTATTAAGTTTGAAATGCAAGTAGTGTTGAGCACTTAAGTTAAAACAACATCAAAGATGTCGAACATGAGGCTGCCATCTTTCGAGTCTTGAGAATCGCTTAAAACTCGAAAATAAAAATACTGTTAGAAATCCACCTAATAAATTTCATGATGATATTCATTTGGTAGATTTCTACTATTATTTTCATTTATTTTCGAGTTTTGAGCAATTCTCGAGACTCTAAAAGGTAGCAATCTTATGTCTGCTATCTTTGTTGCCGTTATAACTTAAGTGCTCAGCACTAATTGTGTTTCAAACTTAAGAAACGCTTTAAAATAAGTTAAAACATTAAAAGCTTATCTAGGAAAAAAAGAGTAACTTTTCTTGCATTTGGTAACATTTTTTTTATTTTACATTTGTTTCTTTACATTTTCAGTTTGTTGTTTGTAAAACATATCTCATTTTAGATTAAAATAGCAAAAATTGCTGAATGCTTGCATTTTAAGAAAAGGTGTTTTGAGAAGGTTCTTCTACGAGAGTTTAACTCAGAAATGTAAAATTTATGGTGCAACTTTAATATGTCATCCGACCCAATCATGTCATTTCAAACAAAGGCATTTCAGGAAAAACTATTACGTGCTTACATGCCATGTTGAAATTAGCATAAACTTAAAAAATTACGAAAAATGGTCCAGTAGAAGATGTGCTAGAGCTAATTTTTTAAATAAAAGTGTGCAATATTATTGAAAAGAAGCAAAAATGGCCGACCTGAAAGATAGTGTCATTGGTAGAAAGCAGTAATATCCCTCTGATTTCGATCTTCTAAATTTACAATGAAATAAAAACGTTGAAAAATTCTGTTTTTACGTATAATTATTTTTCTACTGGACAATTTTTTGTAATTGTTTAAATTTATACTAATTTCGACATGACATGTAAGTACGTAATAATGTTTTTCTCTGAAATGCATTTTTTCACAGACATTCTATAGTAAAGTTGCACTAAATTTACTTGAGACCAGAGCATAATATCTGGTTTTAATGTCAATCAAATATACCATTGATAAGTTTACAGAAATGATTGCCATATTCTGACACTTCTAGTGAGAATAGCAACAAGGAAGTATTTCCAAGTCTACACATCAAACATGTACTGTTAATAATGATAGACAATGTTTTAAGTAATGTTTCCTATTTTAATAACAAAACTGAAATTATATCAGCATTTTGCAAAGTTCATAGTGATTATACTTTTGCTTTACACATTATTTTAAAGAACCGGTACATTGATAGCACAATGTCATAAGTATTTGTGTCAGTTTTAAATCTGTAAACAATGGTTTATATCTTAACTAACCCAACAGTGAGTTTACTTTTGGCAGTCTCATAACTCTGACTTCCCTTATTTTGTTCTTTTGACCTCATGTTCCATAAATGATGTTTCTGACAAAGGGGGAAGAAATGCTGTGTTATGGGTCAGAATCTATCCATATAATATTTATCATTGGCTAGTTTTTGACCTTGAAATAATATTTTTTTAACTCCTTACATCAAGTAGTTTCATGTCTTGTCTGGAGCGATTTCCATTAAAAAAAAAAAAAACAACTAAATATGATGCTGCATTTTTTATTTTTGTTACATATGCAAAAACAAAAATGTGTAATTCAACAGATATTCATGACTGTCAGATGGGGTAGGCATAGACAAAAGCCAATCAAATATCAAATGTGTATGAATATTTTTATTAGAGCTTAGCTGTACATATCTAGCATTGCCTGGAATGCAACAATTTTTTTTTAGTTTTAAAATTTTTGTTTGCCCAATTTTAGACTTATACAGAAAATTAAATAAAATTACACTTGTAACAAATCCTTTTGTGTGTGTGTGTGTGTGTGTGTGTGTGTGTGTGCGTGTGGAAATCGCTCCAGACAAGGCATTAAGCCACTTGATGCAAGGAGCTTAAAAAAAAAAAAAATACTAATTCAAGGTCAAAGACTTGCTGGCAATAAGTATTAGATGGAACAGATTCTGAGCCAGAAAACAGCAACATAGCTCTCAGAATGTGAGGACTAAAAGACAAAATAAAGAAAGCGGGAGTTATGCGGCTGCTAAAAGTAAATCAAAGATCCACTTTCTACTCTTGTTATATTAATTAATTAAAATATGATTTATCCTCCTTGTTGTTTTTTTTATTTAGGTGATTATTTAAAAATGTTTTATATCAATTGTTTGGAGAAAATTATTTTTCAAATTGTAGCAAAGTATATTATGTTGCTAGTAGCATGGTACAATGATAACAGATGAAGATTGCCTAATCAGAAGCAAAGTTTTGTCAACTTAAATGCTATTTAGGTCCGAGTTTTAAAATCTGAAAAGATAGATTTTTATGAGAAATTTTCTTCAGTTTTTAGATAAAAATATTTATCTAAACTAAAACCTAATTGTTATGAGGAGAATACAAATTTTAATACTATTGATGTAATGATCTGTACATTATGGTTTTACGATTTGTAACAATTTCTTGAAATTTTGAAAAGTTGTTAAATACAAAATGGACAGAATAGGAAACAAAACAGAAGAAAAAAAATCACTAAAATGAATTAGAACATGACAAATTCCACAGTTTGCAAAAAAAAAACAAACAAAAAAAAAACAGATGGTCAGACGAGTTTCATTGAATAATAATATTAAATTCTAAAAGATTACATACAATCAATACAAAAAAAAAAAGAAAAAAAACATCATATTCAATGGCACAAAGCATCCCCGTTTTTTTTTTTTTTTTTTTTTACATACCTTTCATGTCTAATAGATAATGCTGATTTATCTGATAAACTTTTTTATTTATACTGACTAGTCATCACTTATCAAAACCAATGGCTACTCAAGGATAATGGTTAATGAGATTGTTGGTTGGATGACAAAAAATACTATGAGAAGATTGAGAATGATAGGTGGGATTGACTAGACAGGTATTTGACATTTAAATACAAAACAACCACGTTGTAGTCAGCTGAGAAGCAGCTATGTGGTATTGTGTAATGCATACAGGAAGTTCTAAGAAAGAAACTCTGTTCTTGGAAGTTCCACTTAGTTTTAACTACACAGAAGAAAGCTTCTTGCAATGGTCGCAATTATTTGAAAGGTAGACAATTCTTATGATATTTTCCATCAAAACTTATTTTCTTTGTTGATTTTTATATTCAGATAATTAGTTAATAATGTTTTATATTACCAGTTGTCTAGGCAACACTAAGTAATCTTTTAATAAATAGTAGCAAAGTATGCTATGTTTGCCAGCAGCATGGCACAATAACAGATGAAAATTAGCCAATCAGAAGCAAAGTTTGTCAGCTTAAATACTATTTATCTGACTTTGAAAATTCAAAATCATAGTCTTGAAAGCTTCTTGCAGTGGTTGCAGCTAGAAAGGGGAAAGATGGGGAAGGAGAAGAGGGTCAGAAATTTGAACTCAGTTGAGCATGTCTATTGAAATGCTGTAAAAACCAATATTTGCAATTGACCAAATGAATCAATTTTGCAATATTTTAGATGGTGTTCCATATGCCTCAATAGTCAAGGAGAGTATATTGTTGTCTGCCTCTCTTGAGGATAGGATGATGAAGTTCTTTGTTTGGACATTTTTCTAAGGACTGGTAACTTAGGAGACTAAAACGTTTTTTAGCATATTTTCTTTGTTTTAAATATGGTGCTGCATCTTTCCAGTAGCTAAGCGTAGATTCTGACAGGATCATTTCCACAAGGAGTTCAAACAACATATGGAGTCAGGTCTTTGGAAGGACATGTACTCCGGATTGGATCTTTTTAATATCCAAAAAATTAACAATTCGAATATTGGTCAGTTTTTAAATAATGAATCAGAGAGTCAGATATTTTGGAATCCTAAGAGTTGGATCATACACCTTTCGATCTTGCAATCCTGGTTTAAACACCTCAATTTATTCGGACCTTATATTATTATATGCATCTTCACTAAAATATACTCAGCAACTGCACCAAATTCCAACTTCAAATCTTTCCATTTGTCACATGATCAAGCTACCAATCAGATATCTATTTTCATATAGGCGCTAGGTGATCTCAAAGCTACATAATCACTTGACATTTAAGTTTAATAACTCAACAAACCATATCTATGCTTAACTCTGATATGCCATAAAATATGATAATTGCTACCTGCTCATAATCACCTTCATCATAGTTAGCTTAGTATTATAAGTTCTCATATTTAAAAGTATTAAAAAAAAACTATTTTTTCTTAAATGATTAAAAAAAAAAAAAAAAATATTATGCAGAGCAGTTAACGTATGTGATAATCTAATCTTTTTCCAAACTGTCAACAATCAGGACTTGCACCTAACATGCAATATTAAAGAAAAATTTTGTATTTATAAACCTTCTAAGACAATAATATGTAATGTGAAAAGAAAGAAAATGTACAACTAAGAAAAAAAAAAATATATATATATATTGAATATTTCAGCAGTAGAGTAGCTCCAAAATGCATTCTTTTTAATATCTCATGCTTCTTTTTCTTATTTGAAATTTGTCATGCATTAGATTTTTAAACAAAAAAAAAGAAAAAAAACAAAGATGAAGTGAAAAGACAAGATTTCTGGCAAAAAAAAAAAAAAAAAATCAATCTCTTTCACACACACAATTAAACTAGACAGAAACATTTGTGTTTCATCCCTAGCCTTACAAGTTCCTTTGGGATTAAACACAAACACTTCCACGTAGCCTACTTGCCATAAGTATAATTTATATTACTACACAGTTTTACTCATTTACTGAGTACTGTTGAAATACATACTGAAACAGAAATATATACATAACACATTATCATATATATATATGCACACACACAGAGTAGAACCCTGTGATGCAGTGACCCTAGGATATAGTTTTTTCAGGTTACAATGAGGAATAGAAGGTTTTTCCGGCCCCTGGTTACGGTATTTATCCCACCTTATGATGTTATGTTATTTGATTATATACATGTGTATTAAATACTGTACTGTATTTCGTTACTAATTTTTAATGCTGTATCCCGGGGTTCTACTATATATATAGTCTTGGAAGTTTTCAACCTTTAAAACTATACAAAAAAATATTTTTTATCATTCGTTAGAAAACCATCTAGTCAGTAAGTCATTTAATCACCTGCAATCACTGCATCAACTCGCTCTCGAATTTACTATAATACCAATAATTTATATATATATATAAATATAATATATATAATAGCTATCCATACACTTGTATATGGGACCCCTCCCATAACGACAGTTGTATACATACTCTCACAGACACCTGCATATCTACTGTACACAGGCATCTTAAAAAAATTTTGATTTTTACCAATATTTATTATAAAGTTGTTCGTGTTTCAATCTTAAACATATTTTATTGCCAAATATTTGTTTGCCTTTGTTTCAAAATGGCTAATTTGAAAACAAAATCTTTGAGACTAAGTGTAAACTAGTAATATTATTAATATGTAAAATAGTTGTATTAATAATATGTAAAATATTAATATTAGTAACATGAAGAATAAAAATATTAGTAATACAAATATTTTCTTCTTAAACGAAGGGAAACAAAATAAAAATAAAAAATGATGATCAATAAATTGATACCTTTGCTGAAATTGGCACGGAATCATCAGGTGGAAATTTGTAATCACTTCCAGTGTCAGTGGCTATACTACCAGTCAATTCCCCCTGGTACACAACTGACTCGACAGGCATAGCCACTTCTGAACTGATCAAATTCTCGCGATATGGTGGCATGCTCCCTCGGCCATAGCGAAACGATTCTCGCGCATAAATGTCTTCGCCAAACAAATCTCCTTTCTGTTTGTGGTTGTATAAAATAAAGTTTAGCAATGCAAGCAAAAATAAATGTTTAAAATAAAAAAGGAAAAAATATTTTTTTTTTTAAATAAATGATGAAAAACTAGCCTATGTTTTCTTATATGGAAAAAAAAAAAAAAAAGATGAGTCACACATCAGATTTTCGTAACAAAAAAAGTTTTTTTTTTTTTTTATTATTATTATTATTGTATAAAAGTAGACCTAGATACATTTAAACATTTTATATTGAAACAAAAGGCTGATAGCATAAACGGAGTTTTCAGATCAACAAAAAACAAAACAGAGCATGAATGCAATATTAGGGTCAGAAGAAAGCGAGACACATACCTGTAGCACAAAAGTCTACCTGGCTTTGTAAAATTCTTTAAAAGTCAAATTTGGATTTAGATTTGTTTAGGAATATCCTTAGCACATCATCGTACTCTAATGGCAAACAGATGACTGTTCACCACAAACTTAAGCAAACTAATTATTTTTATGAAAGCTATTTAATAAAGTGATGAGCTAATATTAATCAATAACTAACATACAACATGCTGTACCTTTCGACAGCTATAAAAGCTATGTGAATCAGATGTTTTGTTACTAACGGGACTTTATTAATGGGGTTGAAACAGATTGCTCCACTTGCTTGCTCCAGTGTGACACAAAGCATCTAACAATTTATTTATAAAGCTAGAAATTTTGTGAGAATATTTTTTTGTAAATAGTTATGTTAATCAGCCATATAGCTTAAATTAGAGTAGATAAATGAAGTTCATAATTAAAAAGAAGGTGTAGAAAAAAACGAAGAGTACAAACAAAAAATTGTACAAAGTGTCTGGGCAGCCCCGTTGGCATTCTCAGATAGGGGCGCCACGGGCGATTAACAATAAACTAACCCTCTTCTGAAACAGAGAAGGCGAAGCTTGGGAGGATGAACCTCCTAGAAATGCACAGTACTAGCATCATGTTGCAATCAACACGGAAAATGTCATTGTAAGAATGATTTAGACTGTTGATTTTGGTGTCAAAGTAAAAACCCTGACTGAATCTACATGGCAACTGAAGCATTTTTTTTTTTTTTAAATTTTATTTTTTGTTAAATTAATTGAATTTTAATCAGTTTTTTTTATCTGGGACATTTTATATGAAATTTGGAATTATCTGCACACTACTTTTTAAAAAAAAATTTTTGACTCTTTTAGATTTTTTCTCAACCATTGTTAAATTTTCTATTTTGAATGATAGCTGGATAAACTTTTTATTTTTCTCATTTCGCCATCTGCCAAACTTTTTGTGCTTACATCACAAGTCTGAAGAAAAGAATTTGTTCTTTATTGTAAACAACCTGAACATTTTGTTTTCTATGCAGATTTTTATTTTAAACAGTTGTAAACCAGATGACTTGGTTTGGGTATAAATTATTATAAAGTGATATAATAATTTTTTAAATAAAATATACATACATGTAAGCTCTATTTAATGCTAAGTTTGCTTTTTTGTAATTAAACTCAATCACTTTGGAAATCATTTTTAGCTAATCACTTTTTATATAAATTATGTTATTATTTCATAGTAGTCTCAGCTTTCGAATGTCTTTATAGTTGGATTTTTTTCTTGAACATCAGATCAATTTCTTTGACTTTAGGCATTCAAGTTGTATCTTAACACTTTCGCCGTTCCTAACAAGGCAAAGAGTTCCAATTACAATGGGAATCACCTCGACTTCTTTATATTTTTATACTCTAATTTTCATTAGCATCATCTGATTAAATTATACTGAATTAATATTATGGCATCAAAATTATTAGAGAAAATAATTACAGAAATATTTAACATTGAAAGTAAAATATATATTTTTTAATATAACTAAAATAAATAAATGGAAAAGAAAATGAATTCTTAGTTAAGATTAAGTAAAGGAACATAATATAGTAGGGTCTCCAAATTAAGTAACACCATTTCAAACTGAAAGTTGTTTGTTTGATAAATATGTGAGATAACTAGATTTTTGTCACTTCATTGCTACATATCACTTCAGAGTTACAGTTTATAACACAACTTCCTGTACATGTAGCACTAGTTCTACTCTTAATGGAATTTTCCACTTCTCTACTTATTCTAACTCTACATGGAAAATACCGTTTTTAACTTTTTTTTTTTTTTTTTACACACACCTACATTCATCATTATTACAATGGTATGATGACTCAGATATTACAGCTTTAAAAATCAAGATGAAAAGATGAGCAATTCAACAGTAAATAATATAACAATTCCTCATCTGAAATATTTAGTTTGAAAACAATTCTATGCATGCTACTTTTGCGTAAAATAAAATAGCTTATATGTTAATAAGATGAATGATAATATTGTATTTCTAGCTCAAAATTAAAATTGCTATATATATACATGTTTTATGTTTTAGTTACACATGTTTCTGCTACCGGATCGTATTTGCGATCAATCAGTTTATTTTTTATCAATTAATTTATTTATCAATTATTTATGTAATTTATTTATCAATTTATTAAAAATGGGCTTCTGTTCGATTTAGATAATTTCATAATTTGATACTGTTCAATGATAGAGTTCAGTGAAATATTTGAAAAGAATTTGAAAAAAAATAAAATAAATAAAAAAAAGAAATTCCATCACATTTTCATAAAAGCAAATATAGGTAAATCTTTAGTAAGCAAATTTAAATGAAATGTTTAACCAGATGCAAAGGAAAAGCAAAAAAAAGAAAAATCATGACCATGCTTTATAAATATTAGTAAACTAATAAACGACATGTGTTAGATGTATACTAAAATAATAATTTGTTTTTTTTTATGCTTTAATAATAAAATCATAATTTGATGAGTAATTTTAAGAAAAAAAATGTTACATTAATTTAGTGGTATAGTTTTAAAGCCGTTCTTATATGAACATCCAAGAGAGTGGCCTAAAGTCGGAAATTGAATGATTTTTTTTTTTAAAACAAAAATTTTCGAGGATTTTGTAGTTTTCTTGAAGCATTGTGGGATGTGTGATAGGGTGGTGTTTGAGGGCTACGACAATGCAGTGTCCGGAAACACCTAACTTCCGGCACCGACACAAACAAATGTAACCATGTTCCAGAGCTGTTTATGCTTCTCCTCCTCCCCTAAAAAGATATATTTGTGACACATTTTATTCAGAAATAAATATGTGTAATTGTCATTGTTATTTATTTTACTATATAGACCACTTCCATACACTGCATTGCTATAACCCTAAAACACAACCCATTAACAAAAAAATTTTTAAATGTTATTTTATAATAAAAATGTTTTAATCCTTATATCAAATAATGCCTAATAAGAGAGTGTAAGTAATAATATAAGCTGTTTACATATCCTAATTCATAGGTTTTACTGTAAAAAAAAAAAAAAAAAAAAAGGGATTGGGGGAGGGGGGAACAGTTGAAGAATCAGGAAAAGATCATTTAATGTTAAATTTATATAGAAAAAGGAATCTCCCCATTGCTAAACTGAAAACTAACCATTTGTATTTTTGTTGGGCCATTTGAAACTGTAGTTATGTTTGCCTTATTAGATTTTTATGAGTGTTTAATGAATTCAAGTGTGTGGTGTATATTAGTTAAAATGTAACAAAAACAAATTGTATTATTGGATTTTTCAGACTACTAGTCTCAACTTTGTTATTTTTCAAAATCTGTTGGCAAATGTAATCTCTGACCTTTTTCAGGTGCATCTTTTCTATTTTGGGAATGTTTACGAAAAGCTAGAGAACCTACACAGAATTTTGAACTGGACCCTTTATTTAATTAAAAAAAAACAAACAAACAAAAAAACAAAGATAATTTTTAAAAATAGATCATAAAGAATCATTTCTAAAGGATGCAACTTGTGTTGACACTTTTGACACTTGTTGTTGACAGAATCGGCAACAAATTTTAGTTGTGCAGTAATGTCAACAAAGAATCACAAACAACCAAAATATGCTGGTCTTCTCAACAAATTTGTGTTCCAACCGATTGTTGTGGAGACCAGTGAAATGATAAACCTTGCCATGTGCAACTTCCTCGAGAATTTTGGTCTGTTAATGACGTGCCACACCAGGGAACTTTGTGAATTAACTTGGCTTTACGAGCACCTCTTCATCACCACTATTCATGGAAAATGCTCTCAGCCTGCCAAACCAACAGAACATTCGATGAAACTTTTTGATGTTTGCATTAGTGATGGGATGATGTCAATATTCCCCCCCCCCGATTCAAAGATTTATACTTTATAAATCACTAAATATTTTACTATAAAATTGTTATTTTCCCCAGATTACCATCAAAACACTTGTTAAATGTGCAGATATTTTCTCAAACGTAAAAAAAAAAAGAAAAAAAAAAAACACTTGTGGGGGTTGATCATTAGATTTTAGCTTTACTGGTAGTTAAAATATATGAATATTTTATTTTATTATTACTACCAGCAGTGGAAAATTTTGTTTTAAGAAAATCAAATAAAAACAGATGATTAAAAGAATCGTTTTTGGCATCGGAAAATAGGCACACATTTTGCCAATTCCAATGTCCCAAAAAGTTTCAATTTTTCCAATTCCTGATTTTGATTAATCGTTCCAACATTGGTTTTGCAAAGGGAAATTTTATTAAATATTGTTTGCTTCTCCATTAATTAATCAAACAATGAAACATTATTAGATGGCAATTTTATTATTTCCAATGTCTTTTCATAAAAAGAAAACTATGTTTTATTATGAGTATGAATTTTTATAATTTCTAATTATAAACAACATTAATGATAAGTGCCTACAATTCTGAGATTTAAAAATAAATCTTCCTTACTCTGCATGTAACTGAAAATAGCATCCATATTTTAACTGTTTGTATCACAAGTTTGGAACCAATACGTTGTTTGACCTTCTTTTTGTAGGAGTGAACGTTTTCTAATATCGTGGCTTAAATTTCATCTTAACCGACAAACGGTCATAACTGAATAATTTTTAAAAACAATTTTTTTTTTGAAACTTCATATGAGCAAAATCATTCGTAACACAATTTTATTATAACATTAACAATTACTAATGCGAAACATACAAGTATTTGTTTCATATTTTTTGCTCTAGCTGGGGAAGGAGCATCCTACTGGATGTCAAATATTCACCCACTATCTCATACATTCAAACAAAGGTCTTTTTAAGATTCTAATCGCCCCTTTAAGTGTAATTGTTTGTGTCATTATTGCACTTGGTTCACTGGGGATATTTACCATTATTGGAATGATAGAGATATTCCTAAGATTCAAGTTTCTTTTCATGTCATACATAAGACGTTGGTATTTTGTTATCTTTTCCCTGTCAGCTATGTTTAACACAGCACCATTGGAGACACAGACTTCTACTAAGGTTGCTTCTTTTATATAAACAAGAAAGACTAATAAAAGTAGAAGTTTACTTTTGCTACACTTTTCAATTGATGGCAAGATATTTTTAATGATGTCTTATCTTCTTCAAATTTATGGTTAAAATGGTGGTTGAACTTACATTCATTTAAATCTTTAACGACAACAATGTTCACTGCGATAATGAATACTTTTTATGTCAAATGAATTCTCACAAAACTCTGTTGATGAACGCTAAATAAAACAACTCAGGAAATATTTTATTGAATCTCTTGCTATTCACCATCTTTTTTCTGTCCATATTTAGCAACTTTTGCCAGATCTTAAGAGTGTTATGTTTTCCAACAAATAAACAATAGTTTTCAGACTTGTTTCTTTAAAATCATTAAATCAGCATAAAATGAAAATAAACAATTTAAATGTAATCATTCAGTTTTACTGACTTGTTAGCCTGGTTTTAGAACATGCATATTAGAAAGTGAATTGTTGCTTATCTTTAAAAGCTTCTTTCATAACGATTTTAATTAAAAATATTTAAAAACCAAAAAACAACAAACATCAAGCTGAAGTTTGTATAAAAATATCAATGAATTCCTCAAGAGGTTGACATACAGATGGACAAATTAAATGTAGTATAACATTCAACTATAGTTGGATCAGCAACAAAGGATGTTCATGCAGCCATTTTGTTTGGTACTCGGACTGTTCAACAGATGGTGATGAAGTTATTGAGAGTGAACAAACAATAGACATGCCTCCAAAACTAAATTGGTTATTCACACATATACAAGATGCAACAGTACTTCAGCGTATGCCCAAGACAACAGTACTCCAGTGTATGCCAGAGGCAACAGTACTTCAGTGTATGCCAGAGGCAACAGTACTTCAGTGTATGCCAAAGGCAACAGTACTTCAGCGTATAATATATATGAATATATTGCTCAAAATATTGTAATGAATAATAAAAATATACTCATCTAAAAATTTGTAAAATAATCAACAATTTTACCAATTTTTAAAAATTAAGTATCGTTTTTTACTTTTTTTTTTTTGTTAAATTATAATCAATGAATTTTTTTTTTTAAATCAACAAACACTTTCTGAGGATAATTTTCAAAATAAAATCCAAAACTAGTTTTGCTTAATGAATAGATAATTTTGTGACAAATAATAAGTAACTTGTTTTGAAAATATCTTTGACTTTTTGGAAGTAATTAAAAAATTATTTAATATGATTAATATTAACTTCAATTCTTGTTGTGTTATCACAATATGCTTGATAATAACTTAGCTTGTTAAAAAGATTTAAAAAAAAACAAAAAAAAAAACGCTTGCCAAAATTACTAATGTTCACACCATTATTGGAGGTTTTCAAATGTGGGCAACAGAATCTGTTCACTAGTTTTGATTGAACAATAAAATGAAAAGAGGAAATTGAGCTGAAAGAATGTGAAATACGAGTGGTAAGAATTCTAAACTAAAATTTGGATTATTCGAAATAATTTAGAGGTTAAGAACAAGAACACTAATGGAGAAATTTCTAGAAAGCTTAAATTTCAAAGCAGCAATTTAAAGAAACAAAAAAAATGTTATAATTGCAGTAAAAACTAAAAGCAAATTAGATTTATGGAAAGCTCAATTTCGAGTTTGAAAAAAATTAGTTAATTCTTCTTAAGACACACTGCAAATAAATAAAAATGTTTACTTTAAAATATCAATAGTCATCAATATCGAATTACTCTTAAACTTAAGTAGATTATAACAAATATTTATTTTTTAAATATACAATTAAAACAATTTTTGTATGAATATATCAGACATTTTCTATATATTAAAAAGTTAAGTGTATATGTATGTACGTGATTTACATCTAAACTAATTAGCTGATCATGGAACATAGCTGCTAAGTGTAAGGGGTTGTAATGTCGGCTATATTTAATTTATTTTTATCCAAAATTAGGGTGAAAGTCCCTAGTGAAAATTCAAATTAACTCCAATTATTGTAAAATTTTATGAGTAGGTATTAGACATAACTTAATAAATATTTGTCAAATTCAAATTTTAAAAAAATATTTTAAGCTGGTTTTAAGGATGCATATGGGCACAAACTCCCACTTGAAAATCGAAATATTTCAGATTTGCATTGAATTTGATCTGTAGTCATTAAAAACAAATTAAGAAAACTACTGGAATTTCAATGTTTTCTTAAGTCCCTTTAAGCTTAAGCCTTAAATGTTTAGACATTTTTTAAAATCAAAATCTTGCAATGGATTTTGATCCAAATTAGAATAACATTTCTAAACATAAGGTTTAGGATATTTATATTTGGATTTTGATACTCATAAGAGAACATAAGTGGTGTTAAGCTATTCCACCCAAGAAATTAATTTTACCCATCCTGGTACAAGTATTCTTTTAGTTTTCTATGAGAGACTGCAAATTATCAAAATAAAAAAGTGCATTCTTAAGATGAGTTCACCAAATTTGGGAACTTGATGAAAATGTAAAATTCAAAACTTACAGATAAACTAGGCCTCCTAACTAAATTTGCTATTTAAAACATAGGAAAATTTGTCACTTTTGCATTTGTTATTTTAAACAATTTTTGTTTTCATTTTTTAAGAACTTCTTTTAAAACAGGGGGAGACAAATAAAGAATACCTTATTTTTGGATAGGGTCCTTTTTATTTATCTCCGTTTTGAAAGGAGTTTTAAAAAAAATGAAAACAAAAATTGTCTAAATAGCAAGAATGCAGAAGTGTGGAATTTTCCTATATTTCTAGTAGGAGATATTTATTTCTCTCCCACAGTGAGAAATGTGACAAGGGTCAGTAAGTGGGATTGAAAAGTCACTGCCCTGCAAAAGGTGCCTGAACAGCCTCGTCAGCATTTATCAGTGGAGGTGGCTCAGGTGATTAGCAATGAACTAAGACCTTCTCAAAGAGAGAAGGTAAAGCCCGAGAGGGTGAACCTCCTAGAACTATATAGGACCTAATCAGCTGGGAAAAAGTCATTTCAAAAATGGTCTAGACTGTTGGCTTTGCGACAGTTTGCGGCAGCATCACATTTCTAGCAGGATTCTTATTCCAATTATATAGAAAAGAAAAGCAAAAGCGATCACCCCTGTACCAATTACTTGTCATTAGTGTGTCATAAATAACTTTGTTATTTATCAGATAAATCATCAGAGGTACAGCACCATGAAACACTTCCATAGGTAGTATGCAGTAATAAAGAACAAAACTTTCTCCACTAACCATTTACAAAGACATGAATAATATGGAGCCATGTTTGTCAAATTTGGACAACTATGGCACAAGACTAAGCTTAACATGAAGATTTGGTAGCTTATTTTTGTAACATTACCCAGTTGTTTACACACGGGACCCACATGTTGTATGCAGTCTATGTTGCAGTGAACATAGGACAAGTAATAACTTGAATCCTTTTTTTTTTTTAAAACACCATTTTCGGGGGGTACTTTTCAGAATAAAGCTTGATCATGCTCCTTCTGTCTGACCTTTCGAAGATTGTTTTGAACTTTTAGAATGTGATCATCGGTCTGTTCACACGCTCTTTTTATAGTCTTTTCTTCACACACGGCTTGGCATTTGAATATGGGTGTCTGCCCTCTGTTATATCTTGTTTTGGTAAAAACTGCAAAGCAGAAAGGTTTCAGAAAATTTGTCTGCAATGAATATTAGCCTTAACTTTTTTTTTTTTAAATGATACTTGCACTAAATAAGCTAAAATATATAAAAGAAATAGCTCAACCAAAGTTGAGGAAGACTGAAAGGCTTCCTTTTCATTGGCTATTAGAGATGTAGGGGAGAGCATAACTCTTTTCACTGGATTACTTGACTTGATCTTTACATTATAATCTGGAATGTTTTGTTGAAAATTGCTACAATAATATCGTGGGGTCTGCATTCACATTGGACATCCATAGAATGAAAATGTGTCACAAATTCCCACAAAGAGTTTTAAAGATAGACACCAATAACTAAAAATATTCTGAAACTACATTAACCAGATTACTTAAAGAAGTATAAAGGGGAATAAAATACTGTTTTTTGAATTTTTGGTATTATTTGATTCGTGATTAAACCCTGTTCTCCCAGTCCATTAGCAAACAGTAACCATTATGCCAAATAATCCGCGTGTCACCAAAATAATGTTTTTTTTTGTTGTTTTTTTTAAATGTGTTTCTTATAAGAATAAAAGTAATTTATAAAAATCTTAAGATAAAATTTCCAGTATGTCTTAAGAGAAAGAAAAAAAAAAAATGCTGATATATTAATTTAAAAAAAAAAAAAAAAAAAAAAGATAGAGAAAGAGTTGCCCATCACCTAACATCATAAGATTTTTACCTGTACGGATGAAACCTCTGTGTCATCGACATAGCTAAGGTCATCATCCATTTGACTACCCATTTCTCTGGGTGCTGAGCCAACGTTTCGCGCGAAAGTTTGTTCAATCGGCTCAACTGGAGAATTTCTATGGTGAACAGAATCCTTATCGAAAGTAGAATCAAGGGTAGATATCCGGTCTCTCTCAAATGACGTGGATAGTGAATCAAGGGTTGAAAATCCAGTAGCGAAAACACTGTCATGACCGTGGTGGTCCTGATAGCAAAAGGAATATCTCATTTTCATGCAAAAAATAATCATTAATATTATTTATATCTATATTTTAGAAGAAAAAGAACATGTTTTGTTTTGAGCAAGAATAAATTTTTGATAGACTGCATGTCTCTCAAAAAAAATGAAATGAAAGAATATATGTAAAGATAAGAGTTCATATAAAAAACAGTGCCTTTGCAGAATGATATTTTAAACCAATGCATTTCAAATGAAAAAATATTATGTACTTGCATGTCATGTCAAAATTCATATAAATTCTAAAAATTACGAAAAATGATCCAGTAAATGTGTTAGAAGTATTAAAAAAAAAAAAAAAAAAAAAAAGAATCAGCCACAATCACATTGATATTTTATATTTAAAAATGATGAATTGTAATTATTTAGTTAAAAATCATCGATTACAGTTTACTTCCCCTGAATCTTGTGAACTCTTTAACTTTAAAATATACGATAAAACTCTATAAAGTGATAAACTCAATAAGTTTTATTTTTCTACTGGATCGTTTTTCATAAGTTTAGGAATTGATACTAACTTCAACATGACACGTAAGTATGTAATAATGTTTTCACCTGAAATGTGTTTGCTTAAAAACATCACCATTCTGCACAAGCACAAAAAACTCATACCTTAAACAAAACGTAGAGGTGAGAACTGAATAGATAGTTCAATTATAAACCAGTTTACAATTTAAAAGTATACTTATCACTTAATTGATCGTCTCTATTTACTTGCCTTAATGTCATACTTTTCTAATGTGGGGATAATCCAACTTCTCAGTGCTCTGGATTGGGACACAAATATTAATTGCGCCAGTCCAGAAGGATTTCTTCACTGATCAGGTGCTAAAGCTGGGGTCTCTATTGAAATGATGCTTATTGTTTGAAATATTTAAGAATCATATAAATATAGGTTTATCATTTAGGAGAAAATAATACTGAGTATGTGTGAGATTATATATATATATATATATTATATATATATGGGGAAATATGTTTAATTATATTTCATCTTTTATTTATACCAGTCCTTTTATTTATGGAGTTCAATGCAACTACAGAGCATATATAAATAAATGACAAAAGTCTATATTCCAAATTTCAAAATGTTGACCATAAAACAGATGCTGTCAAAAATTGTGCATTTCAACTTAAAGAAATAAATCGTAGGATGGTCAATATTTTGAAATTTGGAATATAGACATTTGCCATTTATATATATCTATATCTCTCTCTCTCTCTCTCTATATATATATATATATATATATATATATATATATATATATATATATATATATATATATATATATATATAAAATGGGCTCTCTTTAGTTGAAAGAAATCCAATAGAGTGCTCAATTATTTAATGAGCATAATAGTTATTTATGATTTTGAAGAAGTTTAGATTTCATGATATCAAAAGTTTCATGACTAAAAATGGAACCTGAAAAAACAAGCGTTATGACGAATTACACTGCCATTTTTTGCCAGGCTCCATTTTTAGTCGCAAAACCTTTCATACCATAAAACCTAAACTTCTGCAAAATCATAAATAAATACATATATATATAATAATACTTTAGAGTGTACACATATTAAACTCAGCTAAATATCAGAAACAAATAGTACAGTATTTCTGTTTAATAGAAACTATGTTATTATGTTATATTTATTGATAGCCAAGGACTTGCAGTCGTCAAAAAAATATTTTTGGCAAAAAACTAACATGCAAGGTAGAATAAAAAGAGTTTAGAGTTTAACAAATAAAAAAAGCAAAAAAAAAAAAATAAATAAATAAAAAAAAAAAATAAATAAATAAAAGCGAAGAAGAAAAAAGGAAAAATAAGGAAACAGAAAGGATTTGAAAATAATGTTCTTTTAGTAACATGCTAAACATTAGTCATGCTTGGAGAATCAATTAGAAAATATATAAAGATAAAATAGACCTAAAAATTAAAAAAAATAAATAAATCAGCTTATTAAACTGCCACCCTTCCCATTGCATTTAATTGTGTGCACACTAAATATAAAATAATTTAATACAACAAAAATTTCTGTTACAGAAGTAATCCTGCAAGAAACAATAACACATGTGATCGCAATGTCATACGATGGGAATAGGAGACTTTCTCAATGTATAATCTTCAACAAAAGTAGAGACTGAGAACTCCTAAAGATCCTCATTCATTTATAGGTTGAATGACTATTTGGAAACAGGGCATAATCACGTTGACACCCTGGTACTTTTTAGATTAGCGAAGGTAAGCAACATTGAGCCTGGTCAATACTAAATGGAGGACCATTTGGGAATACTAGGTGCTGTATATAGGAGAATGTTGACACCTTCCTGCAAGAGCTGCAATAACCTAATGTCATTATCTCCCCTGACAGGATATATATATATATATAACTGGGGATTGCTTGTAAATTTTATACACCCATTTGGAGGAAGCTGGTTCAACCTGCCTAAGGTGAGTGCTGTTTTGGTATGGTACTGATTGCAATCATGTTCAGACTGATCATTTTTCATGAACTAAAAAGAATAAAATATCAAAAAAAAAAATCAATCCTCTCACGTTATATAATGATCTAGATCGAGATGACCCTGAGAGAAATTTCCACATGCGACCCAATAAAATGGTGGGATAAAGCTGACTAAAAACATATTTGTAATAGAAAAAATATAAAAGTACCTATATTATGATACTACTACCACTAAACAACTGGTAAAACTTAGTGTCATATTAGCCATGGGCAAGATATGCCCACTTCCTCCTTTGGAGGAAGTTTACAGGGAATATTAAATTCACAAGCAATCCCCAGTCACATGTATATCCTGGTCATAGAAAGATGACATACAGCATCAAGCATTCCCAAATGGTTACCCATTTAGTACTGGCTAGGTTCCATATTGACTAACTTTGGTGATTTAACTAATACCAGTGTTTCAACGCAATTATACCATGTATACTACTACTACTACTTAAATTCTGTTTTCACATATTTCTTCTCAATGTTAAGCTGCATTTTTTATTTATAAAATTTATAATAATTATCTGCCAATGTTAAGCTTTTTCTTTTTCTTAATTTTCTTATCAGCTTCTTCAAGCTGAAGGTGGAATATCCTACTGGATGCCAAACATTCATCTACTATCTTATATATTCCAACCAAGAGATCTTTTTAAAATTCTGACCGTCTCTTTGAGTGCACTTGTTTGAATCTCTCTTGCACTTGTCTCATGAAAAAGAATTTTAAAAACTACCTGGCAAATATACCTGATGAACCAAGTTGTTCCTAAAAAACTTCACCGATATGCGATTGTAAATTGATTAAAAAGATTACAGGTTAAAGGTAACTACTTTGAAATTAGCAGATGAGTCAAGAGTGAGACAGATGTACTTATCTTTTTTTATATATAAATTCTTGTTTGGGTTAATGGCAAATCAAGATTTTTGTTTTAAACTATTTAATGCTTAAACACAATATCAACTGTAAGCAAGTCATTGTATATGATTAGATGAATACAAGTTGCGCTTTGTGTACACATATCTGGGAAGGGTTCGGATTCATACCTTTGCCAACAGTATTAATATGAAAATGATTATAATAGATCCGATTAGATTTGAACTCCACATAGCAGATCCTATAGTCCACAATGAATCCATTAGCCAAATCACCTTACCCCCCCCCATCTCATTTAAATTATTATAAGTATCTGATAAATAAAAAAAATGGCATTCCTTATTTTAATTATCTGTAATCAGAGCTGATTTGCCATTTAAAAAGTGTTGGACTTTTTCTCCAACATCATTTTGGTTTACATTGTTAAAAATTATTTTATCATATCGATATGTTCAAATTTGTTTAAATTGATAATTATTAAAAAAGTAAAAACAAAAGAAGATTATGTTAAGGAACTTAACCTTTTCTCTCTTGAATGCTGATGATTACATGATGATCTCATTTTGGTCTACAGTCACCTCAATGGTCATTATAATATACCTCAGGACCTATTATTAACTTCCACACCAGAAAGTAATTTATGCAGATACCACAAGAAACAATTTCACCACCGATTTCAATTAAACTGTAGGTGGGCCACTTTCTCAATTTGGACTACTGAACGTTGGAATAGATTTCCAAGGAAGGTAATAAATGCGTTAATGCAACAATTCAAAGAGAATTTAGATACATGTTCAGCTACTGTGGCCTCCTCTCTGTAAATTTCTACCACCCTTTCCTTATATGGCAATAGAAACAAGCTTGCTTTTTGGTGTTTTTGCTTTGTTTTGTTTTTTTTCCAAATAAATTGAGTATTCAGGGATTTGTTTTTTTTACATATTCTTTATATTTTATCAAAATTACATAAATAGAAATAATTTAAAACTATCTGAGCTAACTAAAAACAAATATTGACCCACAATAATAAATTCATACCATACAATATTCAAATCATTCAAATAAAAATTTACCTGATTAAATTAATTTGATGAACTTGTTATATGAAAAATTTATCCAATTTACTTTGTTCTTTATCGTTGTATTCACCAGTTGATCCGATTTTGTTGCTTATGCAGAATAATCCAGACAACTTGTAAAGTTAAACCCAGATTACCTCATCAGAAATTACTTTATTTAACAAGTGTGGGTGTTTCGAAAACAAAAAAAAAAGTGTCTTCTGTGGTCTCTACCTTTGTTTCTTCTTCATTCCAAAACAAAACAATCTTTGTGTTTATTATGCAATCTTGAAATAACCTCTTCCACCTCTTAATTTGGTTATCGTTTCTTTCTCTGTATTCTACAGATTCTCTCTTCAATCTCAAACTTTTTCTTCCAATCCCTTCTACCTCATCATATATCTCTTTCTCAATTTCATTCTCCTATTCCATCAATGTCTCTCCATCCTATCCAAGTCCTTTTTTTTTTCTTTTCGTGAATAATACTGATGGTGAATAATCTCTTTGTGTTAAACGTTTATAATCAGAGTTTTAAATATTTGACTAAAGATAGACTAGACAAAGATAAATCAAGAGAAAAAAAGAAGTTTTAAACATACCATAAAACAATAGTTTATCTTAACCAAATTTAACAGTCATACAAAGAACTGCACTTCTTTTAGTATCAGCTAAATATATCTGGTCACATGACACTAGTCTTGTTTGGTATTAAAATAATTATTAGTTTGAATTTATTTACTTAAAATCTAACATTTCCTTAAAAACATGTATAAAAAATTATTTGATCATGTAAATGTTCGTTTTAAACAAAATACCTAAGCTAAGTTTAACATTTCCTTTCTCTACATTTTGAAATTATACAAAATTGGCTTTTCTGAAACTTAGCAACCCTGACACACAACTTGATAGCTCGGAAACTGCTCACCAGAATAGATATAGAAGTCAACAGAAGACATCGGCCTCCGCTGTAAAAAAGGATCTTGAACTCAGATCTCAACATCTACAGCCTTTGCTTTTTTTTTTTTTTTTTTTTTTTAATTTTCTTATCAGTTTGTTCAAGCTAGGGATGGGGGTATCCTACCGGATGCCAGACATTCACCTGCTATTTCATATAGTCCAAACGAGAGATCTTTTTAAGATTCCAACCGTTACTTTAAGTGCAATTGTTTGAATCTTTCTTGCACTTGGTTCACCAGGTATGTTTGCCAGGTAATTTTTCAAATTCTTTTTCATGAGTTCAGTTGCTCCTATAATTACTGGAATGATAGTTTCTTTTTATGCCATGCATAGCACCTTGGTATTTTGTTATCTATTCTCTCTTAGCTCCGTTAAATCCTGCATCATTGAAGACACTAACTCCTAAGGTTGCTTCTTTCTCCTTCTTGCCCCATATCACTTATGTCCAAAGAAAGTAAAAACCATCAAGTTTGCAAAGACACAAGATTATGTCAAATTGATCGATACCAACTCCCTGGCTGATAGGACTAGGAAGTAGTACCAACACTGATAAAGTTCCAATCATAAATATCTCAAACTATTTAAAGAGTAAATATAATTTCAAACTCAACAATTCAAGGAATATTCGGAAAACAATGTTTATATCAAATGGAATTATTTTTCTAGTGTTTACACCTGTTAAAAATTAATTAAACATTTTTTTACACTATAAATAGTTTTCTTTTAAAATTGTAAACAGACAGAAGTACAATAAGCTGATTTTTTTTTCATATAAAATTAATAACATACTCCTCTTTAAGAAATGCATACATTAAACAACAACAAAAAAATAGATTCATTTACAAAGGAAGGTTTGAAAAAGAAAATAATTTTATTGTTAAAGGCTGTTAAAAGATAGTTATTTGGTTAATAGTTTAGTAGAAAAAAAAAACAAAAAAACTTGTGACAAATTTACCTTTTCCTGCGGTGACAAAAGATCTCCACTGTAGTACATCATTTCAGACTCATAATCCGGGCCCTTCTCCAGGTAGGTTGGATATTCCATGCCAGAACCAATGTCGCTTATGATGCGGCTTCTGGCCTCTTCAGAAGAATTCCGGACTTTATGCAAGTCCTAATGTGCAATGAAAGCAACAGAGGGCACAGATACTTAAAGAGTTCATGCAACAAAAGATTGTGACCAGAAAAGCATACTGACAATATTGATACAACATACAAATATATAGATATATTACAGTTTACTTACCATTATGATAATAAATACAAAGTAAGGAATAAAAATGGAGCAGGGAATAAAAATCTAAATGAAAATAGACAAAATTTTTGTTGTTGTTATATATGTGGGGATCTATGAATTAAGCTGACTCAGACACACTAAACTCATTTGTAATGTTGATCAGCATGGGTGGACCACTTGGACTCAGACACAATGAACTCATTTGTAGTTAAGTTAGCTCAACTCATCTTGGCGGATTTCTGTTAGAAGTTACAAGACTCGAGGGCATTAGTGCTTAATTCAACCACAATAGATGATAGGATTTGAACTCGTAATATCCACTTCCATAATTTGTGATGATAGACATTAGATCAATTTTACAGATGCTGAAAGATTATTTTCAATTATTTTAAATATTTCTTCAATTCACGGGAACTGATGAGTAACCAGTTAGAAATTTATGGCACAGATAGAGAAAAATTAATTCTAATATCTTATTTAAACAATTATGCAGATTACATGAACTTTGTTCAAATATAATTTACTTAGTAAATGCCTTTCTTGAACAGAAAACAGATTGTGAAAGTGTAATTACATAAGCAAAGTTAGTAAAGTTTGTTAGTATACCTTTTGAATCTTCAGCATTATCTTTTTCTTATTGTATACATTGTGATTATAGGTAATATATGGTGCAGATAGCAAATAAAGGTCTGAAATTCAAGCTTCACTTTCAGTTTTGGAAAAGTTAGGTCATGTAGTATTCCATTGACGATGTCACAGGAGATAATTAACCCTTTGAATGAATCTGGGTATAAGCAACACGGCCCAATTTTGGAGAACTTGTGATAATGCAAAAGTCTTTTCAAGAAAAAAAAAAAAACAAAAAATGGAAAGTCCTGTGTCTAGTTTGTCAAAGACAAATGACATAGGTGCAAGAGAAACAAAACAATTTTTGTTAGTGATGCCTTACAGGTAAGCACATTTCCATAAAACATGGAAGTTTTTCTGAAAAATATTTTTGAACTGCTATATTTCAAAATATCTTTGAATTGCTTTATTTGTTTTTCTTTTTTACTTTTAACTTATCTTGCCTTAACTTAATAAACACATATATTGTAAAAATTAGATTTAACTTCAAAATACTATTTAAAAAATGATATGGTAACAGACACATAAACACCCTAAAAACTTAACCAGGTAGAGAGAACAGTAATTTATCTTCCTTTGGCAGCATTTGTTTCTTTACCACTTTTTTAATTTGTTGTCTATAATAATTGCTCGAAAATTGTTTGAACTGTCTTTTTTGTGTGGAGGGGGTGGGGTAAAAAGATAGTACCATGATGTTCTCTTCTTTGGAGTCCTGAGAATTGCTAAAGAAATCATGAATGAAAAAAATAGGAAAAATAATGACAGGAAAAAATGGGAGGAGGGGGTCTAAAAGCCCTGTACGGACCAAAAGAGAGGTAGCTATGTTATGTGCTGTGACACCGTTGATGGAGAACAATGTGACCTAACTTTTCCGAAACTGAGAGTGAGGCTCTAATTTCAAACCCCTTTGCTATTTGCACTGGAAATATAACTAGACATTTTAGTCCATTAAAAACAAGCTAAGAAGTTTAATAGCCCATTGACATAGAATGAGTGCTTTATGCCAGATTGATGGTTGAATATGATTAAATGTGTGCTTATTTTGCATTAAATACTAATTCTGATTAATTCCTAACTGTGCATCGAATGGATAAGGTAATATTTTATTCACTGCATCTTATCATAAAGGTCCATATTTCAGCCAGATTGACCCAGAAACTAAGAAAACTTATTAAGTAAATGTGGTATTGTGGTTACTAAGTTCTATTAATCCTTAAGTGTGCATTTAACAGATAACGTAATACTTTGTTCGTTGTACCTTATTATAACAAAGGTTCATATAAAATTTTAGCCAGATGAGCAGAGTAGTTTCCAAGAAAAAAATGGAACGGGCAGATAGACGAACTAAGAAAAATATAATATAGGTTACTATTATTTTCTTTTGTAGAAGAATTTAGTAATGCAAGCATTTTTTTTTGTTTTCTATTTATGATTATAACTATTTCCTGCTCTCCCCCAATGAATCATATATACATAGATATATAGAAACATGGACGATATTAAAGAAATTATTTTTTTTTTTTTCTTTTTTTTGCATAATTTAGCGAGTTATTCAAAATGAAGGCATTGGACCATTTTACTTGTTCTTTTATTTTCATTTCTACACACTGACTGACAATCGGGCATGCAATTTATTTCTTGGCCCTTCAGCTTGGGATTATAAGCATATACCATGAAACTCTGAGGCCTAAATAGGTAAATGATTATATCATCAATTAATAAATAAAAAAATATATGTCCTTGCAGCAGCAATTGAGTACTTTGTTAATTTTTTTTTTACACAAATATAAGAAATTTAATTAAAATTTTGTATACTTTCCTTACACGTTTAAAAAGTGTTTTTTTTTTTTTTTGAAAATTTGAAAAAATATTTTTCAACATCAAGATTTTTATTTTATATATAAAATAAAAATCTTGATGTTGAAAAATATTTTCAAATTTTCATATATATATATATATATATATATGAAAATATTTTCAAATTTTCATATATATATATATATATATATGAAAATATTTTCAAATTTTCATATATATATATATATATATATATGAAAATATTTTCAAATTTTCATATATATATATATATATATATATATATATATATATATATATGAAATTTTTTTAAATTTTCATGTAAATTCCGAGTTAAACGATATATAATTACAACAAAATTTATTGTATGACAAAGAAGTACAGATAATTATTAAAATCTTTTTCTTAACCTATGGATTTTCAATGAATGACACATCTCATCAGAAGAAATGTTATTAGCAAAATAGATATGTGGTAATTATGATTTTTGCTTATTAGCACATAGATTGAAAATTAAAAATTTATTTGCTTGGGATCGTCTTAAAAATATTGATATTTATATTTTTTGGACTTGTTAACAGTACACAACCTGTAATCTTATGGCATTTTAGTATTTTATTTAAATCATATCCATTATAACTATTTCATTTGATTTTCATTCCCTTTTCTAAGTGAACAACAATGGTATATTGTGTGAAAAGAATACAAAAACATAATTTACAATATAAAAACTAATACATTTCATAAGCATGCAAAATAAAATATTCTCAGCCAGAAACACAAATTTATTATTTAAGTAAACAGATTTTAACCCAGACAAAAAAAAAACAAACAAAAAAAAAACAACAACAATGCAGTTCAATAAGAATGTCTTTTTGTGAGGGAGTCGTTTTTAAAATAGACATGATTGACATTTACAAATACAAAATACAAAATTTTACATCAGGAACATTGATTTTTCCCAGGTTGCTAAAAAATGCAATTCAAGTTACAACACACTAAAGAACATGAGGTGTAGTAGAAAATTCTGTTTTTAAAAGATTTTATGTACCTACTGTCAAGAAATAAAAAATATATTTCTCTCTACACACACAATTATTAATGAATTTTAAATGGATTTAAATCCAGTTTCAGTTGTAGAGATAACTCCAAGTAAGGTATTCTAAGCAAATCTGAATTTATTTTATTTATCTATATAACTCATATATTCACGTATGTCTGTATGTATGTGTATATGCCCGAGTATGTGTGTGTATGTATGTGTATATGCCCGAGTATGTGTATATGCCCGAGTATGTGTGTGTATGTATGTGTATATGCCCGAGTATGTGTGTGTATGTATGTGTATATGCCCGAGTATGTGTGTGTATGTATGTGTATATGCCCGAGTATGTGTGTGTATGTATGTATATGTATATGCCCGAGTATGTGTGTGTATGTATGTATATGTATATGCCCGAGTATGTGTGTGTATGTATGTATATGTATATGCCCGAGTATGTGTGTGTATGTATGTATATGTATATGCCCGAGTATGTGTGTGTATGTATGTATATGTATATGCCCGAGTATGTGTGTGTATGTATGTATATGTATATGCCCGAGTATGTGTGTGTGTGTGTGTATGTATTATTAATGAATTTTAAATGGATTTAAATCCAGTTTCAGTTGTAGAGATAACTCCAAGTAAGGTATTCTAAGCAAATTTGAATTTATTTTATTTATCTATATAACTCATATATTCACGTATGTCTGTATGTATGTGTATATGTCCGAGTATGTGTGTGTATGTATGTGTATATGCCCGAGTATGTGTGTGTATGTATGTGTATATGCCCGAGTATGTGTGTGTATGTATATGTATATGCCCGAGTATGTGTGTGTATGTATGTATATGTATATGCCCGAGTATGTGTGTGTATGTATGTATGTATGTATATGTATATGCCCGAGTATGTGTGTGTATGTATGTATGTATGTATATGTATATGCCCGAGTATGTGTGTGTATGTATGTATATGTATATGCCCGAGTATGTGCGTGTATGTATGTGTATATGCCCGAGTATGTGTGTGTATGTATGTGTATATGCCCGAGTATGTGTGTGTATGTATGTGTATATGCCCGAGTATGTGTGTGTATGTATGTGTATATGCCCGAGTATGTGTGTGTATGTATGTGTATATGCCCGAGTATGTGTGTGTATGTATGTATATGTATATGCCCGAGTATGTGTGTGTATGTATGTATATGTATATGCCCGAGTATGTGTGTGTATGTATGTATATGTACATGCCCGAGTATGTGTGTGTATGTATGTATATGTATATGCCCGAGTATGTGTGTGTATGTATGTATGTATGTATGTATGTATATGCCCGAGTATGTGTGTGTATGTATGTATATGTATATGCCCGAGTATGTGCGTGTATGTATGTATATGTATATGCCCGAGTATGTGTGTGTATGTATGTATATGTATATGCCCGAGTATGTGTGTATGTATGTATGTGTATATGCCCGAGTATATGTCTGTATATATGTATGTGTATATGCCCGAGTATGTGTGTGTACATGCCCGAGGATGTGTGTGCATGTATGTGTATATACCCGAGGATGTGTGTGCATGTATGTGTATATACCCGAGGATGTGTGTGCATGTATGTGTATATGCCCGAGGATGTGTGTGCATGCATGTTTATATGCCCGAGGATGTGTGTGCTTGTATGTGTATATGCCAGAATATGTGTGTGTATGTATGTGTATATGCCCGAGTATGTGATGTATATGCCTGAGGATGTGTGTGCATGTACGTGTATATGCCCGAGGATGTGTGTGCATGTACGTGTATATGCCCGAGGATGTGTGTGCATGTACGTGTATATGCTCGAGGATGTTATGTGCATGTATGTGTATATGCCCGAGGATGTGTGTGCTTGTATGTGTATATGCCCGAGGATGTGTGTGCATGTATGTGTATATGCCCGAGGATGTGTGTGCATGTATGTGTATATGCCCGAGGATGTGTGTGCATGTATGTGTATATGCCTGAGGATGTATGTGCGTATATGCCTGAGGATGTATGTGCGTATATGCTTGAGGATGTATGTGCGTATATGCCTGAGGATGTATGTGCGTATATGCCTGAGGATGTATGTGCGTATATGCCTGAATATGTATGTGCGTATATGCCTGAATATGCATGTGTATATGCCAGAGTATGTATGTGTATATGTATGTGTGTATAGGTGTGTATGCCAGAGTGTATATATGTGTATATGCCCGAGTATGTATGGGTGTATGTGTATATGCCCGAGTATGTATGGGTGTATGTGTATATGCCCGAGTATGTATGGGTGTATGTGTATATGCCCGAGTATGTATGGGTGTATGTGTATATGCCCGAGTATGTATGGGTGTATGTGTATATGCCCGAGTATGTATGGGTGTATGTGTATATGCCCGAGTATGTATGGGTGTATGTGTATATGCCCGAGTATGTATGGGTGTATGTGTATATGCCTCAGTGTGTATGTGTATATGCCTGAGTATGTATGTATGTATGTATATGTATATGCCTGAGTATGTATGTATGTATGTATGTGTATATACCTGAGTATGTATGTATGTGTGTGTATATGCCTGAGTATGTATGTATGTGTGTGCCTGAGTATGTATGTATGTATGTATGTATGTATGTGTATATGCCTGAGTATGTATGTATGTATGTGTATATGCCTGAGTATGTATGTATGTATGTATGTGTATATGCCTGAGTATGTATGTATGTATGTATGTGTATATGCCTGAGTATGTATGTATGTATGTGTATATGCCTGAGTATGTATGTATGTATGTGTATATGCCTGAGTATGTATGTATGTATGTGCATATGCCTGAGTATGTATGTATGTATGTGTGTATGCCTGAGTATGTATGTATGTATGTGCATATGCCTGAGTATGTATGTATGTATGTATGTGTATATGCCTGAGTATGTATGTATGTATGTGCATATGCCCGATTATGTATGTATGCCTGAGTATGAATGTATGTATGCCTGAGTATGTATGTATGTATGTATGTATGTATGTATTCCTGAGTATGTATGTATGTATGCCTGAGTATGTATGTATGTTATGCCTGAGTATGTATGTATGCCTGAGTATGTATGTATGCCTGAGTATGTATGTATGTATGCCTGAGTATGTATGTATGTATGTATGTATGTATGCCTGAGTATGTATGTATGTATGTATGTATGCCCGTATGCCTGAGTATGTATGTATGTATGTATGTATGCCTGAGTATGTATGCATGCCTGAGTATGTATGTATGTGTATATGCTTGAGTATGTATGTGTATATGCATGCATATGTTCTGTATGAGAAAAAATGAAAAATGGATAAAAACGAACGAAATATAAATATAAAAAAGCCCAGCCATGATGAAGCTTCTTGAATAAAATGAAATAATATATCAGTCCTTTACACGACTGTTTGATGTGTTCTTGTCTTATATTTACTTTGTTATTCTTTTGCCATCGTATTTTGTGTTATGGTGCAAGCTGACGTACTTATTTCAGGAATAACGCAGAGACTTTAAATATAACTACATTTAACACAAGTGTTGTAGCTTTACAGGCTGGTAATAATCAAGACAAATGTAGTGGTATTTTTAACAAAAAGTGTATTAACAAAAATATGCCACAGAAGTACACGTCATGATTCTGGAGCCATAACTGCTACCCAATAACTGTTAAATATAATTATATTCATGGTCTCTAGGTTAATCTATGATTTCTGAAATAGATATATAAGCTTACCTCATAATATTTTGTCTACAGATTCATATTCACACATACATACACACGTGTGTATGTGTGTGTGTTAAAATAACGAATATGAGGTTGATAGTTACAGTAATACACATTTTACATTAATTTTTAGTGAATAGATTTGTTAACAGATTTCTCTTAGCCTTGACATTATCTTTTTTAGATAATGAATTATCAAATTAAAGTTCATATGTACTGGAACCATAGAAGAATATAGTAATAATAGCAAGGGGTAAAGTGGGCCAGTTGTCATGGGTTTTTGATTTTAAGAGGGCTTACTTTTTCTGAGAGAGCCAACAGGAGAGAGTGAGAGGGATTTTTGGTGGAGTGGAGAATATTGATATTGTAAAGACAGTGTAGTGGTTGGGGGCAGCGTTTTTTTTTTTTTTTTTTTTATATCCTAAATAATACTGAATGAACATGACTTTAAAAGGACCTACTTTTGCCATGAGGTCAAAGGAGTGGAAGATTTTGTTACTAATGGCACTATTCAAGGAAGATCAGCAGAGTTACTACTTCCATTGATAGAGGATGAAATGGTAACCCTTTTAAATTGGAGATATCATATAACAATGAATTTAATATTTTATTTATTACATTTATTGCCTTGTATTAAATTCCAACAGAATTACATGGCATTATATCATTAAATAAACAGTCCAAATTCTAATATATATATATATATATATATATATATATATATATATATATATATATATACACACACAATAAATTTACATTCCTGTTACCACAAAAATCAGCCCACAAATCATTTTTTTCTTTATATTTCTTTTTATATTTTTTTTAAATATTGACAATTTTTCTTTGAAATATGAAAAAAAGTAAATACAAAAATTTGTTAACATTTTAACTATTAAGATCCCCTAAATGCCAGAAAGTTTTCTACTCAAATAGTTTCTTCCCTCAAACAGCTAGACTTTGAAATTCCCTTCCTACTACCCGTTTCCATGACTGTACTAATAATATGCAGAAGTTTAAATGTAATAAACCAATATCTTGTTAAATTTTCCGAAGCAGGGTCCCAAATAGTAGCCAGTTATGTCCAAATGGTGATATACCTTGTCAAGGGTTAGGGGTGAATAAAAATTTTTTTTAAATAAAAATAAAATATAAAGAAATATAAACATAAAAAAAAAAAAAAAAAATGATTGAACTCATTTTTTTGTGGTAATTGGAATGTAATTTTACAGTATATGTACTCTAGAGGCCAAAATACATTTTTATTGAGTTTGTTATTCGAAACTATTTTATAAGAGATATATACTTTTAAAAAGTATTAATTTTTATATACTCTGAAAATGTATATATTTTAAACCAAAATATCTGGCTGAGAATATGAAACCAAACGTGTACGACGACATCTTATGACAACATCTTATATGTGAGAAGTTCTACAATATAACAAAATAAAAAGTAAGACAATAAAAATATTGAGGAATAAAAAAGAAAACATGCCAGTAAGCATAGTGATTGTTTACCTTGTCAAAAGATAGATCGAGTGGAGATGTAATATCGCCCTTCTCAATAGAGATGCTATCTTCACCTGTTTGGGATAAAAAGCAAACATGTCACAAATCACTAATTGCTAAAATGTATTTAGAAAAAATATCAATTTAACAAATTTCAAATTTTTTTTTTTTTTTTTTTTTTTTTGCAATTAAGTGCACAAAAACATTTATTTATAGAAGGTCTTTTTTGTTGTTCTTTTTTATTCAAATCTAAATCTAGAGTAGACAATATTTCATTAAAAAAAGGGTGGGGAGAAATGCTGCTCAATATAATCACTTTGAAATGAGAACATTAAGTATAAGAAAGATTGCAATTATTTAACTAATCTTATTGATATAAATAAACTTTAGAGAAAAAAGAATTTATTTTAAATATTCATGTTTGCGAGTTATTAGAATTTTCTCATTGTTTCTTATAATTATATTAATATTTTATCAAACTTTAAGTCATAATAGTAGTAATAACTTGATTGGTGCTCTCCCTCTATGAAAAATCCAAGGATGGAGAGCACCAACCAGACCTCAATGCGTAGAATACTGGAATTATGGAGAGGCTTACTGCTACTTAAATTCCAGAGAAAAGCAATGGTTGTTAATAGCAAGAAATCAATGGTAAATTGTTTCAATAATGCAAGGTGATTTGCAATGATTAGTGAAACAGATGAAAAGTGCTGGAAATCTGTGCAGAACATCACTTGTTATAGTCAGTGAACAATTGCTCTGATGAGAACTTGTATGAAAACTTCTAATGAGGAAATAATGATACAATTAAAACATACCTAACTGTCCTTGCTGAGACAGCATTGAAGCAGGAATGATCAAGTATGTTTTCTTCAACTGTAGCAAGCTCTCGAAGTATTTCAAGGTAATGGTTTGCATTGACCCTGTGCTGTCGATGCTATAGGATGTTTTGTATGTAACTAACAATGCTGGTCCATTACAAGATAGGAAGAAGTGGACGGTGTTTCTTGTGATCCCTGTCATAGCTAAAATGGTGGCATGGATGGCATATCAAGATAGTTTAGGGGGGTGAATATTTCTCTGATTTCATTCTCTAAGCATCAGCTTAAGGTTAAAATTAGTTAAAGTTTTACGCATGAAAGGGAGTCAACCATGAATACATATTCCCTAAGCATGGTTTACATAGTTCTCAGCTCTGTTGGATCCAGTCTAGTTAAGGTAGCCTCTCAGAAAATTGAGTGAAAAAGTTCTGACCCCAAATTTGTATTTTTGGTAATAGAATTTCTCCAACTTGCACACTCTTCACTTTTATTTTGATTTCCCGAATTTTTTTTTTAATCTTAAAAGGATATCATCCGCGTCTAAACTACAACTCTACTTCATATACTCGAGTCTCACTCCCATTTAGAATACTTAAGTCTCACTCCCATTTAGAAATCTACTTGTATGTTTTCGGTTGTAAAACTGAAAAACAGTGGGTAGTCTAGATTTTTTCTTTTTTTTTTTTAAGAAAAAGATACAAAAGACCCTTTCTAACCTGTTTTTTGTTGTCCCACTTTTATATTTTAATTCCATAAATATAAACAAATAAAATTCAAATGAGTGGGGATATTTTAATAAGAGAGGACACATGTGGTAAATGTGGTATAGTGGTAACTGCTAAATCATCTTGCTAAGAGGATGATGGACAAATGATGACAAAGAACTCATTCACCAGAATTTTAACTTTTTAAAATCGTATCATATTCTTTTAGCAAATAAATAATTCAAAGTCCATGATGCCTTTCCATATCAAATGTTTGAGGATAATTTTACATAACCATTCCCATAAGTTGATTACCATCGCCCATCACCAATCTTGGTTAGGTCATCAGAATGCTGAAGAAGCACTTTCTGCTCAGGATATTGTACAGCTAATTACATTGTGTGTGTCACTGTACAAAAGGCAAGAAACAGATCAACTAAAGATCCATAAGAAAAGGTGCTGTCTAAACAAAAGGCAATTTTTGTTTTTTTCTGAAAATCGTTCCAGACAAGGCATGAAACCACTTGATGTAAGAAGTTTAAAAATATATATTGTTTCAAGATCAAAAACTAACCAATGATAAAGTGTTATATGGATAGATTCCCACAATAAAAACAGCAATTCTTCCTCCTTTGTCAGAAACATCACTCATGGAATGTGAAGACTAAAGGGTAAGAAATAAGGGGAGCGAGAGTAATGATGCTGCCAAAAGTAAATCCAAAGTTCGCTTTCTATTCTATTAGAATATACTGTTACTTAATGCTTCATCTAATAGAAGCTATGTCACCAAGAGGTACCAAGCCTGATTAGCGCAGAAATCGTTAATATAACCAGAGACACCAAAATTAATTTATATTCATCTCTGCTGTCAGTGATCTCACCAGTTCCGTGTGTGGCAAAAAATCTGAGTCATAGATTGTATTGTATAGTCATATGAGTGCTCGTTTATAATAGAGGTAGAACTAGCATGTTTATTGTGAATAATTACAATTATACATAATAATTACATATTATACATATAGAGTCAAATCATAAGGGTGGATCAAATGTTCCATAGCTTGATGAAAAATTTGTAAATTAAATTAGGTGCAAGTCCAGAGTTCAACCTAATTAAAAAAAAATTTTTAAATGCAGAAAAATCTTTATGATGTATGTATTCGTTATGAAACGAAAATGTCATTCCAAAAATTATGTAAATTGATCCAGTATTTATATATATATATATATATATATATATATAAAATCATTCTATTTTTATTTACAATTTTTAGCAGTTTTAATAGTAGATCATATAGCCATCACAAGGATGATTTTGATCTCAGTAGTGAAATTCAGTTGTTTCCCTTTATTTATTAAACATGGCAGATCAAGACATCTCGGTTTCTCAATTATTATTCATTTATTTTTTTTCAGTTACAAAAGATTTTTTAAAAACTCTACTTGATCAATTCATGTGATTTTTGGAACATGACATTTTCATTCTGTGAGGGGTACATATACATCATTTTCTGTATTTTTCTTTTCTTTGTTTTTTAATTAGGTTGACCTCTGGACTTGCACCTTAAATTAATATTAATTCAAAGTGATGAGGTATAAAGATATTTGGAGTTTATTTTCAGAATCCATCTGGCATCAGTTTTATGTTGTCTTTCCTATATAACATTCTTTCTGATGAAAACTTTATTTTTCTTTTGTTTATCGTAATGTATATATATTCACACACACACATTTGCTATTCATTGTGGAAGATAACACTATTAATGTTTCTGTTTATATTTAAATACTTAACACCTGGCAATATTCCATATTTTATTGAACAGCCAAGAATTGATTGATTTCTTTTTTTTTTTCTAAGACACTAGAAAAAAACCTAATGTCAAAAGGAAAAACCCGCCTTGAGTTGGAGATAAAAATTATATAAGTTTAATAAGAAATACACACCTGTAAAAAATTCTGATTGGAGGAAAATTTATTACTATTTTCTCAATACATAAATACGAATGAAGAAAAAAGAGTCTACAATATATAAGAAAGGGCAGACAACTCAAAAAACGAATCAAAGATTAGAGAAAGATTTTTCTAAAAGTTAGGTATTCAGACAATAGAATGAACAATGTTTTGCAGTACAAGATTAACAGTCTTTTTCTTTATTTCATATTTTTAATTTATGGTGCATAATATTCTTGCTTTAGAGAGTCAAATTTAAGCAAGCATTTGTCTTAAAAAAAATTTTTTTTTTGTAAACATATGCCAATTTCAAGACAGATTGAAAAGTTAAAATTTAAAACCAGAAAGAGTAATAACTTGAGAAAGAAAAAGAGCGAGAGACACAGACAAATGCAAATAGAGTGTGAGAAAGAGAAAGATTATTGTGCTTATTCAAATGTGCATAAAAGTAAATTATGTTCTCAACTTCTGTAGAAAACTGCATTTAAATAAATATACATGTATGTACATTAATGTTAATTTATTTTTAGCTATTTCTTATCCAACTGACGATGGCTCACATGGTAACATCTCAGGCTGGAACACTATAAATTTTAGTTTCGGTTTTGATTTTAGCCGATAGCATCCAACATTTTTTTTTTAACTTGAAATAATGACTATATGTTGGTAACAATATAATATGAAATAATTGATAGAGAATTGACTATATAATAATATATACAAAATCTGGATAAAGTCAAATATCAATAAGTATATTTTATGACTGGACAGCATCGCTATCGGAAACCTGATTCAATTTCAAATTTGAAACTATAACTTAATAGTTACATGTAAATTGTCAAGATTAACAATCCCTTATTTGAAACTAGATGTAACTTATCTGCAATCACTCAAAAGTATATTCATTTACAATTTGTTTTGCTTACCTATACCATCTCCCACCACTCAGAAATATTACTATTTCCATCATAACTCTGTATGAACGAATAAAAAGTTACACCCCACCCCCCTTTTTAAAAAAAAGGTGACCACTGGAAAATCATTCCAAACCAAAAAAAATTATTTCTGGAAGGAATTTAATAAAATTACATTTTATTCTTAATAACACACTGCAACAATCCATAAAAACAATTGACAAACCAGAATCGTACACTGATTTTATACAAAGAAAGCTATCGATGACAAAGAAATGAGATAAAAGACTGATTTTACTTTATATATTAGAATCCCCCTCCATTTATTTTTCTGATATGGCAGAAATTTTAAATTTCACAAAGCACTGAAAATACTCCCACTATTATATAGCCAGCTTGTTCATTTCACTAGATACATAAAAAACATGTGATAGAGTTGCCACTTGTTTCTACAAGCCAATTCAGCTTTTCCGGAATACACATTAGATGTGCTAGAGTTTTATTATTCAGTGCTAGTTTGAATCACAGGTTTTATCTAGGGGAAATAATTAAAAACTCAATTTTTACTAATTATCTTTAGAAATTGTTTTCATTAATAATTTATTTTTTACCTCATTGTTTTTCGTAATTTTTGGATATTTTAATTCCTGCGACATGAAAATTAAGTAGATTCCATTGGTTTTTACTTAAAATTCAATATTTTAAGTTTTATTAATGAAAAAAGCTTTCAAAGACAACTAGGAAAAATTTAGTTTTTAGTTACCTCCCCTAGATAAACCCCGTGATTCAAACTAGTGCCTATTATTCTTTATTTAACTTAATTCTGGAACACTAGTTTCCAAACATGCAGCAAAGTGTTCTCTCTTAAAATTCATCTGTTAGCAGGTATTGAAAGTTTGGGTTACCCTTCTTAACCCTTCATTGCCGGACGAGTAACAGATTGCATACTATAATTCTTGTAGGATGTCATACATATTTCCATTTCACTTCATATGTTACCTCTTCTTGTTATCTAACAAAGATGAGTGCTGAATACCTGCCCCTTATGTCTGACAATCTATAATGCATAGGTCTTTCCTCTAGTCTTATATACAGACTTCAGTATGTCAACTGAACTGTAAAATAATGTCAGAAAGTAAAAACCTTATAAAATCACATAATGCACTTCATTACTGATCATAAAGGAGAGAAACTGAATGCCTACTAGACACTATCCTCGAGTGCCTAAGGTCTCTCTGTACAGGGGTTTGTCAGAAATTCTGATATGAGGACACTTCATTGGAAGTAAACCCTGACTAAATATTCAAAGAAATGGTGTGCTATCTCCTCAAGCCATCCAGCACGTCCCTCAGTTTGCAGACGGGGGCACCCCCTTTAGCAATAAAGGGCAGCTTTGAATAAGAAATAAAAAGCCGTGGACAATGGGGAAATCAAAACAACATATGAAAGAAAATAAAAACACATACTGGCAGGTCGGCACCCAGGATAAAAAGGGCCCTTCAACCCGTTCATACGCCAGGCGGGAAGATGCAAACAATGGTGTAAACCTTCCGAACTCTGGAAGTGGCTCTCCAACCATGACAGAGGATAACCAGGGTCAGCCATCAGGCCTTGATAACAGAGGTCCTGGCCCCCAAACATCAAATTCAGCAACAAGAAGAAAGAAAAATACAAGAGGCTTAAAAGCTCAGCCGTGGTCTGTTGCAGAAAAGAAGGTGCTATTGTTTTGCTACCACTACTCGAAGTTCGAAAAGTGGAGCAAAACATCCACTGACATTCTTACCGAGAAAATCATAAAACTATTTGATCACATCAATATTGCAACTGTAAATTACACGATCGGCTTAGGTTGGGCTGCCTTCACAAGAAACAAAACTGCTCTAACTGCTAGATGTATGCCATACATAATCAAAGTGGAAATCATTAACGCATACATCGTTACTGTGTTCATATACGCACTTGAATGTGTCAATTAGACTGTAAAATAGAAACTTTCCAAAGCCACATCATGTGCTTCTTATATTATAAGATTATAAACTATCTGATCATATCAGTATTGCAGAGTTGCGAAAACTCATTGTCATCCCACCAATATGCTTTGCCATCAAATGTAAAATCTTTGAGATTGTTTGGTCACATCAATTGTTCCAGTGTCTGGCTATACAAAATATGCATTGAAGGCAAAATACAAGTAAGCCAATGACAAGCTTGACAAAAGAAAAGATGGATAGACAATGTTCATGAATGGACGAACATGAAGATAAACCAAATCAACACCTTTGATCCAGTCATGTTGGTGCCTATTCTGCCGTTAGCAGAGAAAACATTTAATAATAAATTTCTGATAAAAGAATATCTCACTTAGCATTGCATTTTTAAAACTTTCTTCATAGTTTATCGTAGGTCTAAGGATAAAATCAGCAGAATAAGAAAGATAGTCATTTACTTTGCTTCGCGGCCAGAGAAAAAGTGATCGATCCTAATTTTCTTTTCTCCGTTTCTGCTCTACAAATGCACTTATATGTTGTCACTTAACATTTATGTACAGTCTTATTTTTGCTGCATATTCCATGCATAAATATTCACATCATGTGTAAATAGCAATCAATTTTTGTGTCTTTCTTTTTGTTTTTTTTAGTTTACACCAGTCTTGGTTAGATAGTAGGTCACTGGCTCTTAGCAATGCCCTCCTTGGTACATGCATTATATAACAAGCAAATAAATTGGGAAGTGGTTTACCCAAGTGATTCATCTTTTATTCATTAACTACCGAGATATGATGTTAACCAGATATTAAGCTCATACAGGGGAGAATTAATTCAATGCATCTCTCACGTGCATCTTGTCCACATTACATAGAAGTGAAACTTGGTGTCTTTATAATCAGCCAAGAGAAGAAATTAGATGTGTTTGATTCCAATTGCCTTAAAAGGATTCTAGGGATCAAACAGAATGATCGAATTACCAGCCAAGAAATAAGAGATCACATTGACAAACAAGTAGTATCGTCAATAAACACAAACGATATCTAGGCTGGCTCAAATATACTCTAAGATTGGTCTCAGGGAGAATTAACAACCAAGTACTCCAACTGCCCTCTAATGGGAAAAAACAAAAATGAACTGGAAGCAGACAATTGAGAGAGATTTGATTGCAATGAGAAGAAACTGGAGGGGCTCCATGGATCTGGTTTCAGATCAAAACAGATCTGATACTTTGATTGCCGCATGTGTAGGAAGACACAAGAGTTCCTAAGTCTAAGTAAGTCTGATGCATTGATATGAAGATCAACAGCTTTAGCAGATAATTGAGAACTCAATTTTATAATTCTGCACACATACCCATTACTCCCAACATCCTTATTACAAAATATACCTGATACACATTAGAGACAGTAGACCCGCTGAACCATGAGTATTGGAGAGTGAGTTTGTAAAATATTTTTAAAAAAGTCCATCTCCTCAACAAGAAAAAAAGTGATGTTATACGAATAGAGTGAGAGAGAGAGAGAGATATCATTACCTGACACAAAGCTTGTTTTCATGACTAAAAAAAGATAAGTGATGGTTGTAAATTATTAGTTAAAAGTAGAAAATAGTATATTAATTTGTTACAACAGCAGAATATCATTTTTTTTAATCTTTTAATTGCAACTGAGAGTATAAAAACCTATTGAAGGGAGGTAACTCAAGTTTAATAAGTACCAAAATTCTGTAGTTCCAAAACGCCTTTCTATAGATATGAACATACTACTAGCTAAAGGACTTTAACTGGTGCCTGATCAAAATGGAAAATCATAAACCAGCTGAACACTAAAACCAGCCATTCAAAATTCCTATTTATTTGCTTCCCCACAAAGTTTTAAATGTGGAACAGATTCAGCACCCTCAAAAGGATTCAGGAGGGGCATTCTGGATTGGGTTAAAAATAAAAAAATGTCCCAGTTTAGAAGGACGTCTCCTTCACTGACTGAGGCAAGAAAAGATGAAATGTAATGTCTGAACAACTACTACAGTTTGTTCATAGCCAGTTCTGTGCCTGAACCTAAACATGAATGCCGTGAACAAAGCTAATTTCCTAGAACTGTCCACCTGTATAACTGTTCTGCTAACCTGCTTTCCAACTGACTACAATAGAGTTGTCTTCAAGTCTAACGTAAAAAATTCTTGTTGAACCATCCCCTTAAATAATCAAATTATATCAAATTTCCACTACTAACTACTGTTAGTCTTATGACTACTGTACACTTGTTAACCCTTATCCTCGAGTGGCCCTCAGGCTTTGATAAACAGTGACTCCTTCGTAGAAAAAAAAATTCAAAGTCTGTTTCAACTAAATGGGGATATGCATATGTTGAAATGCTGTTCAACCATGGGTTATGTCTTTATTTGTGCTTAGCTACTTAACCTATAACACTCCATAGATGTCGCAGCATCAAAAAAATCATGTTTTATGTTTAAAAAAAATAATTTGGAAATATTTGTAGACATGAAAAGATTTAAGATAAAATATAATTAAAAAATTTATTCCTTTAACTAAAATAATTTACTAAATTTAATTCAGTTTCCTTTTTACTTATAAAATCAGACATTTCGTATACTATAATCTTACTTCATGCTTCTTTGAAATATTACAAAAAAGCATACGAAAGAGTTAATATTTCTAGTTACTTATTCTTTATTTTAAAATCTAGTTATAGTCAGTTAACGTCTTCCCTAATTTTCTGTATTGCTGCTACTGGAACCGCTGAAGAGACAAAATACTTCCTTCACTATTTTCTCTCACATCAATATCTCCCTTGTGCAAGTATTTTTTTTATTATTAACAGCTTTTTCCAATTTTTTTTATCAAGAAATATTGAAAAATACTTTTAAATCTTTTTTTTTTTTTTTATAAAAATTATTGAAAACAAATATAAAATTTCAAATAAAAACTTTAAAAAATGTTGCTGTGTTAAAAACGCAAAGAAAGACTAATTGTGTCATTTTATCTGTATAATTGCTATTTTTTATTGTATCCTTTTCAATAATGTCCTTTTTTATATTTTATTTCAATAAACCGCTTCAAAATACAAATACTGAATGACAAAAAAAAGCGAAGAGACTAATTTGCCTCATCAGCAGACACACTGAAAATTAGGGAAGACGTTAGCTGACTATAACCTAACATCCTGCAGATTATTTAATGAGCATAAAAAAAAATAATAATCTTGGGAAACTGATTAAAAAAAATAATACAACTCAAGAAAATTTAGTAAAAGAAATGAAAGAACAACTTTTGACATTTTTGCTTCCCTCAAAACAAATTAGAATTTTATTTCATCTTTCTATTGATTTCTTTATGTGTATATAACTAATAAAATTTGTATATTGAAAATATTTCAGATTAGAATTCAGAAATCTTATATCGAATTTGAAACTTAAAATGAAATTACAAAAAATAGAATGTTTTGCTAATTTGTCTAACAGTAAAAACTAGTGAAACATTTATAATGAAAATATTTAATTTTGTTGGTCATTGTAAGATCATTGTAAATACAAATATCCTGTCTTGAAATTTCAACAGTTTCAACTAGTTATTTTAAAGAAAAAATTCTTAATTCTTATACAGTTAAAAACAAATGCAATAGATTCAAGACAGTTTGATAGCAAGGCAAACGACAACAAAAAATGTACAATTTGTGGTGTAAAAAGCAAAACCATAATAAAAGCATGAATTGTTTGATTTCTCCAGGCTAAAGTTTATGAAATTATACTAAATGTTAACTATTTTTTTTTTTTTTTTTTCAGATTTGATCCATTACTGAATTTATCCTCTCTCAACATCAGGTTGAGTTTGATAAAAGTGTTTCTGTGGAACAAACTGGATTCAAACTTGGCACAGCCAAAAACAGATCCATTATCGTGTGTAATAAATAAAAATTCTTCAAATTTCTACCTTGTGCTTTTTCAAAGATGACCATCAAATCTATTAAAATGCATGCTATTCCTAAACTAATCATCGTTATCGGAGTTCTCACAAGTTGCAATCAAATAAGGTAACATTTCAAAAGTGGATTACATTCGACAACTGGTAAGATAATATTTTAAAGACAGTATCCAAGATTGCTGACAATTAAACCTTTCAAATGTTTACAAATTGTTAATTAATCGAGCCAAAAAACATCAATTGGACAGAGCCCTTCCCCGCATAAGGTTTTGCATTGTCAACCAAGCTCCAACTTCTGTTCCATCACAGCAATATTGCATCCCCTGTGCTTGTTTTATAAGTACTTTAATGGAATATGCTGTGACAAACTTGCAGTAGTGATGCCCAACCTCTCGACGTATATACTCTCGACTAACCCAACAAGCAGCAAATCCAATGCCTTCACAGTAGAGGTCGCATAACGTGGTAGAACTTTCTACTCTAAATTTCTTCCCTTAAACTGCTAGTCTTTGGAATTCTCTCCTTGTGCCCTGCTTCCCTGACTGTACTAACCTGCAAACATTTAAGTATAATGTGAACAGACATCTTGCTGCTCAACTCCCTACTTAGTGTCCCTGTAGGCATGATGTCTAATTCATAGTATCATGTGTCAATCTGCCTTGTTTGGAGTGATAATGAGTAAAAAAAAAATAAAATATATTTAAAAATTGTAATTTGTCATTAAGTATGCTATATTATTAAAACTCTGTGGAAACTGCTTGTTATTTTGTCTCCATGCACAATGGCCGATAATGTCATCCATTAAAACAGAGATGAGGGATAACCGGGCACAATGGATGACATCACAAAATGATAATGTCATGCATTAAAACAGAAGAGGGATAAGTATAGTCTCATCAAAATGATGACATCACTAAAAAAAATTGACATCATCCATTAAAAGAGAGATCCAAGATAACTGAATACAGAGAATTATATCACAAAATGACGACAACATCCATTAAAACAGAGATAGGGGAAAGGTAACTGGGCACAGTGGATGACACCACAAAATGATAACATCATCCATTAAAACAGACATGGGAGTTAACTAGACACAGTGGATAACATCATTAAACTGATGCCATCCGTAAAAACAGATTAGGGATAATTGGGCATTAAAGCATAGATGGAAGATAATTGGTCACAAAATGATGACATAATTCTTCAAATAAGAGAGAGAAAAGAGAAGAGGAGGGTAGAGAGAAAGGGGTTGGTGGAATTAAAACCTTTATCTAGATGACTGCCGAATCAAGTAATATGCTAAATATCTTTCATAATCTGACCATGAAGCTGGATTTATTTCCAAGATTGCATTCACAATATATCTTCACCTACTTTAGAAAGTTTTATGCTTTAAATTAATAGGCTGATTTAAAAAAAAATAAAAATAACTCCCTTAATGACAATAACATAATAATATCAAATATCCAGAGTTTTAACTTTATACTTATTTAATATTATATGGTTACATTTGTCTTTAGTTTCTTTTTATTTATTTCCAGGCTATGTAAACACATATGGTAGAAATTTGATGATTTTCAATGCTCTTTCTACATAACATAATTAGGACATTTTGAAAAAAAAAAAATGTGTTAACATTTAGTTTTGGATTAAATACTAATGCTTTTTGACTGAGGCAATTACAAATCAACCTTTTCTAATTTCATAAACTTCAGCTTTTCAATTTCTGGAGAATTAGAATAATCCATGACAAAAGCCATTTTGTTTTTCATTGTGGAAAAACTGAAACGAAATTTCAAGATGGCAAAAAAAAAAAAACATTAACAAGAAAATATTTAGCAGTTTGCATGGTCACCATGAGCTTCATAAAAAAAAAAAAATAGAAAAAATACACAGGCACACAGAGACAGTTTTCCAAAGAAAGACATTCAAATTTATACATATTAAAACGTTATTCTGTAAGCCAGGCTTTCAGATGGTTATTCTTGACCATTAACACTTCTTTTCTTCCCTAGTTTTCAATATATTTCTATATTTTCATGGAGTGGTATAATGTTTAATTAAAAAAAATATTGTTCATTGTTATGAAATAGTTAATAATTATTTACTAATTTTGATGGGAGATAAATATATTTCTAATTAAAAATTCTTTAAGAAAATATCCTGTAGATTTTGGATGTTTATATTTTAATCAAATATCTGGGTTAAGTTAAAAGTGACCTTTGCAATGACATAACACAAATATCTAATGAAAAATGTATGAAATTTCATTAATTTTTAGAATAATTTTTTATCTTTATTGTGTAAATAGTTTCATGATGTATTTACCATAATGTTTGTTTAACATGCAGAATGTTGGTAGTTTGAAATTAGAGCCTATGATTTTATATTGAAATAAGTAATTATTATCATTCCATGAGTAATTTAGAGTGATATTTCCATTCCTGTAATCTAGAAATATTTGTTATTGAAAGAAAAAAAATATGAATAAAATCCTCAGGGAAGGCCAAAGAACTATTTGACCAAAATATAAATAAAAACAATGAAAACAGTACTCCAAATGCCTCATGAAATTGAAATGAGTATAAACATATGTGTGTATGTGTGTGTATATATTATATTAAAATTATAAAGATAAACATTATCTTTATATTTGAGCCCATCAAGATAAAAAAGCTCTTTATACTAGATCGAGCAATTTAAAAAAAAAAAGAAAAATTGATGAAAATAAAAATTTAATAAATAATATTTATTTACTTTTTATATCTTTTCAAATTTATGTTTATGAATGATACGTTTTTTAGCAAATGTTTATTCTTTGAAAATCTATGGTTTAAGGATTTTTCTTTATCATAATTCCATGTTTGAATTTTTGATGATTAATAAATATTCTAATTTATTTAATTTTATCATCAATTTTCCTTGTTATATATATATATATATATATATATATATATATATATATATATATATATATAATGTTTTGGAAGTAGCCGACAGAATTTTGGGATTATGTTGTACATGTGTAAACAATGAAAAAGGAACCCATAAACATAAGTCTGGATACACTTGGTTTCCAAGTTAGGGACCATAAAAACAAATACTGATCAACATTCTTTATTATAAACATGTAATGTATATAATATGTGTACACAGTTATTTTTACTTATGGGAGAGATAAACACTATCCCTGTGGGAGATAAAATAAGACTGGGTCTGGTGATGCCACATGCACCAACAAAACCATAAAAAAATTAATATCAGACAAATATAATAGCCGTGAAGGCCAGGGGAAAGACCTGAGAACCATAATCATCAAGAGATCCTTTGGTAGTTAACATAAAGGACCCAATTGGCATCGCGCAATCGTTAATTTTTCTTATTTCAGGCAGAATACAACAGATCTAATACCAGTAAATACATAGGATCAGCACAAAATCTAGACTATGTAGAGGAAGAAACAAGTCACAAAAAAGCTATTCCCCGCTTCCTTTGTTCCAGCTTATTTGATTTGGTCTAGTGGTCTATCAATTTGCCGATTTGATACCTCATTATGGAACTCTTTCTGCTGACTGTTTTCCTCCTACCTGTAGCCTTGGTCTTTTCAAGACTAAGGTCAATAGGCATCTTCTGTCTTTATGATAATCATTTTTTGTTCTGGTTAGCTCCTTACATCAAGTGGATTCACACTTTGTCTGGGGGTGATTTTCTGTAATAGAGTGTGGACGCGCATATAGCAGATGTAAGCAAATGACCAAGCCAGGTGTGAGGTGATGTCACAGCAAGGAAAATGATTATAAAAAGAAGAACATGTGCACAGACCGATGATCATGGTAGAAATAGGACAGAGATAGATGTGTTACACACATGGGCCAAGAGCGGCAGGCTTGAACAAAAGAGGCATTATTTTGGAAAGTACCTGGAAATAAATGTTGTTTCAACAAGAAAAAGTGAGTAGAATTATTCCTTGGCTTTGGGTTCCTTGCGATTGTTTGTATACAACATGTGGGTCCCAAGTATGAACATGTAACACCTACATTACATTTCTTTTAAAAGAAATAGACCTGCCATAGAGTACTATTACAAAAGCAACCACCGCACAATAAGGCTCCTTTGTACGTATAGAACATAATCCCAAAACTATGCCATCGATTTTCCAAATACCATATATATATAGCTATAACTGAAAGCCTGTAAATACAAAAAGACCTATATTCGACTCAGCAGAAAGCACACCCACATATAAGTAGTGACACAAGAAGCTCATGTGAAAAAAATGTAATATCATGAATTGAACATTGACAATTTTTGGCCATGCACTGCAAAGTCTGACACTTCAACCGGTCAGAATGACAAAACAGTCTTTGAGACACAAGACAATGCTGCTTTCCATGCAAGGTAGCTGTAGCTGCAGTGGTAGTAGTAGTAGTAATAATAGTAGTAGTAATAGTAGTATGTCCATGCGGAGACAGACCAGATAGACTTACGCATGTGAAGTGTCTGTCCCTCGTAATAGGGCAAATAAACATGTTGCTCTGACAAGGGTTTTCCAAACAGAGGTGACTGAGGCATAAGATCGTCCCCTATGGCAGCATTAAAAAGAAACAACTTACAAAACTGCTTTTTAATTGTTAAGATGCTGCAAACGTAGAGGGTCAGTATCTCATGGCAGAAGGACATTAAGTGACCTCGTTTTGTTGTAGAGCTTGCATATGAATAAACCACGCCAGATTTTTTAAAACATATTTTGAATTTGCAATAGTCAACACATTACCTTTAAGAGATTCGTCAAAAGCCCATATAATAATATGTCAATTTCATGTTCCTATATATATGTTATCACCTGTCACCCAAAGATTCAATGTAAAAAAAAAAAAAAAGAAAAAAAAAAAGGTAATTAAAAAAATTTGATCTGATGTTATTGTATCGAATGTGACACTAAAATACACTTTCTTGGTCTCCAGGCTAGGATCAAAGTGTAGTATGTGTTTTGTCCAAGGATGAAAAAAATATTCCAAGATATACATTTGTACCAGACGTCTATAGAATGGAAATATGTTACAATCTCCTATAGTTTTCGAGATAGCTAAATATAATTTGAAACTTTATTAATCAGAGTTCTTGGTCTTTAGGCTGTTTCATGTTTATTCCCTATTCCCTCGTCAATAAAATGTTATTACTGTAAATAATTCAAAACTTTTGCAAATTTGGGTTTATCTTAAGTAGAACAGCCCTTGGAGTGAATGTGGTATCGTGGTAACAGATATTTCTAGTTAAGAACAGGATAGACAATTTTAAGTATTTGAGACCAAGGATGATCAACAAAACCCATTATCTCCACACTTTTGAATAGTCGTGTGCCTAATTTATTCATAATGTATTTTTATATTTTGTGCAAATAAATATTTCAAAGTGTAGTATTTGTCCTGTCCAAAGATGATATAATATTGCAGGATATTCATTAATCAAATAAGTATGTTTCAGTATGAACAAAGGTGTTGCAATAATATCATGGCATCTGTGTTCATATTGGATGTCCATAGAATGGAAATATGTTAAGTTGCTACAATGGATACAATTGTGAAATTTCCATGTCATGCTAGTCCTTTTAATTAAAGGTCTCAAGAAATAGAAATACTGAGGTTTATATTTGTGATGAAGATATCCCTATATAAAATAAGTTGAAATTTAAAACATGCCTTTTGTTAAAAATAAAATACAAATTATCTACATCACTATATTCTATGCAGTTATAAAAATCTTGTGTTTTTATATAAGGTAGACATGATCATTTTAAATCATAATCACATCCACTGAATTAATATCAGAAGACTTTGATTAATTAAACATAGAAGTGGCAAAGTTTAAATTGACAACTTTATTTTATTGCAGATTTGGCAACTATCGGTAATTTTAAGTTCAGTTTGGTTTGACAATTCATCAAAGACTGACACCTAAGCACCATTTACAATTGCAAATGATATGATCAATTTACTGAAAGAAATATATGATGAATGAATAATTTTATAAAATGGAGCTATCGATTGGTCACCTAATTCATGTGATTTAACACAATTGATTATTTTCTTTGGGTATATGTAAAGTCCCATGCCAACACTGATAAACCAGACACAAAAGACCACATTTGATGTGTTATTGCCAAAATACAGCCTAATTTAATGCATAGAATCTGTGAACTTCAAAATTATGCCACATAAGCGCAGGACCATATGCCTGACATTGAATTTAAATTATAAATACCAAAAATTAATCTTCGGATTAAACTACATATTTGTATAATAAAAATATTTTTCTGCGATTTATTTTAATTTAAAGTTTGCCATCTCTAAAAAAAAAAAAAAAAAAAAAAAAAAAACACTATATATGCTCCTTACGTTTTTTTTTTAATTGAACTATTAAAACTATAATGTTTGTACATGATAATTAGACATAAAATAATACATTTCAAGTAAAAACATTAATACATAATTACGTGTCATGTCGAAATTAGAATTCCAAAAAATGATTGGGTAGAAAGATGATTTTTTTTATTATTATTATTTAGGTTCACCCCTAACGAGGCATATCGTCACTTGGACATATGAGACTACTATTTGAGACCATGCCTAGGAAAGATTAACAAGATGTTGGTTTACATTACATTTAAACTTCTGCAGATTAGTACAGTCAAGAAAGATGGTAGTAGGAAAGGAATTCCAAAGTCTACCTGTTTGGGGGAAGAAACTATTAGAATAGAAAGCTTTCTGGCATTTTGGGACCTCAACAATGATGGGGTGAGATTTTGTTGTTAAGTGTGTTTGCTGGGAATATGTACATCGAAGGGGCACGAGTGCAACGAGTTCATCAGAGCACATTCCATTAAAATATTTGTAAAACAGGCACACAGAGATGCAGCATTGTGGCAATGGGACAGGGGTTGGCGCTTAATAAACAAAGTGGAATCTATTAGATCCCAAACTCTTTTGAACCCTATTCAAGAGGGAGAGATTGGTAGTAGATGCACCAGCCCAGATGTGGTAACAATATTCTATGCATGGGCGAATAGTGGCCTTGCAGAGGTACAGGATACTCTCAGGTGTGAGTAGTCTTTTAACTCAATAGAGGGTTGGTTGGCTGTTTTTGTTTTACGGCATATCAAGCCTTTTCGGGTTATTTAATGCCGAATCCAAAGATTTTGAAGAATTTTTTTTTAATAGAATATATTTGTTGTTTTCAAATCAGTTTCTATTTAACCCATTGTTGGGACCCTAACAGGTACTACCACTCTGGGTCAGAGTGGACCTGGGAGCAATGGTAATTAAAGGGTGGCTCCACACTCCCCAAAGCCCGCAAGCTGGGGCCTCACCACTGCATATAGTTTAAGGTCATATCCAGGACCATCGATAGAGGGAACCCACCTTCTTTGCAGCAACTTTCGCAATGTCCTTGATGTATTTGTTCCAGTTCATATTGTCCGCAAGTGTTACAAGAAAAAAAATTTATCAAATAATCTAGTTTTAGCGATTTAGTCTATTCTGTATGATAAACCGACTTATCTCCCTTGTTTTCACTTAACTTACACTATTTCAAGTTAGAAAATGGTGGATCACTAATAATTTTTTTTCTATTTTTTTTTTTTGTAAAAATATATTTCTAACAGATCTTCTACTTGGTCATTTTTTTGTAATTTTTGAGATTCTTACTAATTTCGACACAACATGTAATTATGTGAGAGTGTTTTTACTTAAAATGCATTTAAAAAGTTTTTAAATATTCAATTATAATGCACAAACTCCAAGACTATATCACATGTTTAATAGCATATATTTCTTAAAATGAATAATACAAACTTCCAGAGTTTGCATGAAAAGTTGAAGAATAAGATTTAATAGCAAATACATAAGAAACTCGTAATGTATGTATTCTTATTAAAAAACAATTTAAATATCCCCCCCCCCCATCAAAAAAAATATAATAAAGAGGCAAAGTGGAAAACTGAATTTTGACGAATTTTGTTTGATGTGAACTTTCTTATAAAAATAGTTTGCATTATTCAAATTATTATTCTTATCTTGACTATTATAATCACAGCATTTCACTCGATGTAACCTTCCATTTTATTCAGGTGCATCTTTCTAAAATTGTGAACCTGGATTGAATTCCAAACTGGATCCTTTATTTAATCTGCTGAAGTAGACTGTTCTCATTCTGTCAGTCATAACTGGGCAGACGTGTTAATTTTAACTGTCTTAATTATTAATGATTGTAGTAAGGATTGAACTTTAGCATCTAGAAGTCCGTCACATGGAACTGATTGTTGACCAATGCTCTTACCCATTATGCCATATGGACACAATACATTCACATTGGGTATTCTGGAGGTTGAAGGTTCAATTTTTACCACAGGCGATCTGTACTTGCATATAAAAGGCACTTGCTGTGTGTGTGTGTGCATGCGAAGTTTGTTTTCTATGGGCTCCAAAATGGCTGGGCCGATTTTTATGAAATTTCACACAAATATACTTTATGTATCTGGCAGTATTCAGAGATAGGTTTTGTATCGGAATATCTTTGATAAGCATTGATTATCATTAAATAATCAAATTTTACTCAATTTCCACTACTACCGATCACAATACTGGTGTCTCACTAACCCCCTTACACTCATTAACCTCAAGTGACCTTCAGACCCTTGTAAACAAAAAACAAAAAAAAATCTTTCACTGGTCTTCATGAATGATAAATATTGATAAAATGGATTATTCAATATGACAGCTTTTATTTTTATTTTTAGAAAAAAGGTCCCGAAAAGAAATAGAGCTTAAAAAAAACTGAGGCATGGCAGAATAATGATAATTATAATAAAATTCTCATGCAAATGTGGACAGCCTCAAAATAAGTAAAAATGGAAGGTATAAAAAAAGAAAAAAAATATTGCAAAAGGTGAAATTTCAGGCCCGAGCAAAAATACAAATGTTTGCATAAAGATTATAGCATTATAAAAAAAAAAAAAAAAAAAAAACTGTAAAGTATTTCCTTTCAGATATGTCACCAGTTTATAATATTGAAATTTCCTATGAAAACTACAAAATACAATTCCTATGATTCTTTTTCCGAATAATAAATACTGAAAAAGTTGGATAAAATTGAATCCCTCCTCAGAAAAAAAAAAGAAAATGATAGAGCAAATTATAATAGTATAATAATAATTGGTGCAGTCAGAAAAACATTCCAGATTTTGAAGAACGAAACTTAGTCACATCTTTGAAAACATTACCTAAATTTGATTTTATAAAACTGAACCTTTTTTTTATTATTATTAAAAGTATTTTTTTTTCTGAGATAACACATCCATAGAAGAAGACTTAGTGTTTTTTTTTTTTAAATATTTTGTTGTTGTTGATGTGATCAAGGTTCTCTCTTCATAATTTGTGCCAACCATGCAAATCGATTCAGACTTCACACTAAGTGTCAACAACATCTCTCTCTCTCTTCATGAGGGACCAATATCAACAACAAAACAAAGAGAAAAAAAAAGCAATAAAAAACACTAAGTCTTCTATGTATATGTTGTTTTTACAACAAAGTCTCAGAAAAATAACAAAAAACGATTTTAATCATTTAATTAAAAAATATATAACACTATTCGGGTTTTCTAAAATTTTAAATTAAATTCTAGATTTTAGCGTTTTTATGACAACTTATTGTATGTATATCATAAAAATTAGTTTAGTGTGCTTACACAAAAGCATTTACTGGTTTTGTTCAAAATCCGTTGATAAATAAATAAAAAAAACATAACTGTTTAGGATTTTGTCAGATTGCCTACAGTGACAAAATAAATACAGAAAAATAAAGTAGAAAATATAAAAGGTAAACGAAGCACAAATTAACTAATTCCAGATGAATAACAATATAAGGTAACTTGTATTCAATATACTCTTTTAGTATTTGTCATCTTTGTTCTTTGCATCGGTTTATCTTCAATTCATTGTATATTATGCAATGCAATTCATTCCTATAATGTAAAATGTATACGTTAAAATTTTACTTTCCCCATCTACACCCAACTTAATCAATGGGAAAGTTGTATGCAACAACCAGCTGTCACCAAATGAAAATGTTTATGCATTGACAGTTTGTGACCAAATGAAAAAAGTTGTATGTATCGACCGTTTCCGACCACACGGGAAAAGTTGTATGCATCGACCGTTTCCGACCACACGGGAAAAGTTGTATGCATCGACCGTTTCCGACCACACGGGAAAAGTTGTATGCATCGACCGTTTCCGACCACACGGGAAAAGTTGTATGCATCGACCGTTTCCGACCACACGGGAAAAGTTGTATGCATCGACCGTTTCCGACCACACGGGAAAAGTTGTATGCATCGACCGTTTCCGACCACACGGGAAAAGTTGTATGCATCGACCGTTTCCGACCACACGGGAAAAGTTGTATGCATCGACCGTTTCCGACCAAACGGGAAAAGTTGTATGCATCGACCGTTTCCAACCAAACGGGAAAAGTTGTATGCATCGACCGTTTCCGACCAAACGGGAAAAGTTGTATGCATCGACCGTTTCCAACCAAACGGGAAAAGTTGTATGCATCGACCGTTTCCAACCAAACGGGAAAAGTTGTATGCATCGACCGTTTCCAACCAAACGGGAAAAGTTGTATGCATCGACCGTTTCCAACCAAACGGGAAAAGTTGTATGCATCGACCGTTTCCAACCAAACGGGAAAAGTTGTATGCATCGACCGTTTCCAACCAAACGGGAAAAGTTGTATGCATCGACCGTTTCCAACCAAACGGGAAAAGTTGTATGCATCGACCGTTTCCAACCAAACGGGAAAAGTTGTATGCATCGACCGTTTCCAACCAAACGGGAAAAGTTGTATGCATCGACCGTTTCCAACCAAACGCGAAAAGTTGTATGCATCGACCGTTTCCAACCAAACGCGAAAAGTTGTATGCATCGACCGTTTCCAACCAAACGGGAAAAGTTGTATACATCGACCGTTTCCAACCAAACGGGAAAAGTTGTATGCATCGACCGTTTCCAACCAAACGCGAAAAGTTGTATGCATCGACCGTTTCCAACCAAACGCGAAAAGTTGTATGCATCGACCGTTTCCAAAAAGAGAGTAATAATGAAAATATGTCACTTAAGACATTAAAATTACTTGTAATTTAACATTATTAAATATTTTGTTTTAACCTGTGAAAAATCAATGCAAAGAAATAAACATATTTGATTTTAAAAGTTAGAAAAAAAAAAAAAAAAAAAAACTGACAATTTCTTTACTATTTAAAAAAAAAAAAAAAAAAAAAAAAAAATGGAATATATTTTTAGAAAATTGAAATGGAAGAATATGGCATTCACGTACAAGCATCTTTTAAGAAAGTTGTTCAATCAAAACAAAAAAGACATGAACTTACCTTCATCTTCAGAATCGGATAGCATTGCTTCTTGCATGGTTTCAGGTGCTACCACTCTGTATTTGTCTTCACTGGTTGGCAAAGTCTCCGTCACCTCTGTAATAGTTTTTAGAGTATCAACCACCGAAATGTAGCCCAGACGTTGAGCAATGGACAGAGCAGTTTGGCCATTCTGAGAAAAATAAATAATAATGTGTGTTATACATTAAACTGATTTTTTATGTTATTGTTTGCATGGGTAATATTTCTAAATAATTTATAAACAAATACCACAAATTGAAAAAAAGTAGACTCTTATAAGATATAAACCTGTGTCTCAGAAAAGGGACCACTTAACATGGGCAGTGTCTTGGACCACCTGACTTAAACCATACATTCAAAGAAAGTCAGAATTGTGCAAATAAAAAATCACTAAAGCTTTGCGGCAAATTTTTGCTGATATTTTTACGAACAATGTAACCACATCTCCCTGACACATTAGTCAGCAAAATATAATGAGCTTCATTCTGTTTTCTTTTTTGGCATAAGTAATATTACTAAACAAAATATTTTGTCCATAGGGCTGGATGTAAACAAAGAATATCACAAAGTGAGATTTATACAGAGTTGGAGATGTTTTACTGCAGTATCCTTTGATCCATGGACCAAATAAATCATTTGTTTAGTAATATTACTACCATAAACAGCATTTACAGAAAAAAAACATTTTTTATGGAAATCGCTCAAGATGAAGCATGAAACGGCTTGATGTAAAAAGAACAAAAGATGATTATCGCAAAGACAGGAGATGCTTATTGGTTTGAGTCTTGAAAAGACCAAAGCTATAGATATGGAAGAAAACAGTCAGTGGGAAGATAGTTCCACAAGCCGACACTTCAAAAGATACTGGAATAGGAAGTTGTATTGCATTGATGGATCAAAATAGCGAATTGTATAATTTTATTCATAGGTAATTGTTATTTTTAGTTTGCTAGAATTGCATTTTTTATTGTAAATATAAACTGTTCATTAAAACTGTGAAATTAGTGGAACAAAATGAGAAGTCTAGAAAGTTCTTTAGTATTTCATGTGATTAAAGGAAAAATATAGATTGAAAACATGTTTTTGTGGACTATTTTCTCTTGATGTAAACACACAAGTAAGCACTGAGTAATTGGCCCATTGATTAATAGAATTGTTTGTAGTATGAATACAGTTTGTTGGACTAGTTCATCAAGGATGAAGGAGACATTAAGTACTTGAAGCAGCAGGTCCAGTTTACAGGAAAAGACCAAGAAAAACATGAGGAAACAAGGAGAACGGAATTGGGAGAAAGAAGGATAAATAAAGACATGACCAGAGATAGGTTAGTTTTGACGTCAATTTTTAAAAAGATGTCCAATGCATGCAAGCATGTAAAATGGACGTTAAACTAATGATGAGGATTTTTAATGTTCAGGGAAGAATATATGTTGGTTCTCTTCCAACTCACCAGCCACATAGAACGGGGTACATTACATTTTGTGAACTTTATTATTGTCAGTCTTTTATCTCTTTCCGGTTCAGCCAAGTTAAAAAGTTCATTTTTATTAAATAACAATATCATTGTCTACTCTTTCCTTTTCCCATCAAAAGACATTTCATTTAACCGTTTTTTTTTAATTGAAATCGCTCCAGACAAAGCATGAAGCCACTTGATGTAAAGAGCTAAAAACAAAGCAAAAAAATACTATTTCAAGGTCGACAACAGTAAGTGCAGTATGACTAGATTTCAACCCAGAAAACGGCAATTTTCCCTTCTTTGTCAGAAACATCACTTCTAGAATGTGAGGACTAAAGGACAAAATAAGGGAAGCAAGAGTTACGAGGATATTGGAAGTAAAACCTAAGATCCACTTTTTACTTTCAGTGCGATCACTGGAAACTAAGAACGTTCCAAGACTGTAGTATCACACAATAAACAAATAAAATGCATCAAAACAATTAAAAATACATATAAAATAACTTTCCTTTTTACTTACATTGGTAACTGCGTTGGGAGATGCTTTGTTTTTCAACAGCAAGTTTATAACCATCACATGGCCTTGCTGAGCAGCTTGATGTAAAGGTGTATATCCCAACTGAAAAAAACAAAGAAAGAAAAAATTAAACACTTTTTTTTTTTTTAATGAATAAAATTAAAATAGATAAACTGTATTAAGAGTTACTGAAAGTCAATTTTTTTTTTCTATGACTTCAAAAAAAGAAAAAAAAATCTCAAAATATATAATTTACTTATCTTTTTATTTGTCTATAAAAATAAAATAATTAAAGTACTTGGGTTAAATAAATAACTAAATGGTGTATAAATTAAACAAATATATTAGTAAGTTTTTTTTTTTTAAATGAGTTAAGGTAGACAGTTATGCAAAATTGATAATGGCACTATGAAATATTTAGGCAAGAAGAAAAGTGTAATGTAGACTATTAAAACTAAGTATTAGTATCAATATGACCAAGCAAAGAAAATAGCATCATTATTCAGACTGCTAAAACAAGGCATTAGTATAAATATAATTAATTGAGAAGTATTGTATTAGGTCAACTAAAAGTATTAGTATCAATAAAACTAGGAAAGAATAATATTTTTGGTATGGTATATTCAAGTTATCTCCCCTGAATTATACTGGCAATGAGTGAGAATGACTCTTCAATTTTGAAGTATGAAAAGAACTCTCATGAACAGTATATTGAAAATTGATATAATGAATATGAGTAAATCTGGGTTCTTCCTCTTTACAAGAATATGATTGGCTGGTTATGCCATAAATACTGACTGATAAAGACACCTGGGACAGGCGTCAAAAGGTACACCACAAACTTCATGCTAGGAATTCCAGCTTCGACCATGAACACTTGTTCAGTAAGATAAATCACCAGATTATTACTCAAAACTGTAGCAGAACCGACTCAGCTACTTCAAACAATTATATCTTTTGTAGGATGTATCAAAAATTGAAGCATGATCTCGTTCTGCCTTGAGCTCCAAGCTTACTAAATGTGTCTGATCCAACTTTTCATGTTTACACTGTTTTATGTCATGTCATCAGATTTAGCATCCGAATAATTGAGACAAAATTTCCAAACAAATGGTCATTTCAGCATGACTTTTCTTCTACTGGTACGATAACATTCGTACACAAAATATTGCAAAGTAAGTTGTATTCTATTTTACATGCCCACCACATTCCCCATGTCAAATCTGGTAACACATGTCCATTTTGATTTTAATTAGAATTTTTTAACAGACTTTTAGGTAGGCATTATATCTGTTTATGAGCACTAAGTTACTGAGAATGTATGTATGTATGTATGTATGTATGTATGTATGTATGTATGTATGTATGTGTGTGTGTATGAGAGAGAGAGAAAGAGAGAGAGAGAGAGAGAGTGAGTGAGATTTCATTTGTTTATGATATTTTTTGAACAAATTCAATTATTTATATTGAAGAACATTTTAACTTGATGCTAGTTGGGAATAATTTTCTCTTCATCAATGTGATGCTCCAGATGGGGAGAGACATATATATTTAAGAAATCTAAAATCCAGTTTATAATTAAAATTTCAAATTGTATATATATATATGTGTGTGTGTAAATGCAGCCATCTCTTTTACATTGTTTATTCATTACTTTCTTTCCTATTCATTTCTGACTATTGTGTATTCAAAGAAAACGCATTCAACATGATGGTATCCATTATGGCAAAAGGTGTCCATTATGTGCACTACTATAAAAAATGGAATGTCTAGTATTCATGTTTTATAGTATTAACAAGTAGGCCACTAAAATTAAGTATTAATAGTAACATGACTAGGAAAGAACAGTATTATGGAGATTACTAAAACTACGTATTAGTATCAATATGACTAGAGGAGAAGAAGGGTATTATTAAGCAGACTACAAAAATACAGTATTAGTACATGATTAAACACATTAAAGATATATGACTAAGGATACTAACAGTGTCGGCACTAGACTACCCTCAGGTCCACCCGTCCTCCTCAATCCATGATACGAGCTCTCACGAAAAAACTACACTTTACAAATAAATCAATGTGTACATTTTTTAATTATCAAAAAACCATAGAATTATGAAATTTTCAATATATATATATATATATGTGTGTGTGTGTGTGTGTGTTTGTCTGAGAAGTTGTTTAGTAGTTTTCTCTATTCAAAGAAACACATGTAAGATCTACTACATAAAAAAAAACAAATAAAAACTTATGTTAATTAAACATCTTTTAACTAATGATTTACACACACACACACACACACACCATTTATAGACAATCGTTTTTATAATAGCGATTTTCCAAAAATTGGGAATTCAACAGAATTTAATTGTGGGTAAGATGCATGGACATCTACAGTAACAAGGTATTTTGTTTTAAATATTGTTACTGTCAAAAGTGACTATATAAAGGTTTTTCAACCCTATTTTAAGTATTAGTACAAAAATAAAACTAATGTGCCTTCTAAAGCTTTTTTAGTAGACAGGACCTTGTCATGTAAGTGGGAAAAAAGTGAACGTTGATAGCACTGGTTTTGTATACAAATAATGAGATCCGATGATAAGGAAAGTCTTTTTCAGATAAGATAAAAAAAATGATAAAGTAATTTAATTGTTTAATGTTACACATGGAAAATAATTAATACACGAAATGGAGATATTAATCTCCAAAATATATCCCAGAATGCAATACATGATTTTTTTTATTAGTCTATAAATTTTGGGTAGGAAATGTAAATAAGTCAATTATCTATTCAATTGCTATTTATCTCCCTATAACTGCGGAAAGATGTGGCACAAGGCTGGAAAGTGGGGATTGAAAAACTAGCACACAAGAGGCAGACGTGTTCTGGACCAGGAAAAAAATGCTTGGACAACTCTTAACATTCCCCAGTAAGAATGTCTCAGGCTCTTAGCAATAATCTAACTTTATCTCAAAGAGAAAAGGCAATGCCTAGGAGGGTGAACCTTGTAATAAAAGTTAAAAGTTACATTTTGAAATCAGTACAAATCAAAAGATGACTATATATTTCATAGCTAAACTTTATAATTAATCCATGAAAACATTTGCTATTGTTTTTATTTCTTAATTCTGATTTTAAGTCTACAAAACAAATAATATTGCCTTTAATTATTAAATTACATACAAAAATAATTTACCCTATAGCCCTACATTTATTTTAATTTTAGAAAGTTAACAGAAAAAAAAACTATTTTAAAAGAAATATAATTGTTTAGCAATTGTTTATTTATGAATTTATTTTCATTTATCAAGTGTTTATAGCAATTATAAATATAATTATAATCAAGAAATATGTCAAAATATTAAAATAGAAGTACAATATTTTCTTAAAGAAAAAGAAACTATTATTTTGCAATGTTACATGGTTTATAGTATTTAAAATTTTTAAATGCAATAAAAAGGGAGGTAATTGTGATTTCAAATTTCTTAGCAAATACAAAATGCATATTGTTCATAAATACATAAAAGTATTCAAAGTTACGAGATATGCATCTGCACAGATTTTCTTTTTATAAAAAAAAAAAAAAATAAAAAATAAATACTAGCATATCTTTTACTCAATCATTTTTTTGTAATTGTTTTAATTTTTATTAATTTCAATGTGACATGGTTATGTGATGGTGTTTTTCCGTATTCTGCATTTTTGAATTTTACCGTCATTGGATATTTTACCCTTCACCAGACTATCCATTCACGTGAAATCACTTTTTTTATTCATCCTATTCCCTTTGCTTCACTTTTTGTTAAATAAGATCCGACTTCACTTTTTAAAAATAAAAATAAGATCTGCTTCACTTTTTGTTAAATAAGATCTGACTTACTTGTAGTTTCATTAAATACTTTTGCAAGCAAAATCCGATCCCGCATTTTGCTAAATCCTACCCTCTGATGAGAAGGAAAGTATTTCTTCAAAACTCCGCGGATTAAAAACTATCCACTTATTTAGTGTTTCCTTTTTAAAATTAAATATGTTTTTAACTCTTTTTCAAAGTGTTTTTTAAACATGTTTTATTAACTACTTGTTCTTTATATATATATATATATATAAAGAATATTAGATATTCAATTATAATACCCCAGACTGCTGGACTTTGAAATTCCCTCCCTATTTCTCTAACTGTGCTAACATGCAAAAGTTTTAATTTAATGTCAACAGACATCTTGCTGCTCAACTTCCTCAATCCCCCGCTAAAATTTAACATTGTCTACTCAAAACAAACTCTGAGAACTTCTGCATCAATTATGGAAATTAACATTTCTAAGAATCTTAAACTTATTGCCTTATTAATATTAGCCAAACCATTCTTTCATTTTTGATACTTGAATATTAAAAATTTATAAATCGGTGTAGATTACAGGTTCACAACTTAAGGAGATAAATACAGCAATAAAAATGTTGACAGAGAGAGAGAGAGGGAGGAAGATATTTGTTAATGTATCATAAACTATGAGGTGATCAAAAACAGTTTGTGAGGTTTTTATTAGTTTATCCCAGGTTAGAATGTTTAGTAGTACCTATTTCAAGATGGCCTATTCAAGGCATCCTCAATTGGTCCTCATGCATCCCAGCACTATACGATACTCAAAATACAGCCTCTGCATAGTGAATGACAGACTGTACATGGCAAAGTACCACATCCTTAATACTTTCAATATATACGAGTTATATGGTAGATCTAGAGGAGTAGACTTTGAACAGATATTGGTACTAGTCAAAAGTTCTTCCTCCCAAGGCAAAAAAAAAAAAAAAAAATTAAGAAAAACTTTATGGCGCATGCACTTGTAACGAAAAAAAAACATATCGTACACCAAAAATCATGTAAACTGATCAAATATTTTTATAAAGAAAATAATTTTTAAGTGAGAACGGCTTTTTAAAATCTCACAAAAGTTTGAATTATTTAGAATTATCTCCCTTATCCTGTAAAAATGCTTGCTGTATACTTATCCAGCCATGAAGATGCCTCATGCAAATATTTCAGTATATCTTGCTAAACTCTGCAGGTGATGACAATAGATTAAACGACTCTTAGTCTCAAGGCCGTGATCAGCGACAGAATTTTGTTTGGTTGTTTTGTTTTCTGGCATATCATGCATATTTCAGGTTATTTAATGTTGAATCTAGTAATTGCGTAAAATAGGTTTTATGCTTAAAATTGTTTATATTTTCCAATATTTATTAATATTGTTGGATTTGATTCTTTTGTTTTACGGCACATCACCCCTTTTTCGGTTTCAATAATTTTAGCAAACATTTTTATGCTTCAAGTTCTTTATATCTTCAAATATTTATTCATGGTGTTTAGTTTGGTTGTTTTGCCTTTGCAGAACATGATTGATGTTATTGTTTTTTCCTTTCCCTTTGCAAAACTCAATGTTTAGTGCCTTTAAGATAGAAAGCCAATATTGTTAGATATCCTAATCTGGTTGGTAGCACCAGAGCGGAATTTGGTTCTCAAGTATGTGATAAAGCTTTCCAAAGTATGCACATCCGCCTTTACCCTTCCTACTCTATACTAGTGATTAGATTAAACTGTTTATCTTGTGCACATTTGGTTTTTAATGCAGTGTAGGTGCAGGTATATATTTCAACCTTTAGTGCTAAACTCAAATGCAAGCATCCGATGTGTTGAAAGCAGGTTAGACCCAATATCAATCCTTAATTATTGTAAACACTTACATTTACAAAACAGATTTTCAATCGACTTGATTTCAGTTGAAGACACCTCTCACCTTGAACCTTTTTGCTTTTTTTTTTTTTTTTTTTTTTTTTTTTTTTTTAACAGTTCTTAATATCCTCTCCACAAAATGCTGTACACAATCTCAGGATTGTTCATAATGTTTTTCGTCCTAGTTTAAATTCATAAAGTTGATAGATTCTTGCAATCATCTGGAAATTTATTGGTAAGAAAATTTTCAAAAGCTAAATTTACCAAACAATTAGATTTTGTTTCTCTAATAAAGCAATATATATTTAGGAATAAATGACTTTATATGTTAAAAATAGTTTACTGATGAAAAACATTTGAAGAATTAACTGGATTAAATCATGATAAAAGGACTTAATGTATGTGTGTGTGTGAGCATATCTCTTTAAAAACAAAAGGCTGACAAAAGGGATAACATTGGAAACACCACAAACCGTTTTATTAGTTAACTGATACATGTATACAAACTTCTGTTGAGACTGATATAAGTAAATCATAGATAAGTAATAAATCAACAGGATCAAATGAAAAAAATTAAATACAAATTAAAAATAAAATATAACTTCTCTTATCTGGAACCCCTAAGATCACAGACTTAATAAATTAAATAAACGTATGTACATGTATAAAAAATTATAAATATTTATTGAAAAAAAAAAAAAAAATAGTTATAAACACCTTTAAGAAGATAAAAGTTGAGCCCTATTTAGTGAACTGAGAATAAAACGGCTAATTAGCATACATGTATCATTCTAAACCTCATGCTTATGGCAGTTGATTATGACAAGCTCACTTACACAGCTACATAAGTATTTTAATTAACTTCCATTAAAAAAATTAAGTAGCCAAGGGAAAAAGGGTTAACCCTCAAAGCCAAGGTTGACTTTTTGACTGGGTTTGAACCTGTCACCAGTAGTAATTATCATTTCCTGCACTGATGATTGCGTAAGCATGAAATACTAGTGTCTGTAGGTATGAAAAATTAATTATATATATATATATATACATATATATATATATATATGGGGGGGGTGAACCAAAAGTAGGTGGACAGCCAAAAACATTTCTTTAGAGATCACATACAGCTATATGTAATAAGACCATTATATTAATGGAAATTGTATATAATTGTCTTATTACATATAGTTGTCGTATATGCAATCTCTAAAATATTTCTTACCGTCCACCTACTTTTGACTCACCATATATATATATAAGTTCTGTAGTAGTCAAACTCCAGTATTTTTTTTGCTTAATGGATATTACAATTTGATGATGTGAAATTTCTAATATATAATTCCAGGACTATTACAAACTGATTTTGTTTGCAATAAAGCTAAAAGAAACTGAAGCAAATTAGTTTTTATTTATAATTTTACAGCCATTTCATCACCGATGCTATACAATCAAAGTTATAAGGGAAATTTTTTTTCAATAGAAAAATGAATTCCCACCAGAAATTAATTTGTGTTTGTGTATAGAATGAGGTGATAAGAATATTAACACAAAAACATTTGAACTGTTCATGAGTCACAATTCCCACATCCTGTTTTGATCACCCCCCCCCCTACGATTGACGACTTTTCCATTCTCTGTATGAAACCACTTTCAAATAAATAAAATTCCTTCTTATGAGGTTGAAATATTGGAAACACTATAACTATTATGTTTTTGCGTTGATATTTCTAAACAGTCTGTTTTCTCATTTATTACTCCATTCCATACACACACACACCAATTCATATAAAGATGTATTATTTGTATTTATACCTATATTTATAAAATGTTTAATATCAGTGATAAAACATATGTTAAGATCAATACAAGTTATTCACGATAAATTTGATAATTGTATATATTAATTCATTTTAGAACCATTTGAAGTATTTAAAGCAAAATGCAATGGATAGCAGTTTCTGTGTACATTTGATGGTTTAAGAGCTAGAGACGATTAATGATTAGAAAACACTGGAATGATGGAAGAGAATAGCTTGCACCATAATGTACCAGATTAAAAAATTTGGAAATCTTAATGGCAACTCAGTACTCCTTGAATATCTTTAAGGCCCCAAGATGTGAGCTGGAGAATTATGACAGATGTGGAACCAGTGGCTAACAGGAAGGATCATAGCAAGTATTCTGATTGGATTCACACATTAAAATTTGTCAAGAAGCTGCCAGATCCAGGCAACATAATGCAGACCTTGGAGATAGTGATGGGTGTCAGAGTGGTGACTATGAAAAAAGTCCTGAACATGTATCTTTACTACTACTACTACTCATAAAAGATTCACTTACAAATACTTCGACAAGTCGGTTGACTCAGGATACTATGGTTCTTCTCAGATGAGAACTTATGCCAGGACCAGTTGCACAACAGGTGGCTAGCATACAATCCACACAAAGTCTTGTATGCCATTGAAACTGATTATCTGTGAGTGTGCTTCCAATGAAGGTCCCATCACTTCACTACACATTTTCGAAAAGGGACTCACACTAAATTCATATATTAAGTTGTTATTCACTATTGTTGAGTGTTATGTGGAGAGGGTAGCTGTGGAAAGACCATACGTATGACTACGCTCTGTGTTATGCCCTCAGAAAACATGGAAGTTGTTATATAAGAACTCATACTTCACATACCCCAAGATCTGCCAGCTCAACTAGCCTGAATGATATTTCATGGACTACTATATGTAGAACAAAGTTAAGAAAAACAACTATGCTACCCTATTCATTTTTATTTTTAATTCATAAATCTTGCTTTGTATAAAAACTCTTCTTTTTTTTTTTTTCAATTTTTTTCAATTAAATGTAAAAAATATTTTTTCTGTTTAGAAAAATAAATACATAAGAGTTTTACAACTTGACAGCTAACGATTACAAAATTGCATTAAATGTAAATCAGAATTCTATTTCAAGATGAAAATTATTTTCGACTAAACTTTGGGGGGAAAAAAAGAAAGAAAAAAATTGTGCTTATCTGGAATTACACTTATTAAAAAAAAATATACAGAAAAACCTTTACAATGTACTTGTCATAGAACGAAGATGTCATATTCCAAAAATCATATAAATTAATCAAGTAGTTTTTTTTTGTTTTTTTAATTAAGAAAATCAAACTTTATGACTAAGCCAGATGTAGGATTTTTGATTGGCCATATTTTTTAATCCAGTATATATAAGGAGGAAACAAATCGAAAGTATTGAGATGAAAATCAACTTTATAAGAAATATATTTTAGTAATAAAATCACTAAAAGTCATAAAGTTTTATTTTCTTAGTTAAATAAATAACTAGTTGATCAATTGACGTGATTTTTTTAATATGACATGACAAATACATACATAAAGATTTCTCAGCATTATTATTTTTTTTAAATAAGAGTAATTCTAGATACGAACCAAAAATTCAATTAGGTATATATTATTCAATGAAACCCTTTTTTTATTATTATTATTAATTTCAATTTTGTCAAAACTAAAACCAATAACTTAAGTTTATCAAAATTGCATGCATGTATAAAACAAAACAAATGACATAGTTAAAAACAAACAAACAAAACAGCACAGTTAAAAAAACACAAAACAAAAATAAAACTAAACCAACAAGGAAAGTAATGCCTTCTATTATAGATAACACAGAGTAGGTATAGCTAATATACATTACAAATACAAGTTATGGTTTTAGTCTTTTCAACCTTATTGATAGTGGCCCTGAGTAGGTTTCAAAGACGAAACTGCAACTTATCAATGTAAATCATATATATGTAACTATTTTAATATTTAGCATTATTGTAATGGATATATACAAAAATTTATTCACTAGTAATAACGTTAAACTCTCTCTCTCTCATACATACATACATACATACACAAACAAAGTAGGAATAAAGAATTCGGATAAATTCTTTATATAGGGACTTATCAGGATGTAAGAAGCTCAACATTTGAGGGTAGAGCATATCATAATAAATTCAAGACAATAAAATAAAATAAATATAGATATATGGAGATTTATTTGCCAGTTCAATAAGGAAAACACATCATATAAAAAATTTTACCCTGTTAACTAGCTTTTTTCTCCTCTTCGGATAAGAAGCAGTAGGCTTCGAAATGCCATGGTATAAAGAGTTTCTTTAATATTTTTTGTAAGATTCCTTTTTCCTTACTGAACAAATAAATCTATATACACCTATATTTATTATATATCATCAAATATAAGGGAACACAAATTTCACAACTTCACCAAAAAAACTATTTTTTTTTTATTGGCATACACGTTCTTTTACCCTACTAACAAGATATCTAATGTTTAAAAAAGATTAGGCATTTAATTTTTCTTAATAAGGCCATCCTCAGTGCTGCTAAATGAAAAAATAAATAAATAAAATTAAAAAAATAATGAAAAAGCCCCATAAAAAAATAATAATAAATACCTAATACATTTTGAACATTACAGACATCTTAATAGTAGGCTGAAACAAGTGTATGGAAATTTAAAAAAAAAAAAAAAAAATATTTTAATGAATTTGTGAGAATTGTGTTCCCTTACATTTGATATATTAAAATGCTTTTACTAGTTTTAGTCTTATACTATCAAACTATTGGAAAAATGTGTTTATATATATATATTATATATACACACACACAAACATCATATTCAATTAATGGGTTTATTTTAGTAGATGTAAACTTATGCCAAAAAAGTTAACATTTTAATGGACATATACAAAATTCTATCAGTGAATTATAAAATTGTTACGCTGGGCATTTAATTGAAAGAATATCCTAAGCAAAAGCAGAAACATTTATGTTTGTATTTTTTTTATTCATGCAACTGGAAGCAAACCAAAATTGAGCAGAAAATAAACAGAGGATTCTGAAGAAAATATGAAAAGGAAAAAACACCATAAAAAGCTAAGAAATAATGGAGGGAGAGCAGGCAGAAAAGCCTTCACTTGGGGGAGAAATTAGCAGAAAAATAAAAGAACAAGGTAGAGAGAACAGTGTAACCATAAAAACAGCTTTCAAAAAAGTATGGGGAACTTGAAAGAAACAAAAAATATGGACAAATTAAGCAGTTTGGATACTTTTTCAGAAGGCAATATTTCAATAAAATTAAAATAAGAATTGTTATTTATCTTATATGTCCTTGCCAATTAAAACATCTTTCATAAAATACATCCCCAATAGTGTAAGGTAATTACTTGATAAAACATTTTCAGTGTTTGAAGTTATTGTCAACATACTAAAAAACAAACAAAACAAAGCGAATTGCTTTATCTACTTCCTTGCTTACTGTTAGATTATGCTTTTATGGAAATGTATCAATTTGAATAAGATTTTTAAGAAATCACTTTTATAAAATTTCTATTGGTTGAATAAGTTTTAATTATTATGGTCTAAGAAATGTGGATGACTAAGCTGTCAGTTTCTATCTCTTAGGATTGAAATAGAAAGAATTTAGCAGGCACTTCCTTTTATCATCTCTTGTTATGTATTCAGTTTGCCTGAGAGATAATCTCTGATTGGGCAAGCTGAGGTTCACAGATTCCAAATCATGCACCACAAGTTGCTACTGCTGCTGTTACTGTTGTCGTACCATTGCTATTATTGCTACTGCTGCTACATGTGTGCTATGCAGAAATTCATATTTAGAGCATATCACTGAGCATCGATAAAACAGACTGTTGGATATTCATGAGTGAAACTTGGTGGACAATTCAATCATTGACTAAAATTTATTTGTACCAAACATGGTTGGATTACAGAAAGGATTGTGAATTTTATTAATGATTGCAAGAGTGAGTGGCATTTAATTTGAGTCACTCTGTATTTAAAAAAGAAACTTTTCAAATCTTATAAAGAAGATTTTGGATAAAATGTGATATTTAAAATGATAACAAATAATGGTATTATGTAATCATCAGTGGTTAAATGTTACACAAATTAAATAAACAATAATGAACAAAATATTTTAAATATCTATATAGTATGAAAAACAGGTTTTTTGTTTTTTTTTCATTTTGGTTTAAACTAATATAATCTGGATTAAATCAAATTTATTTTGTTGCTTATAATACAACAAGATGCGTAAACTTCCTTTCTTAAGAAGAAAATATATATATACAAATACGATCATGAAAATGTATTTATTATATTTTAAAATTTATTGTCAGAAAAGGATTTGGCTAAAGTCAGAAGAGCTTGGAAGAAATAAAATCCATTCCAAATAAAAATATGTTGCAAAGAAATTTCGGCAAAGTCTTTTTTTCTTTTTTTTTATATATATATGTGTGTGCAGTAGTAAAAAGTGTTTTAAAGCAAATGATTAAGATAAAAGGAAAAAAATTTTTAGCCAAAAATGAAACAAAAATCGAAAAAGAAAGAAATCCTTAAGAAATTCTAAGTTTAAAGTTACTGTTTTTAACTTGTTCACAATAATATTTTGATTAGTTTCTACATTTATAGTTTTATAAGTTAAAAAATTTAGTTTTAAACAATACCTTGTTTAAAAACAAAATATAATCACAATTAAAACAACATTTTACAGTGTTATAGATAAAACTCAGTGCATTGAAATTGATTCATATATAGGCATGCCTTTTTTTATTCTTATGACAATTCAAAATATTCATAAATGAATGCTTTGAAAATATCTAATTTAAAGGGAATATACGATGAACAATAAAATTTACATTATTTACCTTTACATCTAAAAATTCATCTATACTAGAAAAATATGATTGTAATTAAATAATTCTATCAGTGAATCATAAAATATCAATACTATATTTCTCAGTATATATAATTTTACTTGAATATAAAAAATAAAAATGTAATCAAGTAAAAATAAATCTCTGGTTCGACCATATAATACAGGATGGGGCAGAGCAACTTGCTTATTTAAATTTAATTTCAAATAAGCAAGTTGGTCTGCATGTATAAACGAAAATTATTGTGGTAATACATTTTAACATTTTCTGAAATCTATTTATTTAGAGTTTTTTTTTTCTTCTTAAGCAAATATAAGTATGAAATAGTAAGTAAACTTTCAAGGAAAAACTGATTCACATACACAACAAATCCACTGACATCATTTCATACAAGCCGGGGTAAGCCGTAGAATTTGGCAACCTAGGAACTACTTTGACATCATCAGGCTCTTCTTTGTTTGGTTTGAAGTATAGCTCAAAGTCATCTTTCAGGAAGGGGATGAGTTTATTGATGGTCTGTTGAGGTACCGACTACTATGTCAATGTCTGTTCTATAAGTTTTGTACCTGCCAAAATGCTCCTCTAAAAAAGAACTAGTTTCACCAGAGTATCACATCTTTCTGCAATCAGAAGCTCAACGATTAGGTAGTTAATGGGAAGGTCTTTATCAAATTATCGTCCAGCTAAAAGGACCCCCCATGCAAAATATAATGTCAGAGCATCCTGACTTTTGGGGCTGAAAGAGTAAGTATTGCTACTATGTCTTTCACACACCAAAGTTAAGCAACATTTAACCTGGCTAGTACCAAATGGGTGATCATCTGAGAATACCAGCCACTGTATATGGGAGGGCTGCGAAACGTCTCTGCAAATAACATAATTCAGTCCTGGACATAATTTTACCAAATACATCAGTACAACTTAATAATCCAGGCATATATAGATACAGCAGAACAACTGCCTCTGGGGTGAAAGTTTTGTTTTCAATCATATGGTAAAGCTCTTTGGAAAGAGAGTATGCAATATGTTTTTCTTTTCATTTGTTCTTTCACACAATAGTACTTGTGTTGTGTATTTATTATAGAAGGTCAGAACAACATCAGTACCGTCGGTTTCAAATCCAAACAAAACTTCTTTGTAAAATATATAAATAAATATTGTGGTCTTATTTTTTATTTTTCTTAATTGAACATTTTGCTGTGGTACTTGCCCACTATCATCTATATGTCTGTCTGTCTGTATCCTCGGAGACATATAGAGGTTGAAGACAATTCAACATAGTCGACTAACTATGGGTCCCCTTTGGATTTGAAACTAGCAGTACTAATATTGTTCTGTAAAACATATATAAATAAATATTAGTTTTTTTTTTTTTTTAAATAATCGAGCACTCTGCTTGGGTTCCCTGTCACTAACCTTAAATAAAAATATTATGGAGTTATATCAACTACACATAGCTGGGTTTTTATTTTCTCTTATTATTTCAAAGAGAACAAGCAACTTGATCACTCACATGAATCAAGCACTTAATTACAGGACAAGTTGCAAAATTACATCAATAATATAATTAGTATGAATAGGTTTTTACAATAACACCTGATAGTATTATTAGATACCGATTTTACAATTATAGAATAAAAAACGGATTGCATGGATATTGGGAGGAGTGAGATTGTTAAAAAAATTGGAACTTACTGGAAGTTATACCAATGTGATAAAAAAATAGAAATAAAAAATTGTAAAAACTTAAAAAAAAAAACAAAAAGGAAGCAATTTTTAATTTCATTTTATTGTTTTGTGAATGCAGAAATATGATTTAAATGCATTTACTTCTTTGTTTTTATAACGTTTTTGCATACTATATATAAATAAATTCTCTATATAATTAATTTTTCTATATAAATAAGTTCTTTATTTAAAGACATTTTTATACAAATAATTTTTTATAACGATATAAATACTTCAATGAATTCTTATATAAATAAATTATTCTTATATTAATAAATTTATTCTTATATAAATAAATAAATTATATAAATAAATTCAGTATTTTTATTAAACTGCAATTCAACATTCACTGTTAAAGTGACTTTTACAGGTTTTCATGTATGCTGAAAACGAGTACCACATTTAAATTTGGGGCGGACAAGTAGTTTCCTGGATATTAAAACCTTTATTATCCAATGTAATTTATTGTGTTTTCAGTGACGGTCATGTTTTTTCTCAACTGAAAAATACTAATACACATGCATGTTATGACCCCATATTAAGAATGGCAAACGCCAGTGACATTTATTAAGTAATACATTGGGACAAAATTTCTTGATATCCAGAGAACTATTTGTCTATCTCAAATTTGAATGCGATATTTGTTTACAGCATACATGAAAACCTATAAGAATTGTCAATTTAAAGGTGGGCGTTGAGTTAAAGCAAAAATTTACCACAAATTCTTATAAATAAATAAATTCTTACATAAAGACCTGAAATATATTCTTGACCATTTTTTTTTTTATATAACAGAAAAAATAGTGTGTGCATGTAATGGTGGGGTTAAATGTCATCAAATATGGTATGTAATTACAGTCTGGTACGAAACTGAGACTTTCAAAATTATTGATATTTAGAATTTATTAAATACTTATGGGAGAACCGAAAAACATTTGAACTGATCTTTCATCTTAAACATATTTAAATGTTTTCAAATAATTGTATTAAAAAAAATTAAACATGGCATACCTATACATGATCCAAATGAAAGCATACACTAAAATTAATTTATCACAATTAAAAAAAGTTTAAAAGTCAAAATCAAATGTGTATCATATGCATAAAATTGTTTATATCTTATATATTTCTCTATTTCAATAGGAGAGGAAGCTGGCAAGTCGGAGAGCTCTCAACCCCCAACCAGGGCAAAAAGCTGCCATAGTTGTTAGCATGGCGACACAGTAGCAGTCATTTGGGAAACCCCAGCGCTAGGAGCTCCACAAAATCCGGAACTTACCACAGTTAGAGGAAGCTACATAAACAGAACAATTATGCAACTATCAGCTTTGTCTATAGTGGTGTGCGGAGGAAGAAAATTCATTCATTAACTGAAACTTCTTTAAGAATGAAAATCGGACAGAACTATCCAACAAAATAAAATCAATAAAAAGGGGGAAGTAGATATTTAACACATTATGTTCTATGTAAACTTCAACAGAATATTAAAAATTTACTATGCAAAAAAAAAAAAAAAAAAAAAAAAAGAGGGAGTGTCTAAGTCAGTGTCAATTAGAAGACAAGAAAACTGGCTATTTTAAAGTCTACCAGTTTCAATTTTTTCTATGGTTTTCTGATTTTGTTTGTTTTTTTTACTTTTGTTTTAAAATATTAAAAAATTGTCCCCTATTGTTTGTTAAAAACTTTGATCAAACTTGAACTTTGATTTCTGATGCAAAAGTTCAAAGGAAAGGTGATTTTGAGAATCAAAATAATTAATAGATATAATTTTGCTTGGTTTTTGTAACAGTTTTTTTTAATTGTTCATAGAAAATTTTTTTTTTACATTGAAATGCAAGTTAAATTCTAAATCTCAAGATTAATCTTGGAACTGCCAGCATAATTAGATAATTGCTTACATTATAAACTGAGGCTTCTTTGATTTAAGCATTCCAAATTTCTATACAAATATGATCTTTGGAAAATTGTTGCGATCTTTAGTAGTATGATTTTAGTAAGAGTGAAAATAATAATAAACTAAGTCCCTCCTCCAAAACAGCCAACAGCCACAACTGATACCACCAGAAATAGTTGGGAAAAGTCGAGAAGGATTGAAGGACCAAAGAAGGGGAGCACTGACCAGATCTCCACTGGGCGAGTGCAAAGAAAACTGGTATCTTTGAGGATCCCTACTGGATGAGTACAAAGAAGAATGAGATCTTCGGGAGGCCCATTGCCACCCGAATTCCAGTGAAAACCAATGGTCAATTCCAGTGAGAAATAAATAGTAATTGGCTCTTCTGATAACGCAAAGTCATTGCCTAAGTGTATCAAAAGAGGTACAAAATACTAGAAATCTGGTCACTGTTTCATTCAGAAATACTTGAAAGAAGGCAACAAGCTGAGCAAATTTTAGGTGCCTATGTCGATATTAAAAGATGATTCTGCTATTGCTAAAGAGATAAAATTGATCCTATTTTTGTTTGATGTATAAATAACATAAAAATATTATAAAAAAAAAATTTGCTATACGAAATATACATACACTTTATTTGCGGACTATTATCCTCATCTTTATAGTTGTTGTTTCACAATGTTTCGGCCAACTATTCTTCTGGTCTTAGTCAGGTGATTAACCCTGATGGGATAGGAATGCTGAATCTCTTAACTGTATTTCCAGTAATTACTGCCTTCCATAGTTTTTACCATCTTATACGTTTTGGTTAACTAATCCTCTGGCCGGCTTTGGGTAGGATTGAAACCGTTATCTTCAGTGGCACAGTGGATAGAGACGTTGAATCGCTATAGTTCCACATGAGCATTGTTTGAAGATAGCGGTTTCAATCCTATCCAAAGCCGGTCAGAGGATTAGTTAACCAAAACGTGGTGAGATGATAATAGGAAGAGGAATAGTTGGCCGAAACATCATGAAACAATAACTATAAAGATGAAGATAATAGTCTGCAAATAAATAAACAAATTACTGATCTCAAAGACTTCCAATAATTAAATACTATATATATATATATATATATATATATATATATATATATATATATATATATGTATTATATAAATACACATTGAAAATTTCTTTGAAAGCCGAGCTGAATTCAGAAATATTTAAAACAATGCATTTGCAAAATAGATAAGCAGTTTCTGTTTCAGGGGAAACATCCTGTGGCTCCCTATTTACTTGACTCTCTACTAGGGTAGAGTTAGTCACAAGATAATTTAACATGGAAAAGATCCAGTTCCCCAAAATAGGACAGTCTGGATAGAGATGAAAAATAAAAATTGCTTTAGTCTAGAAAGATTTCTCCTTCACTGAGCGAAGACAAAAAAGATGAAGTGTAGTATAAGAAGAGATACTAAACTTTGCATTATTTTTTCTTTTTAACTTTGCTTCTAGCAGGTCAAAGAGTGGTATTTCTCTTCCACCGCAAGAAATATGATACTGAGGTCGGATTGAAAGTGGGATTGAAAAGTCAGTGCTCCAGAAAAGGAGCAGTCTGACCCTGTACAAGATGTCTGTGCAGCACCATCGGCATTCCCCAACAGAGGCGCCTCAGACGATTAGCAATAAATTAACCCCTTCTTAAAGAGAGAAGGAAAAGCCTGGGAGAATGGATCTCCTAGAAATACACAGAAACAGCTTTTACACTGCAATTAACAGGGAACAAGTCATTACATGCTGGCCTAATCTGTTGATTTTGAGGCCAAGGGCTAAAAAGCCACAAAGAGCGAATGATGGTTGGTGGAACAATTACATTATGGATGAAGGAAGTAAATATGTATAGTAAGTGTTTAAATAAAACATCTAAAAAAAAAATATCTACCAAATATAGTGTGTAGGAACAAGTACACAGATCACTTTTAGAACAGATATGCACTAATTGACACAGACACAGAAGATGAGGAAAGCCATTTTTTTTATTGAAAAATAAAATGTGTTCATGCGATCCATTAAAACATGCAACTTATGTTTGCCTTTTGAGCAGCACAAATGGACATTCAGAAAATACATTCAATTAAAAATTTAATGCAGCAAAGATTTTCCAAAAGTAACCTTTTGGAATTTTTAGTTCTTTCAAAATGTTTCTCTTAACAGAAAGGCAAAAAAAAAAAAAAAAAAAAAAAAAAAAAAGATCTATAAAAATAAATAAATATGAGGAGCATCCCAAAAGTAATGCCTCCTATTTTTTTTTATTCCACCCCAATTGATCAGAGGGGATTGCAAATTGCCTTGTCATGATGGTTGAATTTATGCATTAATGACATGAAAGTTTCATCTATGGCATGAAACTAAGAAAGCAACTTCTATCATGTACGTGCGTCATTGAATTCCTATCAACATTCATGCTGTTGAGCATTTGATATCAACAAAGTTAGGAGATGAGTTCATCGATTTCAGAGTGGCAACAAATGCGAGTAACAAAGCACACTCCTGACTTTTATGACAGAGATCAAAAGTGGCTGGCAAAAGTGTATCAAGAACGGTGGTTACTATGTACAAAAATCAATTCTGGATCACGAAAGGTCACTTATTTTAATGGTAAAACTCCCGCTTTCATAGCTCTTCAACATTTTAGTTTTTTTTTAGTTAAATAGGAGGCTTTACTTTTGGAATGACCCTTGTAAGAAACAAAAAAAAAAAAATGTATGTAAATATCATAGATGTAATAAAATCACAATGATTGTTAAAACTTCAGAAAAAAAAATTCCTGTTCATCAAACACAGTAATAACACTGACAAATTTCCACCAATAATACTTTTCTTTGGGTGTCCTATATTCGACTTTCTGCTATTAATCTGTTTTCTTCTTAAAAACAACTAGTTTCCGCATATGCAAATTAGTTCTAACTCTAAAAATTCTGCAAATATGAACATAAGTTTTTTTTTTCTCTCTGAAAATAGTTACTCGACATGCAAAACATCCAGTACACTTTGAAGCTTGTAAGTTTTCATTTTATCTGGAGATCCTTTTTTTAACCTAATAACAGATGCTTTCTATCATTTCTACGTAACTTTGATCCGACCAATTCTTGAGTATTATACGATCCAAACTACAAATACACATCTTCTAAAAGATGCTGTAAACCTAGACCACATTCAACAGTTGGCAACCAGCATGATGATGACTCTTCATACTTACGTATACTGGATGCTTCAAAAACTAAATTTGTTCTTGTACAGTGGAGGATGAGAGGCGACCTGATTCTGACATACATCGTTATCAACAGTAATTTAAATCGACCATTAGAGGAGTCATGATCTCTACAGTCACTTGCAGCATTGCTTTCATCTTAACAAAAGAAAAGCAGCATTCTCTGTCTCCGTTTCTACTCCGACACTTTGTTTCAGCTGTCAAAAACCAAACTCCCTTTTTTTCTAATACATCTTTTTATAGTCAGTTGGTCTCTATGCATGACAGTTCATGTGGTCAAATTACTTTCAACTATAAAAAATCTGCAATTGCAAATACAAGTTCTTTTCTTTCTGGGAAATGGCCGGCTGACATACGGAATATCCCATACACTTTGAAGCTAGTAAGATTGTTATTGTTACAATAAAATCAAGTAGATTATTTCAACTCCAATTGCTCATATTGTTTTGCACTAATAAACTCCAACTTCCATTTTACACAATTCAACAGAAACTTTAGTGTTAATTGTTAGTGACACTCAAACGAAATATGGCAATTCAAAATAAAACAAGTAAACTTATGAATATACGTACGTATCAGTGAAAAATATTAGTGTACACCAAAGATTACAGAAAATAAAGATAGAATTTTTATCTATTATATAAAGGGCAAATGTCTGTGCGTATATTCGTGTAATGTTTTTCAGGAACCAACACGTAGTCGCACACGTCAGTTGCAAAGGATGCAAAAGAACTTCAACTCCTTTTTCTTTGTAACAAGGACATTTCCTCATTTTTATGGCCGTGACATCACCCATATGATCTCAAACATTCTCCACACTTCTCACATGATCTCAAATGTTATTTTTGTCCGAGGCGTGATCTCATTTTTAAAATCTTTATTTTTCCCTAACATCATTCGCTGGCATCATTTTGCATGCATTTACATTTAACTGTCCACACTATGTTACATGTGTACGTCCAGCTAAAAGTAAAGAATTACAAAATAACCACCCACAAAGTTGGTATATTTTTGATTGGTGTTGCCCAGGATGAATAACATCTAAAAGTTAGATAAAATTATTCATTCTCGGGGGGGGGGGCAATAGGGTCAGGTTTTGTCATATAAGGCAAATTTTCAATGTCATGTGCTAATTTGAAAAAAAAAAAAAAAAAAAAACTATATGAATTCAAAAATATTTTTTTTTTTTCAAATTAGGTTTTGATTAATTTAAAAAAAAAAAATCAAAATGTGAAATTTAAATGAAGAAATCAATACAACAAAGAGAAGAAATATAATCCTAACATAATAGGAAATCAAATATATCAAATTACAATCATAGGTGTCTGTTTATTTGCATCCAGATGTGGACAAACTTAGACACAAGATTGTTTCTTTTATATGTGCATGCATGTGTGTGTGTGGGGGGGGCATTATCCAGCAATCCAAAAAGGAACATGTGAATGAGACAAAAACAAACATTGACTCGGTCAAGAAGGAGTTCCTCTTGTCCAACTGAAAATCGAACAGATACTACATTTTTCATTATTTACTTTGTGAAAAAGATATAAACTATACATTTTGACAAATTAGGCACAAGGCCATCAAAAGTGTTGGGAAAATTGTTGTTTATTCTCTGTATATTAGCTATATTAGCTAGAATCATGTAGTCACCAAAATACCACATTTACTCAGGATAGGGAGCATTCTACTTGAAACAGCTCTCTAATATGTTAAAAATAATATATATATGTGTGTTGCTGCTGCTCCCTTCCATTCCTCCTTTTATCAACACTAAGCAGTGTTTTTTTGTTCAGTTAAGCTAAAGCCTTCTTCAGCCAGCCTGCTCATTTGAAGACGCTCTACTGGAGTTGAAATAAATTTATGAGATATGGCTAACTGATTTTTTTGTTGCTTTTCTTTCTTTTAACTTCCTCGTATACACACACACACATATACGAATTCATTGGAGGTGAGAGCACAAACTACAAAAACTGGTTAGTAAGACACTTCCAAACATTTCTAAATATAGACCACTCACTATTTCTCTGACACTACACTTTGATTGATCCTAATTATGAACCAGCAGGCAACAAACTAAGATTCATATTGATGCGAGGGGTCACCAATAGTGTGTTGTTAATCCATCTTTTAAATAGTGTATTCATTCTTGATCCCACCCCTGAAATTTGCTAATGTATGCTATGCAAAAACTGCCATAGGTACCATTCTCACAAATGTGTATTTAAAAGAAAAACTAAAGAAAAAAGATTGACAATTCTAATTTTAATAACTAAATAAAATAAATGTTACAAGTTTCCTATAAAAAATAATTTAATGACTTCTTTCACTGCAAAAAAATAAAGGAAACAACAAAAAATATATACATTGAAATTATTATAGCTAGTAATTATAATATTTAAAAGTATATATTTTTAAATATTTATTAGACACAAGAAGACATTTGAAAAGAAAATACTCCAAAAATTTGAAAATACAGTAATATTTATAATAAACAATTAAAAAAAAAATGTATCATTTAAAAATTGAAATTTGTTAATTTGCAATAGTTTTTATTTTTAACTATTTTACAAAATATTTAAACAAATATTTAAATACAATTATTTATTTCATAGATAACAAGAGTTCCACTAAGTTGATTTATTTGTTGTTTTGTTATTTAAAACACAGAACAGATATTCTAAGGATTGGGTGACCCTGAACCGAGCAAAAGCAAAAGTTGAAGGAAGAGCCAGCATCTTCCATAGGTGAAAACCAGCAACAACAAACAACTGTAAAAATAGAACACATCCTCAATGACGGATGTGATCGACCAACTTGTAGTGAGACTTGATAAGCTCTGATCTTGATGCCATACAATGAATCCAGAATTGATATGATAAAATATGATTTAAAACAAATTAAGACCAAGAGACCACAAGCAAGATATACTATAACATTGTTAACCAGTTTAATTACAAAGAGGAAAATCAATATTTTTAATTTCTTTACTAACTCAACATTTGAGAAGTAAAGGAGAAATTTAATGGAACATTTGTAATATCTATATATCTCATATAGAGATTAAGTGTTAACCCCCAAAAGTGGGCCCTTGATTTCTGAGAACTTCAACTAAAGTAAAATGAAACCAGTCCCATCTATATTTTTTTTTTACTTTTTCATGCGACCAAAGTCTAAAATAAATTTTATGTTTCTAATGAATTTATAGCAATTGTTAAAATATTGTAAACTTCCACATTCTTTCATCTTATTATAATCATAAAAATAATTGTTACAAAGTGATCATAAGCAAATTCCACTGTGTTAGAGAAAACCGACTGCTCATATGAATAGATAAAACGTTACTTTTTGAATAAATATATTTGGTTCCTGTCCAGAATTAAAAAAAAAAAAAAAGTCTGTATAAGGTATGTACCCATGATAAAACAATAATATCATATTCCAAAAATCATGTAAATTAATCAAGTAGTTTAATGTTTAACTTAGAAAATCAAATTTTGATTTGATTGATGAGTGACTGTCTTGCCAATCATTAAAAAAAATCTCAAAAAACAAAGGAGATAACTCAACAATAATTCATGCTTTCTAGATTTATGTTGTAATGCCTACGAATTCACATTAATTGTGAAAACAATTTTCTTTATAAAAAATAAATCTACTTTATCAATTTACATGATTTTTGGAATATATTTTCATTTTTTAATGAGTATTATACAGATGTATGTACGTACAGATTTTTCTTTATTTTCGTTTTTAATATAGGGGAAATTCTAGATAAAAAGTATACATTTTTATGTAAGAAAATAATCTTTTGATTTTTTAACAAATATAAAATGATTTGGATGAAAAAAATATAAATAGTGACATGATTCAAATTTATAACAAAATGAATTTAAAAGCAAGTGAAAAAAAAAAAAAAAAAATATATATATATATATATATATATATATATATATATATATATAAAATGTACAAACCTTTGTAGTTGAACTGACTGATGCATTATGGTCCAATAGGAATCGCACCATATTAGTCTGTCCAAAGTGGCAGGCTGTATGCAGTGGAGTATAGCCAGCCTTTTAAAGAAAATAAAAAATTATTGTTAATATTTAAAAATTGTACAGAATTGCAAAATCAAAATTTCTAAAATATCGATATAATGACTATGTAGACATTTCCAATTGTCAAATTATATGATAAGGTCTGAATAAATAAGAAATGTTCAAACATTTTAACCTTTTAAAAAAGATAAATTGCTTAACCCTCTTAGTATTAAATTCTTTTTATAGAAAAATGATTTTTCCACCTATTTTAAAATTCTTGGTATGCCGAAACATATATATATATATATATATATATATATATAACATTAAGTAGGACTATTAAAATAAATGGTAAAATTTGACTAATTTGCATATTGTGATGACAGTAGGAGGTAGACCATCCACTCATGGAAAATTGTCACTTTCTCATGCACATATATGTCATTGCTGAATTTATTGTACATTTTTGTGCTGTTGTTTCTTATATTGCAAATAAGATCTGTTTTATATGTAGTATCGTTTGCTTTTAGAGGTGTTAGATTTTTCACAATATCGTGACATCCACACTAAAAGTTAAAAAAAAAAAAAAAAAAAACATTTTTAAATTGTAAATATTTAATAAGCATTGCTAGTGTTTTCTTAAATTTTGTAGAATGTTGTGAAAACAAGTGTTTAATAGTTTAAGGTAAAAAGGGGAAAAGTTTCCAATAAAAATTCATAAAAATTAAATTCAACATGTTTATAAGTACATTAGTAGGTAACGCAGTGAAATATATCTCACCTTTGTTTGAGGGTCAATTTCAGACCCAAATTTAACCAAAACTTCTGCCACATTAACTTTGTCTTCTTGGGCAGCAAGGTGAATTGGAGCCAGTCCATTCTGAAAAAGAAGAGGAAACATTAGTAGATATTCTGATCAAGTTTTGAGCAATTAAAAAAATTAAATCATTTCATACAAACAAAAAAAAAAAAAAGAAAAAAAAAGTTTATCTATCTCTATAAAGTTAAGTATGTTTATATATTTGTATGCACAGGATTCACTCCTAAACTAATTAATCGATTATTATGAAGAATTTCGAAACACAGCTACTATACATAAGGGTTGGATAATATTGGTTAGATTAATTTAAAAGAATAGGGTAGAACTCTTTCATACCAAATCAGATACCTTTAATGTTTGTGAAATTTTAACAATAGGTATTAGACATCAACAAGTTGAACATGTACGAAAAATTTACTTTCACTATGATATGACTAATGTTTGTGCAAATTTCTTTTTTAAATCCAAGGCATGGTTATTGAGAAAAGTGCAAATAAATGTTTGTTTGTTCTGTTTTACGGCATATCAACCACTTTGGGGTCATTTAATGCCGAAAGGTTCGTTATGTTGTGTTAAATATTGGTTTGTTCTTCTTAAGGTTTTTCTTTTTTTTTTGGGGGGGGGTCTTTCCTTATATTTTTGAGTATATTTTAGTTTCTTTCAGAAAATTGATAATTTTTTGGGGATCAATCTTGTTTAATATTGTTTTCAGATTTTTTTCTTGGTAATACTTTGTTCGGATTTGTTCAAGGTCAATGCAGTTTGTCAGTATATGGTGTATTGTGTAGGGTTCTTGACACGTTATACAGTTTGGTGTCTCCTCCCCTTTTAGTAGATGTGAGTGGGTGATGTGAGTGTGACCTATTCGCAGTCTGGTCATTACTACCTCTTCCTTTCTTGTTAACTTTTTGGTGTTTCTCGTTCCAATATTTGGTGTTATTTGGAATAGTTTGTTTTTGGTGCATGAGCTCCAGTTTTCTTGCCATTTTCTCTTCAAAAATGTGTTTATTTTAGTCTTTAGGTCTGTATAGGGGATTTTTCCACTTATGTGGTTTTGTTGCAGAGTTTCCTTTGCTGCCTTATCTGCTTGTTCATTCATGTATATGCCGATATGGCTTGGTATCCAGCAAAAGATAATGTTTTTTTTCATGGTTATGGCATCTATTTTGTTTAGCAATTTTGTAATAAGTGGGTTTGTCATTTTTTTTTCTTTTAGAGATATGAGTATTGAAAGTGAGTCAGTAAATATGATATATTTTTGATGGTCATCATTGGTTATTATATTCAGTGCCGAATCTATGGCTGTTGCTTCTGCGCTGAAAATAGAAGATTCGTTTGGGAGCCTTTTCTTTAGTTTTATTTTTTTGTGGATGGCTGCGCATCCTACTTTATCTCCATCTTTTGATCCGTCAGTGTAAATTTGTGTATATTCTTTGTATGTATTCTGGATGATAAGTAGTTCTTCATGGAAGGTTGATGGGTGGGTTTTCGTTTTGGGATATTTATTTAATTTTAATATTATGTGTGGTTGTTTGATCATCCAGGGTGGAGTTTTTGATTTGTTATATTTATGTATTTTTGTAATGTCCATTTGGGCTTCTGTGAGAAGGTTTTTTATCCGGAGGCTGTAGGGCTTGATGATATTTTCTTTCTTGTTGAAGAGATGTGTGTATTGTGGGTGGAGGGTACATTGGTATGCAGGATTTGTTGGACACGATACCAGCTTTAGGTAATATTGTAGCGCTAACTTCTGTCGTCTTAGAATCAGTGGAGGCTCATGGGCCTCTATATAGAGGCTTTCTACTGGAGAGGTTCTAAATGCTCCCAAGGCTAATCTTAATCCTTGATGATGGATTGTATTTAGTTCTTTTATGTAGGACTTCCTTGCTGCTCCATAGATGAAGCATCCATAGTCCATTTTAGATCTGATTAGAGTTTGGTATAATTTCAATAATGTGACTTTGTCTGCACCCCAATCGGTGTGTGCTAGGACTTTGATCAATTGCATTGTCTTTTGGCATTTTGCTTTTAAATATTTTATATGCGGTATAAAGTTCAATTTTTTATCGAATATAATACCTAAATATTTATGTTGGTCGGTGAGTGGGATGTTCTTGTTATCCAGTTTCAGGTTGGGGTCGTGGTGGAATTTTCGTAATTTGCAAAAGTGGATGCATTTAGTTTTTTCCTCTGAGAATGTAAATCCATTTTCTATGGCCCATTTGTTTATTTTATTCAGACAGAGTTGTAGTTTGCGTTCGGCTGTTTGTATATATTTAGATTGGTAGTATATAAGTAGGTCGTCCACGTATAGGGCGTTTTCAATTCCTGGGTCTATGTTTTTTATGATATTGTTTATTTTAATGTTGAAGAGGGTGACAGACAGGATACTGCCTTGGGGGACCCCCATTTCTTGATCTTTTTGGACTGAATAAGTGTTGTCCATCCGTACTTGGAAGTTTCTATTTGTTAAGAAATTTCTGATAATTTCTGGCATTCTACCCCTAAGTCCTAGTTCATACAGGTCTTTTTGGATTCCGTATTTCCAAGCGGTGTCATACGCCTTTTGCATGTCAAAAAAAATTGCTATTAGATGTTCTTTTTTTGCAAATGCTTCTCTTATGCGTGTTTCCAGTTTTATTAAGTGATCGGTGGGGCTTCTATTTTTCCTGAAACCCGACTGGCTTTCTGTAATTAGATTTTTGCTTTCCAAGTACCAATTTAACCTTTCGTTAATCATTCTCTCAAAAGTTTTGCACAAACAACTAGTTAGTGCAATGGGTCGGTAGTTTGTTGGGTTTGTATGGTCTTTTTTTGGTTTGGGTATTGGGATTACTGTTGCCTGCTTCCAGTTTTTTGGAATGTTGTTAGTTATCCATATCTCATTGTAAATTTGTAATAAGTAGTCCAGTGATGGTTTTGGTAGTTTTTTGAGGAATTGATAATGGATCTCGTCGGGGCCGACTGCTGTATCGGGAGATTTGTTTATTGCCTCCTCTAGTTCTGCACTGTTGAATAATTGATTTTTTTTTTTTTTTTTTTTTTTTTTATTACATTTTCACCCCAAACAAGGCAAATTGCCACTTTGGTGTAGGGGGCTACTATCAGGGGCAACAACTACTGGGGTACTATGTAGGGATTTGGGCAGCAAGGTGTCGGTTCACGTTACACTTGAACTTCTGCACGTCAGTACTGTTGGGGAAGCAGGGACCTGGAATGGAATTCCAGAGTCTTGCGGTTCTGGGGAAGAAACTATTGGAGTAAAAAGATCTTTTACATCTAGGGACCTCTACAGTGTGGGGGTGGGATCTAGTAGCCTGTCGGGTTTGTCGAGGGTGCTCGCGTCGTGGGGGCACAAGTGATTGCAGTTCATCAGAGCATTCACCACTAAAATACTTGTAGAACAGGCAGAGGGATGCAACATTTCGTCGATGGGACAGAGGCTGAAGCTTAGATGCCAGTTCAGGGCCTATCAGATTTGCGACTCTCTTTTGAACCTTGTGATTGTAGTTTTCTTCATTTTTTGATTTGAAGTTTATTTTTATTTTTTCTTCATTTTTCTTTATAGCTTGGAATTTTTTATTTTGGTTTTTTGATGATGAGTTCATTGAGAATTGTTCTGCTAATTTATTTGCGATATTTTGTTTGTCGGTAATCTTTGTGTTGTCGCATATAAGGTGTTTAATAGGGTTCTTTGTATTTTTTCCTGCTATTTTTCTGACCATCTCCCATACTTTTTTGGGTTTTGTGTTTTGATTAATTTTTGTTACATAGTCTTTCCACGAGTTCCGTTTTGATTCTTTGATAGTTTTCCGTGCTTTGGCTTTGCTGTTTTTATAGGTGTCCAAATTTTCTTTCGTTGGACTGTTTTTGAATTTCCTTAGGTTTGCACGTCTGGCTCTTATAGCTTCTTTGCATTCTTTATTGTACCAGGGTTTGTTATATTTTGTAGTAGTGGAACTTTTTGGTATGTTCTCCTCGGCTATTGTGAGTAGGGTGTTGCTGAAATATGTGATGTGTTCTAAGTCAGGATTCGCTTCAGGTATTAATCTGTATTGACATGTATTTTGGAAATTTTCCCAATTTGCCTTTTGTAAATTCCAGCGGGGTGTTTTGTCTTCTGGCTTGGGATTCTCGTTTTCTATTATGATTGGGAAGTGGTCACTTCCGCATGTATCCTTATGTGTTCTCCAGCTATAATCCATGTATATAGTTGGGTCACATAGTGTTATATCGATTGCTGATAGGGTTCCCGTTGGTGGGTGCATATATGTATTCTCTTTGTTGTTGAGTAGGCATAGATCATTTTGGTTAATTATTTTTTCTATGGTTTGGCCTCTTTTGTTGTTTTTTTTACTGCCCCACCATATATTGTGACTATTGAAGTCTCCCAACAGTAGAAAAGGTTTAGGTAGTTGTTTGATTATATTGTTTAATTCTGTTTCGTTTATTGTTTCATTTGGTGGTATATAGAGTGAGCATAGGGTTACTGTTTTGTGTAGTGTTGCAGTTATTGCAACAGCTTGCATATTTGTTTTTAAGTTCACTTTGCTGTGTGGAATGTTTTCGTTTATCAGTATTGATGATCCACCGGTGGCTTTGCATGATAATTTGTTTATGTGGTTGTATATTGAGTAGTGTTTTATGTTAATTTTGTCATTTTCTTTTAAGTGTGTTTCCTGTAGGCAAATTATTGCAGGACATAAGGATTTGATAAGTATTTGCATTTCTTCGATATTAATTTTTAATCCTCTTATGTTCCACTGTAGGATTTTGTTAGTCATGGTTTATATTTTCTTTTGGTTTTGGACTGTTGGTGTTTATGTCTACGTCCATAGTTTCGATGTTAGTTTGGGTGTTTCTTTTGGAAGTGGATGGTCTGTTTCTTGTTTCTGGTGAGAGGCTTTTTTTGGGTTTTGGTCTGGGACTTTTAGATTTACTTTGTCTTGACTGTCTTTTTTGGCTACCAGTTTCAACTAGTTCAAATTTATTTTCATTTTCAATTAATACTAATTCTGTTTTTTGTTTGTCATTTTGTTTTTGGGGGGTAGTTTTTTTGTTGTTCTGTTCTATTTCCATTTTTTCTGTTGTTGTGTGTTTATTTTTAACATCTGTTTTTGTCCTTGTTAGTGACTTGGATCTTTCACGTTTTGATAATTGAGGAGGTTTCATTTCTTTAGAGATTGATTCCTCAATATTGATGGAAGTTTTTCTGATTTCCTTTGTTTCGTTTTCTTTTATACTGGGTTGTTCGTTTCTGACTTTTATTTGGCTGTTAGAATTTATTTTCAGTTCTGATAAAAAAGATTTTAATTCTTCAAGTATGTTCTTTAGTTCTTTTGCTAGGTTTGCAATTTCTGGAGCAAGGTTTAGTTCATTGTAGTTGTACATTTTGTTTGCTTGTTGGGTTATTGTGGCATATGAGTTTTTGGTGCGATTTGTGACTTCTTTGCGGGCTTCTTGGAAGGTTATATTTTTTTGATATTTGATTGTTATTATTTCCTTCTCTTGCTTATATATTTTGCACTGTTTTGAGTGAGAGTGGTGCTCTTCTTGACAGTTTGTGCATTTGGTTTTATTTGGACAGTCTTCTTCATCGTGGTCTGGGTTTTTTTCACTGCAGTTTCCACATGTGAAGAATCTTAGACATTGGTCTTTATTATGTCCAAACTTTTGGCAGTTGTAGCATTGTAAAGGTTTTGGAATGTATTGTTCTATTTTCGTTCTTTCATAACCTATATTGATGGTCTCTGGTATTTGAGGATAATTGAATGTTAATATATAAGTGTTTGTATATATTACCTCTCCTTTTTTTTTAAATGTGATTCTTTTTACATCTGTGACCCCTTGGTTTTTTAGTTCTGTTTTGATTTCTTCTGTTGTGCAGACGGAGATTTCCTGGTTTTTTATGACTCCTTTGGAGTAGTTTAGTGTTTGGTGTGGATAAGCTTTGATGTTTGTTTCATGCAATTTTTGTAGTTGAAGTAGAGTTTTGGCCTGTTTTTTATTTTGTACTTCTACCAATATGGTACCATTCCTTAATTTTTTGACATTTTTAGGTGTTATTTTGCTTGATATTACCTTTTGGATAATGAAGGGTGACATTTTAGTTAACGGTATATTAGACGTTGCTTCTAGCACGATGAATCTTGGAAAGTTTGTATCTTCATTGTCGCTGTCAGAGTCTATTTCTGTGTGTGGTCTCTTGGATTTTTTGGCATTCATAATAATTTTTGAAAAATTCATCAGCCATGCTCCCCACCCTCCTCGGAGCCCCTTATGGGGAAGAACTATGAGGGGGTAAATCCCATTCGCCTCGGTTCTCCAGGGCTACATAGCTGGTATACTCAAACATGGGGAGGTTTCCAAGCATTCACAATATATGGTTATGCCCACCCAAGTATGGGATTTCCCTGTATTTTTATTATTCCTGATGGTTACCTTTTTCCCAGCTTGATTGACCCTTCAGCCATCGCTTATTAACTCAGTTTATTGTTTATGTTGAGTGTTAGTGTGTTTTTGTTTGGATTGTCTGAATTAGTGCTTGTCATGACCAACCGATTGATTGGATCGGGCCTATCCAACCTCCCGTCTAGCCTAGTAAGGGCCAAAGTGGTGTGTTGTAGTATCATGTTATTATTTCCTAGGCATGTTCCACTCAACCACCAGGATCCCGTTCTTAATGCATTACGGGTTGCCACCAACGGTCAACTGGTGGTCCCATTGAAGGATTTTTACCCTCTGCAGGGGGGCAGTTGGTATGTTCTATCGCCCTACCAACTAGGCAAAAAAAAAAAAAAAAAAAAAAAAAAAGGGGGTGAGGAGGTGAAGGAAAAAGAAAACGAGGGAGGGGAAGGGGAGGAGAATGTTGTTTTTGTTTTTGTTTTCGCAGAACATGACTAAGTTTTGCAAAAGGGAATAAAAAAACAAAGACATCTATGTAGGTGCGTTTCATCTCAGGAAGTCAGTAGACAGCCTGATCTGGTAGCACCAGTGCAAATAAATGAACGATTTTACGGTAATTTTACCACCAAAGGGAGCAACCAGAGTAATCCCGGAAAATCCGTTCTGGCAAAAATTTACTTTCATCATGACTAACGTTTGTGCAAAATTTAAAAAAAATGCAAGGAGTGTTAATTGAGAAAAGTATGGATGAATGAGAATAAATTATTACTTTGTTGGGAGACTAATTAATAAATATTCCTCAAATTTCAGTTTCTTTGGAATTTTTTAAAAAGGGTTATTAAAAGGACATAGTATGAGAACAATCTCCCATTTCAAAATTCAAATATTTCAGAGTTGCATTGTATTTTATCCATAGTTATCACAAGCCAATTAAGTAAGATTCCCTGAATTTCAATTTCTTCTGAAGATCCCTTGAGCTTAAGCCTTAAATTTCAGACATTTTCTAGAATCAAAATCATGCAATTGAATTTTATCAAAATTAGAATAAAAATTCTGGAGATGAGGTTTAGCACCATTACATTTGTAAGGGAAAGATAAAAGTGCTGCAAAACTGTTCTTCTAGTTCTCTATCAGAATAAATAATAAAATAAAGCCGAAAATTCTTCAAAACTCACTGAAGCTTTAGCATTGACATTAGCATTGTGTTCCAAAAGTAATGAGACCATATCAGTATGACCTTCTTGTGAGGCCAAGTGAAGAGGTGTAAATCCATTCTGAAAATAAAAATAACATTTTTTAAGCAATAATATCAAGAAGGTAAATAATCTATGATTTTAATGCCATGGAATTACACAATATATTTTGAATTATAAAACTTCTTTCAAAACCACTGTACATTTTATAGAATCAAAATTCTAATAAAAAACAATAAATAAATAAAATTACCTTTGACTCTGCATTTGGTTTAGCACCAAATTCCAGAAGTGTTGTTGCAATGTCCATCTGATTTTTCTTTGCAGCAATGTGCAGTGGTGTGTAGCCATTCTGAAAAAAAAAATCAGATTTAAATATACATAAAGTTTATAAGTCACCTTATGAGATTAAAATGCTCAACATCAGTGATAGAGCTTACACTGAATTCAGTTGGTGGACACTTAATAACATCTGATGTCTATAAAGTTTTTATATATATGTGTGTGTATTATATATATATATATGCATACATACACACACATACATATAAAACGTGTATCTAAACACAGCCATTTATTTTAACTGGTATAATTTTCTGTTCAAATTTTAGACTTGTACCTCATCCCTTTGGCAAGAGGGTAGTTTTATTGCTTATTGCTAGAAAGTCATTTGTGAGAGAGTACCGACTGGACAATACAGGAATTTCTATTTCCATCCTAAATGGCTCTCATCAAGTAGCTAGAAAATCGCCTAGAGTAAAAGCAGATCTAGTGTTTAAGTTTGCTCACATATGGAGACAAGTAAATAGGAATACATCAGTCTAGTTTCATCAAGTTAATCTAAATTTAATCAGTGCCACACTATGGAAACTGTAATCCTTGGATGTAGACAGATAGAGATTATATATATATACACACACGCGCACATATATATATATATATATATATATATATATATATATATATATAAATAGATAGAGAGAGTTTTTTTTATAAGAAATTATCTAAAGGCACGTTTGTTAAATTTAGAATGGAATTTATTTATTTTTAATGACAATTGGAAATTGTTTTACCTTTGCGACTGCATGTGGTGAAGCTTTGTTATCAAGTAAAAGTAACGCAACATTGACATGGTTGTAGTGAGTCGCAACATGGAGAGGGGTCAGACCATTTTTGCCTTGTACGTCTGGGTCTGCGTCTTTCAAGAGCAACAAGCGGGCAACTTTAATGTTGCCGTATTTTGCTGCAATGTGTAGCGGTGTGAAACCCTTCTGCAAAAGAAACAAAAAAAAAAAGTGTGAGCGTTAAAAAGCCGAACAAATATCAAACAATATTTGTTAGTTTATTAGTCATGTGATATTATATTTCTCGATTTTTGAGATGAGGATTGATAATTTAAATTATTGAGAATTAATGTTCTCATTCGGGATTTTATGAGCACAAGGTTTGGATCAATGTAACCACTGACCTTCTTCAGATATATCTTATAATCAGCGAGAGTAACATGCTCTTATTCTGTCTGCAAGGACACGTGTTATAACAGATAAAGTATGAGGTAAATTCATTTCTAAGTGAAACTCTTCTGGAGGTTGAAGGTTCAATCTTCAGTGTGGGCGATACTAAGAATACAATTCCAAATTATTTAAGACTGCTATCCTTTATTATTATGGTCCACAAAGACTTGTGTCACAACGGATTAAAGTGCTATGTATAATCAATTCTAAATGACAGTCTTCTAGAGGTTGATGGTTCAATCTTCAGTGTGGGTGATACTAAGAATACAATTACAAATTACTTATGTCATGGCTATCAGAATGAAAGCATAGTACCCCCATGGATTAAATAAAGGGTAATTTGTAACAGATTCCAGGGTTGTACAATGTACACCTGAACAAATAACAAACAATATTCGTTAAACACATTAATTCTATTTGAACATCTGATGTTTAAAATTCAATTTTAAACTTAAATGTAACAGATCAATACAAAATTATCTTCAAACTTAAGCGTGACAGCCCAAATGGAAGAGAGGCTCTTATAGAGATTCTTGGATAGCTTTTTAGAATTTGTATTGCTTTGATTAATGGCATGTTACAAATAGAATATAAGCATAAAGAATTTGCCTTCAAAATGTGATAAACATCATTTTTAAATTACCAATATCAAAAGTGTTGCATTTTTATCACCCTAAAAGATGCTAAGTCATGTTATTAAAGTAATGTGATATTTGCCTAATATTTTTGCTTTTAATTTAACTTGCTTTTTAATAGAAATCGCTCCAGACAAGGCATGAAGCCACCTGATGTAAAGAGCTAAAAAAAACAAAAAAAAACTACTTTAATGTCAAAAACTAGTCAACAATAAGTGTTAGATGGATAGATTCTGACCCAGAAAACAGCAATTCTTTCTCATTTGTCAGAAACATCATTCAGAGAATGTGAGAACTAAAGGACAAAATAAGGGAGGTGAGAGTTAAAAGGCTGCTGAAAGTAAAACCCAAGGTCTACTTTTTACTCTTTTTTAACGGTCAAATATTTAAAGTGCAATTTCTCAATTTAAAAAAATTAGATTTACTGCATTTTGCATTTAAACAAGTCATATATAAAACAGCTTTTTTTAACTAACTTCAAAACTTTAGTCAATCCAACCTGAATTCTAGGCACATACTCACAATAGATGCATCAGTTTCCATGAACATTTGCCAACTGTTTCACAAATGCGCATGTGCGGCTGTGAAACATGACAGTTCTTTAAGCTAAGAACAGGGTTTGAAAACACGTATGTGTCAAGCTGGTGTGATGGTTATCGTGCTTGACTCACTGTCTTTAGGTTTTGGTGTCAGCTTGAGTATTTTTTTTTTTTTTTTACAAGAAATCAACAAAAATAAAAGAAAAAGCATAACACTCGCATACATGGCTCCTTTTCTGTATGAATTAAAATATAATATTTATGCATATTCTACGACCGGGCAGTGCCGGGCGACCTGCTAGTTATATCTAAAACTTAGAAAAGAAAGAATTTATTCTTTAGGGGTCAAATGGCAATTTGTTATCATTGAATGTTATCAAGAATTAAACATAATTTTTAATGTCATCATGTATTAATACGACCCAGGAAATTAGACCACATTTTTTCAACTTGAAAGACATTAACTCCATATTTAATTTCCTAACTATTGTGATTTCTCTACAAAGAAAGGAGATGGGAGAAACTTAGTTTTAGTGGTGCTCTGGAGGAATCCAGAATTTTATTTGGCACTTTCAGTAGCGTTCTGAAGGCCTCATAAGTTGTATTTTTTCATTTCTCACATAAAGAAAAAAAGAAATTTCTCTTTTAGAGAGAGTGAAAAACTTAACACTATGTAGTATCTTCTATTTGGTTTTCTATGGTCCTTTTTGAACATTGTGTCGCTTTCAGATATAGAAGGCTCCTATCACTCTTGGGATTTGTACACAACTGGCCAACTAGTATATGGTCTGCCACAAAAAAAAGGAACCAGTTTTTATCAAACAGAAATGGAATCATGTCGTCTTTTCTAGGATGACAATTTTATCATTCCACCTTGTATTTCTTTAACTTTATTTTTTTACTACAGGAGGAACTCTAGACAAGCACTGATATTTCATTTCTTTGATCAACTTGTAAACATTTTCTTATTCTAAAAATAAATCTTTATCAGTTTCTGTAGAAATACTTACTTTGGTCGTCAGACTATGGTCGGCACCTTGGTCTAATAGTGCAGCAGCAACTTCTTCATGTCCCTCTTTAGCGGCAATGTGCAGTGGGGTGTACAAGTCTTTAGTGGTAGCATTTGGACTTGCACCATGTTGCAAAAGTAGAACTACGTTATCTACATTACCAAGTCGGGCTGCGATATGCAATGGAGTTTGTTGTTCCTGATAACAAAAAAATCAAAAGAACAATTTCTATAAATTACCTTTATTAAAACTAAATACATAAGAAAGAAGCTACTGTAATAAGAAGCTGTATTACAATAAAGTATTAAAATGGCAAATTGATAGAGACCACTAGGTCAAAAAGTCAAAGAGGCTTGAACAAAGGAAGCAGGGAGTAGAACAGACAATTCTGAAACACACATGCCATAATAGTATTTATATAAAAGACCGAGACTAGCAACATCACGTCTGTGAGAGAGAAGTTTAATTTAATGTGCGGAAGCTCATAAGAAGAGTATACTATCATTATCATTCTTATTTTACAAACATTATTGAAAAAATTACCTTAACAATTATAGTTTTATAAGGATTTGATTCAATTATTAATTTGATGAAGAAATGATAATATAATAATTAAATTTAACTTTTAAAATACTATTTAAAAATATATATATAGTAATTTTGTAAAAACAAGCAATCTAACAGAATAGTTAAAAATAATCTAAACAAAAATAAAATTCAAAAGACTCCCGGACAATACCATTAAGTACAGCTAATAAGTAATAAGAATGGTAATAATAATGAGTAATAGTAATAATGAGTAATAGTAATGATGAGTAATAGTAATGATGAGTAATAGTAATGAGTAATAATAAGAATGGTAATAGTAATGATGAGTAATAATAATAATGAGTAATAATAATAATGAGTAATAATAATAATGAGTAATAATAATAATGAGTAATAATAATGAGTAATAATAATAATGAGTAATAATAATAATGAGTAATAATAATAATGAGTAATAGTAATAATGAGTAATAGTAATAATGAGTAATAGTAATAATGAGTAATACTAATGATGAGTAATAGTAATAATGAGCAATGAGTAATAGAAGTGTTAATGATGAGGAATTAAAATGTCTAAGATGTAATGGATAAAGACCAATATAACTAGCAAACATTAGATATAGTTTATTCTAATAAATCTATTCTTAATATTTTCTTTTTGAAAGAATCAAAATGGTTAAAATTATATTGATACATCAGTCCTCATAAGATCAAAGTTAACACTGAACCAGATCAGTATTAAATAAGTGATCATTTGAGATGATTAGGTACTGTATGTAATAAAAAAACAAAACAAAAAAACCTTCAAATTGACCTACAGAACAAATCATATAAAAAACATGTACAATTTCAGCATAAAATGACCGAATGAGGATGAACATGACATAAAACATTGAATGAGAATCACAATAACATCTCAATTTAAACTCATATCATTTTGGCATCACATCAAATATAATATCAAATCTCTTCAATGAATATTATGTTCTCAGCGCATACTACGCAGGTCGTTTTAAACATAAGTCGATTTGAAGGGATAAAGCCTTATTTTTTTTTTTTAACTAAAAAACTAAAACGTTGACGAGCTACAAAGATGGAAGTGGTGCCATTAAAACAAGTGTCCTCTGTGCTCCAGAAATTGGACAGATGCAGGGTTACTGTATCCTTGGCTATGTAAGTTTCTACCCCATCCCCATGCACACACACACACTTTCCAACATGGCAATTGAAAGATACTGGCTTTATTTTTGCTAAATTTAGTGAATTGAATGAAATTACAATTGTTTTTTTTTTTAAACATAGAAAAAAAAATTTCTCAGATACATTCAAATGACAACCTTTTAAAAGCAAACTCAAATCGCACCAAACATATGCACGTAGAAAGAGATGTCTGCAAAACAGGAGACTTTGATGCTATGGTTGCGTTGAAAGAATGGATATGATATAGAACAGTTGAGGTAGCAAGGTCATCTGGCAGGAATCGGCAAGGAAAACATGACAGGAAGTGAAAAGAATAGACTTGAGAGAAATAAGGATAAATAAAGATCTGTCCAGAGATATGTTAGGTTGGAAGTCAATTTCTAAAAGCTGTCCAATGCATGTAAAACTCATATTAAACTAAAAATGAAGAAAAAAAGGATAAAAATGAAGATAAAAATGATAAAGATGCTAAATAAATCTTAATAACAGCAATTATTGACTTGTTCTTGTTACCTTTATTTTTTTTTTGTTCACCCCTAAATAAGCTACTGAAGCATAAGACACTACTGTAATAGAGGTCAGATTTATAGAAGGGTAACCTGAGTGGGGAGTTGGGCAACAAGATCAACAAGTACATATTTATACAGAGTGGGGCAAAAATAACAGGCGTTTTTAAAATTGCTATTACATTTGTGGAACAAAATAATGCAAAAACCCTATGAATTTTGTATCAGTTAATAAGTGTTTTGAATTGAAAAATCATCAAAATGTTGGTTTCATGTTTTCAGCAAGATAGGAGTCTTTCTGGCGTGGTTCCAGGAATATTTACGGGGCCATTGAAAGGAAAAAATGTGCTAGTGCAAGACCTTTTCTGCCCCATCCCCCTTTTCCAACACTGTGTTTCCATTATTTTATCCAACCCCAATTAGCAATTTCAAAAACACCTGTGATTTCTGCCTCACCCTGTATTCCTGATGGACTGAAGAGTTTAGAAAATTAAATGATGAGAGCGAGTTACTTACTCTTGCCTTTGCATCTACCGTCGCTCCGTTTCTAAGAAGGATCCGAATGATGTCAGTTTGGTTGGCCCGGGCAGCGAGATGTAATGCTGTTTCTCCTCGAACTGTAGGGTAATCAGGATTGGCATTGTGTTGAATCAGATAGATGCTGATGTTCATATGACCCATGAAGGATGCAACATGCAGAGGGGTAAGACCAGACTGAAAATGCAAACGAGTAACAAGCTGGTTAGTAAAGAAATTGGTTCAGTTATCCTCCACCACCCCCTACTAAATTTTATTATTTGAGCATTTTGCAGGTGTTAAATCGATTACAATAGAAAAATAGAACAGAAACCTTTAACCAGACAAGAGATAAGGTTGAACACTTTAAAAGTTCAACATCAAATGTTTTCTTCACAACAGAATACAATCTATCATTTATTAACTGTTTCACCTCTTTCTGCATCCTTCAACCATTCCTTGTAGACATTCATTGCTCACATGATTGATTTTTTTTGTATGCTTATTTACTTGAATCCCAACAAGGACACAAGGTTGGTGTTAAATGTGGAGAAATTCCATCTCCCTAAAAGAGGGCACTCTGGATTAAGACAGAAATAAGGATCTCTTTTGTAATATTTTATGACAGAACAGATACTACACTTTGAATTATTTTATTTTCAGAAAATATAAAAAATATACATTTTAAATAAGACCATCAAGTGTTGGGGAAAAAAAGTTGTTGGTCTTCCTTGATTTAAAGTGATAAAAATGTCTATCGTACTTTTAACTAAAATAACCACAATACCACATTTACCCTAGAAGGCTGCCAACTTGAGATAATTGATTAGAAATTTTATATTTTATAAACATGCTTATACAAAAAAATACTACACTGTGATCCCAGTCTGAAGATCGTGAGTCAACACAGTCCTACCACTTTACATTTAACTACAGATGATGAGCAGTTTTCTTCTTTAATAAAAAAAAAAATCAGTTATTCTAATCTGATCTGTCGACTCAAATCACATATTGCTCTCATTATTTTGAAACAAAGTGAGATTTTCCATTATCTTGTCTGTCTATTTACCATTCTCAACACTATATAACATAACAGTACATATACATTGATAAAGTTTTCATCCCATATGATATGCAGTTTGAAGTGAGAACTAGTTTGCTTTTGTGTAGAAAGCTACCCATTTAAGACTTAGGCAGTGTTGTAATACTTCATTTAAAAATTGCACTACAAGAAAACATAGTAGATTAACACGTAGTAATGAGTTAGAATCTTAGAGGAGTCCGTATATTAAAAAAGATTTGGTGCTTATACATCTGAAATTCACATTTCCAAATAAAACTCTTTGATAGACTTACACATCAGGCAAAAATAAGTATCCTTACCAAAAATTACAAAAACTATAGTAATATTTTAATTGAAAGTAAAATTTGATCTTATTTTTCTAAATCTATTGGCCAGAGTGCAAGTAATTTTTAAGTTAGGTAAAACAGGGGAGATAAATCAGTCTGTCATTTTGGCAACTGTCAAAATGTTTATTAAAATTATTAAGTGAAATTTCATAATTAAGAGCTCCCTTCCTTCCTCATGTTAAGAAGGACTTTCTAAATAATGTTATTATTTAGAAAGGCATTCTTAACATGAGGAAGGAGAGGAACTTTATCTGGAAGTGCAACCTCTTAGGAGACTTACCTCCCCTGTTTTATGCAATTCTTCACAACTGTATTTGGACCAATCATACAAGATATAAAATTGAGTTTTACTTTCAATTAAAATTCTATTCAATAATTTTTCCTAATTTTGTTGAGGGCAATTATTTTTACCTGATATGTAAATATATGAAAAAGTTTTTAATCAGAAATGCAATTTTCATATGGGCTGTTAGAATTTTTTTTTTTTTAATATTGAATTTTTGCTATAAATTTTTTTAATGTATCATAAAACCAGAAACAAAAAAAAAAAAATACTCATGTTAAAACAAAAATGTCCGTTCGGTTGTTGCTCATTTGTTTCAATAATTTGTACATAAAAAAGAGGACAAAAAGATAGATAATCCTTTATAGTTTGGAGATAATTCTTTTAATTGCCATTTATTAATATAAAGCAATACTTACCTCAGTAGTAGCTTCAATTGAAGCGCCATACTTGAGAAGAAGTTCTACCACCTTGATGCGGTTTTTCTTGCATGCAATGTGCAGAGGTGTAAAACCATTCTGCAAAGAAAATAAAGGCAATTTAATATGCAGTTGATAAAAGTTGGAAAGAAAAATTGTGAAGCAATTTTAAAATTGAATTTAAAAGTAATATAAAAATGATAAAACTATAAAATAACCTGACAAAAGTGGAATACACAGATCATACACAATTTCAGATATATTTTAAAGAATGTTTCATTATTTTCAATGCAAGGAAAATAAGCAACATTTCTGAAGCACTTACCAGAGCTCTTGCATTCGGATCACTTTTTCTGTCCAGAAGTAATTTAGCTGTTTTAACATTGCCACAATGAGCTGCTACATGTAGAGGGGTTAAATAATCCTGAAAAAAAAAATAAATAAAAATAAATAAACTAATATAAATAATATAAATAAGTTTCCATTCAAGATTTTCTTAGATATTTCTCATGCAAATAATTAACAAAATGTCTTGGACGAGTAGAATAATTGTAACAATATTGGTTGCATGTGTATAAAAAATATTGTTAGAAACGACATTTTCCACATAAGTTAGATTAAGCATCATTTGAGGAGACCCAAAAATATTATATGACCACAGTATATCCTGTTTTTTTTTTCATTTTTCATACCAAAATCAGACCATTGAGACATTAAGTGCATAAGGCACCCATAATCTCACCAATATCAAGTTTCTGATAAAGCTTAACTGATAGGATCTTCTTGTTTAGTTTGCAGCCACATAAACCATTACAGCTGCTAGGTATACAGGTGGTAAATGTGGGATATATTTAGTTTTGGTTTTATGTAAAGAAGATAAAGAGAGAGAATGGACGTCTTGTAAAAATTTAGATACCTCGATTTTTTTCAAATTTCAACAATAGTTATTTGACAACTATTAATAAATATTCCCCAAATTTCAGTTTATTTGGAGTGTTTTAAAATTTGTTCTAGAGGCGACTTCCTATTTGAAAATTTAAATATTTCAGATTTGCATTAAATTTAATTGATAATTATTAGATACCAACTAAACAAGATTTCCTCAATTTTAATTTCTTCTTAAGACAACTTAAGCTTAAATTTAAGACATTTTCTAGAATCAAAATAGGAATAAATATTCTAGACATAAGGTTTGGTATCATATCTTGATTTTAATCTTCATAAGGAGACATAGAAGTAGTATAAAACTGTTTCATTTGAGATATTAATTTGCCCATCATGGTACAGGTATCTTGTTAGTTTATTATAAAGACAAGCGGTGGGAAAATAAGCGAATTTTGATACTATAAATAATTAAGAATTTTCATTTAAAAACTATAATTCCTGGAAATTACAAGTGATTTAACTATTTGGCAAAACAATGTTTACTTACAACAGTGACATCATCGACTGGTGCCTTGTGATATAGTAGTAACCGAGCACAGTCAACATGGTCGCCTTGTGCAGCCATATGTAAAGGAGTTAACCCATTCTGTAAAATAAAAATAGACAAAATTAAAAAAATAAATCAATAAAAAGACAAAATTTAAAATGAACATAGACATAAAAGGTTTAAAAAAACAATACCGCATATGTAAGAAAGAGGTTGCAGTAAATAAGAAAAAATGAGGCCAATCAAATTACAGATACATTTCTTATTGCAGCTTATTAAGACTGTTCAATTGGGACAGAGATCCACTATTCAAAATATGACAATAGTACTCTATATTATATTTCTAAGGAGGCCAGAAACTAATCATTGGTCTTTAACAAGAGGACCTGAGCTGTAAGGAAGGTAAATGAACAATTTGTAGCTAAACTTGAAAAGGCAGTTTGAAATTGAACATATGTGCAAAAGGTTGAAGGCATATTATATTCATAAATAAAAGAATATAGAATGAAAAGATACAAACTTTAGTTTTTGCTGAGAAGGGCGCTCCTCGTTCCAAGAGAAGGTCAACAACATTTTCGTGACCACTTCTAGCTGCACAATGTAAGGGTGTTAGTCCATCCTGCACAAAAATGAAACAAAAGAAAACATTAATATTTATATGATAATGCAAATATCCAGATTATAGATATCCATACTCCATATATTATTATGAAAATGTGGTGTCTGTCTGTAACCAAAACTATGTTTCATTTTTTAAAGATTATTTTATTTATTTGGAATCATTCAAAATAATTGTCATTTTTTAAATATTAATGTTGCCACTGCTTAGTTACATCTCCAGTTAGATTTACTTAAAAACACTGCCATTAATATCAAAATCAATAAACACAAAAGTTGTTTTATTAATTTATATCTATATTACCATTAAAATGCTTACCCAAGGTAATAATACAGCATAGTCTTTTCAAATACTGTGTGTGTGTGTGTGTAGAATTACATTTATTTAACAAAAACAAAAATTCAGAAAAATGCCATATTCCAAAAATTACATAAAATGATCAAGTAGATTTTTTTTTGTTTGAATAAGAAAATCAAATTTTACGAGGAACAGGCGTGATTGGCCCTATTGTTTTATGTGTTAAAATTCAAACAGCAACAACTCCATTTGACTACTAAAATTTATAAATCATGGTATATTATTATTATTATTATTATATTTAATTTTCTTAAAAGAAAAAAGAAAAAAAACTAAATGAATTTATGTGATTTTTGGCATATGACATTTTTCATTTCATGATGAGTATGTATATCATAATACCACAAAAAGCTATTTGTATGCCTAATTTGAACAGATATTTTTCCAAGTTTGTAATGAATTGTTTCATATTTATACAAAAGAAATGAAATAAATCATTAAAAAAAAAAAAATCAATAACTAATTTTCTATCTAATATAGCAGCAGTCATGACATATCAATTAGTGGGGCAGGTTATCTCAATATTCCATAAGAATCTTTCACTTAGTGATACAAGCACCCTGAGAGATTGTTTCAGCAATCTGCCCCACTAAACTGAAGTATACAATGATTTCATTATTATTATTATTTGTTGAAGTGTACAATTGATTTCATTATTATTATTTATTTTCATTTACTTAGGTAAAAAATTATACAATATGTATCTTAACAACTAGCAAAGATATATGACCAGAGCTAATAATATGATTACCTCTGATAACTTTAAATGGTCATCCTGATCACATGCAGAGAGAAACAAACTGGAATCTTAGAGAGATATCAATCATACCAGTTATTATAGGTGCCACAGGGCTTATGAAGAAGAACCTGAAGTCCTACCTAACTAATATTTCTGGTGAACCAAGTACAAAAGAGAATCAGACAATTGCACTTAAGGGAACAATGAGGATACTAAAAAGGGCTCTCGGTTGGTTTCAATAAAAAGCAAGGCAATGTTGGCAGCTGGTTTGGCTGCTCCATACTCAGCATTACAATCTTCAAAGAAAGAAAATTAAAAAAAAAAAATATTTAAAAAAAAAAAAAAAAAAAAAAAAAAGGGAAGAGATAATCCCTCAGAATACTTACTCGAGTTCTTTCTTCAATAACTGCTTCATGATCAAGAAGCAGAGTAACCATATTTGACTTGCCCCAGCGTGATGCCACATGCAGGGGAGTGATGTTGTTCTGATGATAAAAAAAAACACACACACATAGCTAGTAATATAGAATTACTTAGTTGAAATAATAAAACAAAAAAGACACAAAAGAAAAATACAAGCTTGATTTATATACAAAACAAAAATACTTCGGTAAAAAAACAATTGTCTGTTATTATAATTATGAGTTTTGTTTAAATATATTATTTAAATATTGTTCTAACAAAAATATGGTGCTTCTCTAGTATAAACTACAATTGAAAAATCATAGTTCAAGTAAACACATTTTGATGTACTTATGTATCATGCTGAAATAAGTATCCTTGCCACAAAATTGAAAAAATAATTGAGTAGAAGATTGTATAGAACTAGAATATAGGCCTTATATTTTCTCAATCTGCTTTTAATAACAGCAGAAATATCGGAAGTTCCCATAAAGCAGGGGAGATAAATCAGTCTTTCATTTAAGCAATTACACATGAATGACTTAATGCTATGAAACTAATTTACAATGAAATTGATTTTTATTTGCATTTAATCTACTACTACAGAAGCACTAGAAATGATGATTTTTTTATATTAATTTGATCATCAATAATTAAAATTTAATAAAATATTATGTATTTATACAACCAAAATTTCTACAGCACAAACCAAATGATGGGATGAGACATGGTAACAAGATAGAGCAAAGGCTCATTCATTCAAGGAAAATGTTGCCTGGTTTAGAGCCAATACTCAGAACTTCAAACAAGTACCACAAAAAGTCCAGTAATGTATTTTACCATTTGATGTTTACCGTTTACATCATGTTCAATTACAAAGGGGGAAAAGTCAGTGATAAAAATCATTAAAAGCTTTGTTGATGGGAGCTTGGAACAATACCCTGCCAGAAGTCATCCAAAAAATGGCTGGATGTTGGCTAAATCACTTGTACTGCTGCACAGCTGCTCACAGAAAATGCATCAGAAAAATCTGATTTTCTTCAATTTTAACACTCCATCTGTTATCAGCAAGTATCTATTATTTCAAACAATTTTATATTGGAAGCGTTACCCAGAATTGCCTGGGGTAAATATGTAAGATAACTTCTATCTCTCTCTCTCTTTTCTCATTCTCTTCCCCTCTTTTTTCTTCGCTCAGTCCACTCTCCTCTCTGGGCATACACACACATAACTCTGAGTGAGCATAAGGGAAATAAATCTTTAAAAGAAAAAAATATCAGTTACTTCCCTTTACATAATAATATTAAAAATTGTGTTTAACATTAAATGGAAAATGACCATTGACTTCCACAGAATTAATCTTTTTTTCATTTTTTTACATTTTAGATATTTTTTCCAGGGTTACACCGATTTAAAAGATATCAACTTTATAAGAGTTTGTTGAGCATTTTTCAAATTTTAGTGAGAAATACGTACATACATACATACATACATACATACAGACGTTTTCCCATTACATTATAAATTAATTGTGCTAAATATTTTGAGATTTTAGGATGGAACACTGCAAAAGAAAATTTCCTATGAACTGAAGGAAGAGAATAGAAATATATTTACCTTAGCTTTATAGTTGACGTCTGCACCTCTTTGAATGAGAAGGGTTCCAACATTGACATTGCCGTAATGAGCGGCAATATGTAATGGAGTAAAACCGCTCTGAAAAAATTAATGGAAATGACATCATTAAAGAATAGGGAGAGCAAAGAAAAAAAAAAAGAAAGAGAAACATATTTAAATGACTTCAGCTTGGTTTGAAGTTGAAATAATATAAAACATACTGATATAATAAATCAAAATAAACTTTTTTTTCTTGAGAAATAAAATTAGGACACAAATTATTTTAAATGTCATTTTTTATAACTAATTATGAAGTAAATATGTATGAATAAATTGATATTGATTGATTTAAATATAAAATTTACATCAAGTATATATGTATGGAATTAATGTTAATGTATAAAATGCACATGAAAGTGATGATAATGCATATGGAATTAATGATATTGTATAAAATCCATAAGATTTATAATATTGTATGAAATCCATGAAATGTATATGAAATGTTAATGTATAAAATGTGCATGAAATTAATGATATTGGTATAAAATCAATGAAATTAATGTTTAAAATGCATATAAAATTGATGGTGAAAATAATATACATGAAAATGATGAAATTAAATTGCATATATGTATAAAAACATACCAATGAAAAATAATATGTATATACATATAAAAAATAAAAATGATAATATATTTATATATGAAAGAAAATAACTATATAAGGTTGTCCCATAAATAATGTCCAAATTTTAGGTTAAAAAAAATCTTGATTTTATATATCTTATTGGAATTAAATGTAATTTTTATCAAAAACTTCTTTTCAGTGATTCATAAGCTTCCATAAAACTTCTTTTTTTTTTTTACATGAATAAAGTAGAAAGAGCAACTTCAACTTCTTCAGGACCTTTTTTTTTTTTTTTTTTTTTTTCATTTTCATCCCAAACAAGGCACAGTGTCATTTTGGTGTAGGAGGCTATTATCTGCGACATAATTTGTAGGGGTACTATGTGGGGAGCTGAGCAGCAAGATATCTGTTTACATTACACTTGAACTTCTGCATGTCAGTAGTTGGGGAAACAGGAACCCGGAAGGGAATTACAAAGTCTAGCAGTCCTAGGGAAGAAACTATTAGAATAGAAGGCTTTCTTCCATTTAGGGATTTCTACTGTGTAAGGGTGAGATTTTGTTGCTTATCAGGTTTGTCAGAGGTATTTATGTCGAGGTGATACAAGGGCTTGTAGTTCATCGGAGCATCTACCATAAAAGTACTTGTAAAACAGGCAGAGGAATGCAACATTTCGTCGATGGGACAGCAGTTGGAACTCTCTTTTGAACCCTGTCTAGGAGGGAGTGACTAGTAGCAGATGCACCAGCCCAAATGTGGCAACAATACTCCATACATGGACGAATGGTGGCCTTGTAAAGGTATAGGATACACTCAGGCATAAGTAGCTTTCTAGCACAGTAGAGAGAATCCACCTTCTTTGCAGCAGCCTTGGAAATTCACTCAATGTATTTGTTCCAACTCATGTTTCCTGCGAACGTTAAGTTGACGCGTTTGAACGAGCTACTTTCAAGTAATGCATCATTAGTCATGGCTATTAGTGGTTGAGAAGGTTTCTTTTAGTTATTAAAAGGAAAGGAACTTAATCTTGGAAGCATTGTGTATTTATTTCTCTCTCAGTGAGAAATGTGACACAAGGATCAGAAGGTGCTAAAGGTCATCACTTCTGAGGAGAAGCACTCTAACCTGCAAATAATGCCTGAGCATCCTCGTCAGCATAGCCTAATAAGAGCGCTCGAGATAATTAGCAATAAACTAACACCAGAGTCCATAAAAATGTAAATGAAGAACAGATCATAATCAGAAAGTACAAAATTTAAGGATTAAGGAGAAAGTCTTATCATTTCTGATGCTGTATGGATTGCATTATCATGATGAAACAACTTTTACAATTCGACAAAACAAACTCTCTGTTCTTCAAAGCGGTATTTAATCATTCCAATTGTTTTCTGCTGTAATTGTTAGATTGAATTGTAGAAGCTCAACGTAGGTCATGCTAATGCAATCACAACAAAAGTAACGTTTGTTAGTGGAGATCTTTTTAGAGTTGGGATTTAGCAGACTTGCCTCAACTAGTATCAGTTTACATTTTTATGAAATACCCATTTCTCATCACTGGTCACTAATCCAACCAAAATAAGATGCAATCACAGATGTTCACTAATGCTTTGTGGTTGCTTTCTGTTAAATCATGAGAAACCTACTTTGCAAGCTTAGGCAGTGTTACAAGATTTTATAAATGTTAAGACTAATTGATTAGATAAAAATTAACCGGAGATGAAAATTCTTTGGTATAAGTGCATGTTAACTTGCCGAAAGTATTTTTTTTTTTTTTGCTTTCATTTTTGGAAGAGTGAAACTAGTAACAAGGTAAAACAATCCAAAATTGATGTTTTTTTTTTTAATATTCTAAAATGACTGTTACATTTCTTAAGACTTATTTTATAAAAAAATTTATCTTTTCAAAAGTTAAAAAAATAAAAGTTATATAAAAATTACATTCCATCCATTTCATAATATGCTAAACTGAATGTTATATTCGTGCATTTCAAATATTTACTTTTATAATTTTTTTTTAAATATAGAAGGTTACATTTTATTTGTAAATTTAAATTATTTTGAAGTATTGTTGCTAAATTAACAAAAAAAAAATCAATAAAATGGATGTTAACTTTTATTAAAGAAATATAAAAAAAATAAACATGCACACAAAAATATTCCTATTTGACTGATGCATTTTACATCTCTTTAAATTAATTTAATGTTTCAGTAAGTAATATTTTTGTTGTATTACTTTGTTACTTTATTGAACTTGTTTTCAAAGACCAGAAAAATTTGGTTACAAAAAGAAAGCATTAATTTAAGATTGTTTTCCCTTTTTGTTAGTATCACTCTTCCAAAAATGAAAACAACAAAATACTTCTTGTAAACTAAAGCGTACTTCGACTGTAACGGTACTATTTTGTTGAAGTTCTCACAAAATCAGGTCAGTAAATCTGAAAAGGAAACCTTCTCAAGGTGAATCACTCAATCTGTAATTACTTTTCCAAAACGTTGTCAATCATTTTTTTGCAATATTTTTTAGGTCGACATCCCTAATCGAAAAGCTTCTGATCATTTAAACAATCCTCCCTATTAACAAGATGATTATTTTATTTATTTATTTATTTATTTATTTATTTTTTGCCATCTTAATGCTTGTTTTAAACTTATAAAGCATTTAGTGCTTTGTAGAAACTTCAATCTGTGAGAGGATGGAGTTAATAATTAAATACATAATCCTAAAGTAATTTATTAATTCAGGAATGTATAAATTCATTTGGATATTTTATAACTGTTAAATGTTATTTGAAATTACGGATTTGGGACATTACTTATAGGATGACATTTTTTCCATAATACATATTTTGAAATACAAGGTGGTATTGAAAATTTCTAAGATTGTATGAAATTTGATAACATTAAACAGAAAAGGTATTCACTGAATTAGTCTGACAATAGTATTTGTGTTATCTGCTTATGCAAGCTTTTGTAAAGTTCTGTTCAAATGATTGTCATCTAATGAATTCATCCCAAGCTTTATTTATTGTGCTTATACAGGCAAAAATATTAAAACACATACAACTAAAATAGTCACAGTTTATGTCTTGAAGTACATGATTGGAGTCAACTGAGAAAAAAAGATTGAAAATCATTGTTCTATGTTTTTGCTTTGTGCCATTTTCTATTTATTCACTTGTGCCATTTTTACTGTGAACAGGTAGATTTATATACAAGCTTCTAGTTAAGAAAACATAGGACTCCAGACGTTTCTTTTTAACATTAATGTATAAAAAGTTAGTTTATAATTGGTACTGTGAAAAAAATATTTAAGAGTAGATTATTTTTTTTTCAATAAAGCTTAACTCACATTTCTTTTTTTTTATATATAAAATTTTACATGTATATATTTCAATTTTAATAAAAATTTTACATGTATATTTTTCAATTTTAATAAAACGTTTTTCAGTAAAAAAAATAAAAAAATTATAACAAATGTTAATCAATAAAACAATACTTTGAGAACGATATTAGAGATTATTTTGATATAATTTTAATTTCTTAATGGATACATTTAAAATTTCTCTAATGAGCAAGTAGCTCTATTGCCTTGTGGATGCCTTGAGAAAGGCAAAGGCTAAAGGAGTAAACCTTGATAAAAAAATCCGGTTTGGAATCCCCGATAGGCAAACGGTGAAACAATGCAACACCTTTTTGGCAATTCCTGTAGCTGTGCTAGTGCCGATTGTATTGGTTTAGTTTCTGTTGAACTTTGTCTGCAACGCTGAAAGGAGGACCCTGGTAACTGGGCAAATCTAGGTCTCCTTGTTAACTGCCCAAGCCTACATCCAGATAGGCAACTCTAGTTTCGACTTTATAGCCACAACAAATGCTGCAGTGCACCAAATTAGATGCAGACCACCATTGTCTCATTAGACAGAAGGTTGCCATTAATTAAATAATATTAATTATTAGCATTCAAAATTTTAAAATGACTTTTAGCAAATATTTTTTACATTGAACTATCCTATTCACATCTCATGCATGTTTTAAGTTTAGTTTGTAATAAGAAATATTCAAGATAATCAAATTGCCAATAGATCAGTACTGAACAAGACATCAGGGTCACCACATGATTGCGATAACTTTTTCCCCCTTTATGTTAAACGTGAAAGTTTCCAATACGACCTTGTATGATGTTCCAGATTTGTTGAGATGATGATTGATAATTTGTATTACTTGAACTACTGTTCTCACCTCACATAGCATCCTAACGTTTCACCTGATGTGACCTAACCTTCAATTGCACCTTGTCAAGCTCAGGAATTTCTAACGGAACCCTTTATTTAATCAGCGGAGATAGCTTATTCTCATTCCGTCAGCCATGAGCAAGTCTTCAGTAATTCATAATTGTATTCTTCGTATCGCCTGTACTGAGGATTCTGATACTAAAAATATAATAAAGAATTACTTAAGACTTTTACCTGTTCATGGCTGACAGAATGAGAACAAGCTACACTTGTAGATTAAATAAAGGATTTCATTTGAAATTTCATATAGATTCCAAGAGTTTGACAAGATGCAGGTCAGAGGTTATATCGTTCAAAACATTGTGAGAATACCATCCAAAATGAGAACAATAGTCCAAATTATCTAAAGAAATCGCTGCATAATGTTGAGTCAAATGAAAGTAAAATCTACGACGATAGAGAATGATATAACAGAATACAAATGATAAAATGTATGAAATTAATGAGTTAAGCATCAAAACTGATTATTTTTATTCATGATCAAAAGATATTAGCAACGGCAAAGCTGTTAGATAAATGCAAGAAACTAGCTGTAAACTAACAATACATATTTTTGCAAACAGGGCATCTTTTTGATATTAGTAACTAGCAGAGAGACCCGGCATTGCCCGGAATTGAATGAAGATCAACGACTGTTTCACACTCCCATATTTTATTGTCATCAAAATCGGTGAAATCGCTCATTTTTCAATCAAATCCATTAATTGCCTGCTCTAGTTGAGGATGCTCCACAGTGCACTGGGAGGAAGCTTTACATGCTTTCCTGCAGTGACAGTCCACAATACAATGTAGTTTACATTGCACTGTAGAGAACCTACTGTTGATTTTATAAAAATATTTTTATATCATGGCTTGAATTAAATTTTAAGATGCAAAAGTCAAGTATCATGGTTGTGCTCTAAACAGAAACATTCATTTCGAATATGTTCCTGTCATATCAAAGAACCATACTGTTGATTTTATATACCGGGCCTTTATGCTTGTGCGATAAAATTTCTCAAATGCACTTGTGACGTTAGGCTGTATAAGGTGTTAACTTTAATCAAAATCTTCTGTTCCTTTTTTCATTGGATTTTTTTGATTATCAATACTAATTAAAGATATGCTGATACAAAACCTGTGCCAGGCACATAAAGTACATTTGTGTGAAATTTAAAAAAAAAAAATCAGCACAACTATTTAGGGGTCCACAGGAAACGAACTCTCACACAAAAGTTCCTTTTATATAATAGTAGTGATAACATTACAGGTATAAAATCTATCAATAAACATGTTTTAAAAAGGGTGCTCAACATAGGACTTAAAAGTATCTACATATTTATTTGGCCTCCTTACACTCGATATCCTCTGAAAGAAATATCTGCAGGTTGATGATTTGATAAAGGTTGTACAACTTCAAACCACACTTCTCCTGATTTGAATTCAGTGGCAAGGAGAAATCAAAGGCAACCAGAAAGAATGCTGATATAATCAGAGAATGATAAAATTCCAGGTTTTCTGTATACATGTCTCTACATCTATCTTAACTACTAATAATCCAGTTTATTCATTTATTTCACTAATAGTGCAATTAAAATGACAAATCCATATCCACAACAGAAGACCAATATCCTAATATACAGATCATGTGTATGCGATCAACATTGTTAAATTAACCAATTTACATATTTCTTAGCAAAAGGACATTGCATTAATTAATTGATCGTTTTTATTGCTTGTCTTCATCTAATAACACAGTTCTATTTACAAGTAATTTTTATTTTGTGAATAAAACGCATCGGGGATGGAAATTTCCAGTCCATTTTGGGGGTTGTGATTCTTGGTTTTCTTTCATTTTCTCAGGCAATCCCAGAGTAGAATAAACTTATTTGATTAAGTCTCTTAAACTGAAAAACAGAAAAACAAACTTAACCATTTAAATAAGCTATACTCTTTAGATCTGATGCATTGTTTTTTGTTTGTTTGTTCATAAGATTTCAATAATTACTACTATTGAAATCCAGGTTTTATTTCGAATTTTATAAGCTTATGAAGCCTTTAATAATCACTGCTATTTGTATAATGTATTTCTAAATGAAACACAAGTTGCTTTTATTTTAGTGGTGTGAAAAATACTTTTCTAACAAATCACTGGCTTCTCAGTCTAAAGAGAACACGTTAAATGTACTCCTGACTCTCCAAAGCTGAATTTGAAATATTGACATAATAATTGACCTGAATCATAAGAATCCCATTCTTGGCTTCTTACTGATAAGATCCAAATAAATAGTAAGCATGATATTTTTATTTTTTTGTATCTACTTAGTTGCAGGGGCTGTAGGGAGTTGGGGGAGGGGGCAACACATGCTATCCTTTGAGACTCCACCTGTTTTTTTCAAGTTACCTCCTGCAAATAGCATCAACTATTCCTACGAAACTTGGCTGCAGAATGCCAAGCTCCTGAATAGTTCTCACCATAAACAGTTATTATAGCTGAATATCTTTTCTAACAAATAATCAGGATTATATTATTTTTATTTATATTACATTTATTAACAGATACTTTTATGGTAACTCTGGTATATTTTCCTCATCTGTAATATTAAGTAGGTTTCTCCATCAAAAAGTATAATTGTTCCTGCTCAGAAAGGTTATTGTTTAGACAGATGCTACACTCTGAACCAAAGTAAAAAATATTTTTAAAAATAAGTACACAGTTCATATTAGTATAGATATATTAAACAAAAGAGAATAGACACAACTTTGAAGTGATATCTACAGAGTTAGCACTTATTAAAATGGAACTACTAAAGATAGTTCAAAGACTATTGAACCAAGGAATATTAAAGAGAACAGTGTTCTAATGGAAAAATTTGATTTGGAGATGAGTATAAAATAAATTTTCAAAAATAATTACATAATGATTTATGAAACAAAGTAAATCTAGATCCAAATGAAATAAAGATATTTCCACAGAAACCCACAGAATGAACACTATCAAAATTATAAACTGAAAAGCCAAAGCTATGCTGAATGGAAACTATACTCTTTTATCAAGAGAAATGTACAGATAGAAAAACAGAAGAGGTGCAAGACCAGGAATCGGTGCCTTGTGTCTCAGGGTTTTAGATCTCTCTATATTTTAGAGTGGAATCCAAACACATTTAGTAAAAGGACATTTAATTACATAGCATATAGCTTTTGATGTGGGCATTTATTTTTGATTAAAGTCAGATATTTTTTTTATGGGAATCGCTCCAGACAAGGCATGAAGCCACTTGATATAAGAAAAAATAAGATTAAAATCTTGACAATAAGTGCTAGATGGAATAGATTCTGACCCAGATAACAGCAATTCTTCCCTCTTTGTCAGAAATATCGCTCATAGAATGTGAGGACTAAAGGACAAAATAAGGGAATCAAGAGGTTTGCAGTTGCCAAAAGTAAACCCAAAATCCATTTTCTACTTTCCTTACTGGTTAAGTTTAGCCCGGAATGAGTGATTAAATCCGGACATCACTGAGGACTCATCACAAAACCATCTTCAAGATGTATTTTTCAATAAAATAATGATTTATTTACAGACATATTTCTCTGCTATATTGAATTCATACACTGAATAAAATTATTTTGTAGGCAGCTTGACATATGGAGAATACAGATACAAATTATTTTAAAACTAAAATAAAAATTCTTATATTTTATTATTCATAATAGTTCTTTGAAAAATAAATATAAATACAGAATTTTTTCTATAATTTAGAATTATAAAGCGAGATGTATTAATAGAAAATCTAAAAAGAAAAAAAAAAACTTAAAGCTGACACCATCAAAATAATCAGGACAAATTTGATAGAAAAGTATAAAATATTAGTCTTGCATCATCAGGAGTATAATTTAACACTTAAAAATAACTAACAATTTCGGGTTCATTTTTGTAAATAATCTACAAAGATCTTCTTTCAGCAAAACTTTATCAAGAAAATAAACGTCAGAATTGTGAAATTAAACATAACAGCAAAATTCGAAAATTTATTTCTTGTGTAAATTCAAATAAAAGAGTTATCTCCCTTGTTCAACATTTTTTTGTGCTAATCGCTACACTTTTCCTTTCAAATCTTAAGTTATACTCGGTTTCTATTTACTTACCTCCCCGTGAGGACAGAGTTAGATAGAAGGTTGTTTTTTTATATGAAGAAAATATAGCGCCCTGAAAATGAGCACTCTGAATAAAGACAACACAAAAGGTCAATGTGAAGGATCTGCTAAAAGTTTTAGAGGGCTACTTTCTTTCTGAATATTTTACATTCAATTTAAGGATTTCCATTGAATATATAATTTTGCTGTCATATTTAATCTTGGTTTGGAGAATATCTTAGGAAACAATTTACTAAAATGAATCCGTTATTTTCAAAATAATTTTATATACATAAAAAAAAAATTTTTTAATAAAATTTCTAAAGCTTAGAAAATGTTCATGCAAACAAATATCAAACATGAACAAACTTAAAAAATAAAAATTAAAAAAAAATTTAAGTAATAAAAGGAAATGAGGCATTGCAAAGATTGTCAGAAAAAAAAGACAAGAGTTATAATTCAAATCTGAATAAGGTTGAAAGCAGGAGAAGCAATTGGAAAATAAAATTTTTTTTTAAAATAAGACAAAAATAAAAGAACTGAAAACTTGTCAAAAATATTGGTGCTTATGGTAGAGTCAACAGATCGATTTTTTAATATGGTGTTTTAAGTAAAAACAATATTAAGTAGATGTCATTGCTTTTAGTTGAAATTGACACAAAAATAATCAGTAGATATCATTGCCTAATGGTCATGTCGAAAATATTAATATATTCAAAAATTACAAAAAATCGTCATGCTTTTGTGTTTTTAGTAAAAAAATAAAAAAAAAGTCTATTACAATATGCTATAAATGTCAGAATCCATGGTGGTGTAATCTAAATTTTGTGTTCAGAGTTATGTTCTGCATGTAAACTCTTCACCGTCTACTTTATAACATCTAAGAAAAATAAAATTTTACCCAATTTTCTGTAAAACTTACTTTTAACTATAGATAACATTCTACTCTAAAAGATTTTCGTAATTTTTGGATATATTACTATTTCTGACATGACAATTAAGTACGAAGATAGTTTTTGCTTAAAACAACATTAAAAAAAAAATCAATCTGTCGACTATTTTAACAAGAACTAAAATATTTAAAGCTTCAAAAGTATGAAAAAAAAAAAACCGTATTCAAATAATAAACATCAAGCATTTTCTTTAAACACTATACATGCATAATTTGTTGGTACAAACTCTTTTAGAGTTCTATGATGTGGCTAATATGTTAATATTGCAATCATGAATCTGCCAATAATTACGTTTCTATAAAAATTAGTTGTTTTTTTTTAAATATATATAATTAAATCATACAAACAATCTACAAATAAAAAAAATAATAAAAAAGAAAAGCATACATTGAAGCAACACATTTTCATTTAAACATGTATCATTAAAAAACAGATCTTAGGTTCAACTGTGAAAATAAATCTTCCATTTTTAATAACAGGGTTAAGCATTGGAATTTTGTAACAACTGCTTGGTTTTATGGCTTATAAACTCTTGGATTATTTAATGCCAAATCACAATTTACTATTGTTCTCGATTAATATAGTAAAAAAATATTTTCTAACTATTGTAACTAAGATTAAATATTGGATGCAACTACACTGATAGTGAAATTTGAAAAACGAAAAATCGATTAAACAAAAAAAACAATGGTATCTACTGATTTCTTGTGTCAATTTCAACTAAAAGCAATGATATCTACCGGATTGGCATGTCAGAAGTACTTAAATATTATCATATTTAAAAAGTAAACAACAAAAAAAAAAAAAACACGAGTTTTTAATATTTATTGTAAAAAATACCCTCACCATATTTTTTTGGGAACACATGACATAACAAGGGCAGTAACTCAGTTATGTTAAAAATAAGGCAAGTAAATCATATTTATGATTGTCAACACACAATTTATTTAAAAATTGACAATAGTTACACACTATTTACCTTTCCTCAGAACTCACCGGTGTTTTTTTTTAACTAAACATTTTTTTTTCGCTAATTTTTGTCAAAAAAAAGAAAAAAAGAAGCTTTCTTTAATAACTTTTTTACCTGATGGTTTTTCGTTATTTTTGGATATGTTCAGTACCATAACATGACGATTAAGTAGAGACCATGACATTTGTAGCATATAGGGGCTATCAAAATAAATTGTAAACTTTGACCAAGTTGGATATTGTGATAGTGGGCATCTTGAATTTATAATGAGGAGATTGATCATCTGCTCATGGAAAATTTTCTCATGTGCATATAAATCAATTGCTGAATTTATTACGTATATTTGTGCCGTTGTGTCATATATTGCAAATAATACTAGTTTTGTGTGTAGGATTGTCTGCTATAACAGGCGAAAGACTTGTTGCAAAATTGCAACAGTTGTGCTTAGAAGGTTAAGTTTGAAACAGAATTTCATTATTTATATATAGAAAAGACAAACGGTCACACGGTTTTGTATGTCCAGCAAAGGCTTTTTTCGCCAGGGTTCTATACTCCCTAGATTATAATATCTACGATTTACGAATGCACGTCATATCTACATTTATTTACATCGACTTTTATAAAATTCACGCTATTCCTTCCTCTTGTGTGTTTGGCTTTTTTGTATAAAAGCGAAACTGACTCAAAAGCGAAGGCAACTTCCCGGCCTTTCATGCCGGGACATCCAGAAAGAAATTAGCTTTGATCAATCTGCGGAAAACCCCTTATATTAGACAATTGCTATTCATTTAAAACGCTCCCTTTTTGTGGGGAGCTGATTTTCCCCAACATCCTGGAGAAACAAACAAATAAATGAAACAGCGGAAAGTTAAACTGGCCTTCAGCCAATGTTCGTTTCTGCAAGTCAACTTTTTGATTGACATCACTAAATTTCAGTGCTTTTCACTTCCTCTGGTCTCCTAATATAGCAGTAAAAGCTCACGTTTTCTTTCACTTTCTGCCTTCGGGTTCGTGCCACCCTCCCTACTAACTTTTTTTTTTTTTTTTTTTTTTTTTTTTTTACACCTCCAAACACCCGGGCAACACTGGATACCCCCGCTAGTTACATATGTATTTTCTATTGACACATTTTAATATAGATACTTGTCTTTTTTGGTTGTTTTGTGGATTTCTTTGATATTCCCAATTTATGAAAGTAAATGTTTTAGAAAAGAATATCAGTTTTGTCCAACTAACCTTTGGGAATGATTTGTAATTGTTCATGTAAAGTAGGATACTTTTAAATTGAGCATAAAAAAGCTAGCATTAACTTTGAACATTTGTTACATAATTTCAAACCTGTTATTAAAAACTAGTGATCAATAGTTTTTGACAATACAAGTTTAATTCTTGAGGAGGGAAAAACAAAAAAAAAACAGTACATTTCAATGTAAAATGTACCATAAAGTTAAAAATTCTAATCATGTGCATACAGCATCTAATTTCTAAATCTACAGTGCCACTATGAATGAGATTATATATATATATATATATATATATATATATATAGGTTCTGTTGGGTAAAAATAAATCCAATAGAGTGCTTGATTATTTAATAATAAGAGCATAATATTAATTTATAATATTACCAGAGTTCAGATCTATATGATACTTTAGGTTTAAAGCTTAGGGTAGAGAGACAAATTTTAAAAATTGCTGGGTTTTCCACTCTGTTAGAAGTCATTATTTGACCCGTGAGATTGCTTATAAAAAAAAACTCCACAGGTCAAAAGATGGCTGACGAAAAAAGAAAGAGAAGAGTTTATAATTAAAACTCAAGAAAACTCAGCAATTTTTTTTGGAGGGGGGGGGGGTTGTCCTCACCCCAGTTTGAAACCTAAAGGTACCATGTTTATCTGCCCTTCTATGATATTACAAATAAATATATTTATATATAAAATATTTATGGATAATTTTTACAAGAAACTATATGATTATGCTATTTTTGAAAACTATCTTTCAAAACTAAAACTAAAACATGCAGTAAGATTTTTTTTTCTTCTGTGAGTTTGAGTAAAATATTTCTGTAAGGAATGCGAGATGAAAAATAGATTTGAAAGAAAAGAATAGACTGAAATGAGGTATGCTTTGTTTCTTAAGATGAAAGAAATAGGAGTGGAAAGAGAAGCTTATTAACTAATAGCTGATATGAGAATTAAAACCATGTTACTTTGATAGTTGTGAATAAATGACATAGAATGCAAGTAAAATGGTAACTAACATGAATATGTGTTGATGAAGAAGAAAAATGTTTACTTAATGTAATAAAATTGTATGGAAACTACGATCAGCTTGTAACTTAGTGTAGATCCAGTAAGCCGTCAGTGTATAGGTGTGTGTGTGTGTGTGCATGTAGGCAAATGAATGCGTGTATGTGTAAGTATGCGAATGTGTAGGTTAGTGTGCATGAAGGAGTGTACGTATGTGGATCTGAGTCAATGTGTTATTGTAGGTGTGTGTGTATGTGTGTGTGCACACGCATGTGATGTTTGTAAAGCAGACATACAGAAAACTAAAGTGAAAAATTGAACACGGCGAATTCAACAATTATTTTCCAGTTTTATAAACAAAGATTATCATCAGGTCAATTTTTTATTTCAGTCACATAAATTATTTATCAGGAAACAGGTTTTGACTTTACTCTCAAACAATTTATTTATTTTACTTAAAACATAACGTCTTGGGCACATTTCAATTCCTTATATCTGCTTGAGAGAGAAAGAGCCTGATGAATTCATTTTCCAACAAGATGGGATACCACTACACTGGAGCTTCATGGTTAGAAAATGTCTCAACACCACATCAACAGACGATCTGGGCAAGATGATTACGATCTCATGCCCTGGCCTCCCAGATCACCAGATCTCACACCCTACATTTTTTTTTTTTTTTTTTTTTTTTTTTTGGTGGGAATTTGTGAAAAGACTGATCTATGTGCCTTCCCTTCGAAGAGGCCTGGATGAGCTGAAGGCCCGAATAACAAAAGCTGTTGCGACTATTGACAATGTAATGCTGGGACGCATTTGGCAAGAACTGGACTATCGGCTTGATGTCTATTGTGTGACCAATGGTGTTCACATTGAACATCTTTGAACATTTCATGAAAAACTTGAGATTACAAGTTTTCTGAATATATCAGATACGTTTTTATATCCTTAATAGTTCTTGAGATATTCAATATTAAAATGTGCCCAAGACTTTTGGAACGCAGTATTTTAACTAGAAAAAAATAAAATAAAACCAGTAATTTATAACAAATTTCCCAATGCATGTAAAATACCAAGATGAAAAGACAGCTAGGAAAACACAGTTGTCATCTTTATAAAAAAAATCTAGAATGATAACCCCAGTTCATAATTTTCTAGTGAAAGTGTATCTTAAAATTATGTACTGGAATTATCATTCTTAGCTATTCTCATTCTTTACTTCTTTATAAAGATGGCGATTATAGTTTCCAAGCTTAGTCTCTACTACGGTATTTCACATGTATAATGAAATTTGCTTCAACTATTTTTAATATTATTCCTTTCTTTTACTCAACAGGATTTAAGTAAAAATAAGTTGTTTGAAAATAATGCCAAAACTCCCCCCCTAAAAAATTTATGTGAATAAACTTTTCTTTACAAATTTTTTTTTGTTCATTAAAATAATTTGGAATCCTATTCTTCACAATTGTGAAGAAAAAAAAAAAAAATAAAAAATAAACAAACCCTAAAAATAATTCACTGTCAATAAATATTGGAAAAATAATCGTAAACTTGCCGAGTTTGAAAGGCAAGATATTTTAAACTGTTCTGCGATTGAAAAGATTTGAGCAACAAGAACCCCGCCCAAATAAAAAGGAAAAGGAAATAAAAGGGAGGAAGAAAATGGTATCATGCGCAAAAAAAAAATAAATAAATAAATAAAATAGTAAGAGAACACGGATGAGATTATGAGTAGTGAACAAAGGGTACAACATTCCAAGGTACACAGAGAAGGAAGAAGAGAAAAAGGACTTAACACTTCTGGGTTCAAATACCAACCTTAGTTGTGTCATTAACCAACCCTCCACTCTGCAAAGCATGCAGGAGAAAATAAAATAAAGCATCATCACCTTGTCCACAACAACCAACCATGAATCACCTTTATCACACATTTACGTTTTTAATACCACCATTTTGTAGCCAAAGTTCATGCTGACAAGTTACGAACGTATAAGAGCCAATTATTATTTGATTTATTTATTCAACTAGTTGATCTGTTTGATAGTCTGTCTTATATTATCTAGAAGTTACAACTTAAACGTTTCTTAAATAATGACAGTGTACATGAGTGAAACAGACAGGAGGTCCATACACAATTCAACCAATCCCATGTTTCTTGAATATTCTATCACATTTTTTTTTTTAATATAAAAGTCAGGATTTCACCATTCCGATCAAAATCAATAAAATTATTTGCACAACTTGCTTCATAAATCAATATTAAATGATCAAACATTGTTTCCATGCCCTTAATCAAATGATCTCGCAAAAAAAAAAAAAAAAAAAAAAAAAATCAATGCGCAACTGTGCATGTAGAAATAAACACATGAAAATGAACAAATCTGCACCTCCCCTTTTTTCTTTTTACAAGGGAGTCACCACTTATCAAGGCTAAAAGGCCACTCGAGGATAAGGGTTAATGGGTGTACAGTAGTCATCAAGACAACAGTGTAGTAATCGTTAGTAGTGGAAATTTGGTATAATTTGATTATTTAAAGGAATGGCTTGACAAAAACTTGTTTACATTGAACTTCGAAACAGTCATCTTGTAGTCAGCTCGAAAGCAGGCCAGCAGCAATTATCAGCAGCATTTTTTAAGTTGTTGCTACTAGCATTTACTTTTTACTGAAGGAAAAATAAACTTAAATCTATCTCTTTTTAATGGACACACAAAGAAAAAAAATTGATTGAAAACCTTCCCACACGAACAATATTAATTTCTTTCAGAATCAATAAAATAATTATAAAACTACAGAGAACATTACAGTTCTGCATTTTTGAGATGAGAATTGATTATTGTATTAGTTTGATTCTTTGGACTATTGTTCTCATCTTGTGACGTTTTCGCTTCGGTCAATATAACCTCTGACCTTCTTCAGGTATATCTTGTCGAACTCGGGAATTTGGATGGAATTTCAAATGGAACCATTTATTTACTTCACAGGGTAGCATGCTCTCATTTCGTCAGCCATGACTGGATAGAGGTCCTAAGTAATTTACAATTGTATTTTTCAGTCACCCACACTTAGAATTGAAGCTTCAACCTACAGGAGAATATTGCTTTTACAACTGATTTTTCCAAGTACTCTAATCACTGCACCACAGATCCTTGCGGACAGTTCTGAAGAACGTTGGAGAGTACATTGACCAAAACGTTGTGAAAATAACACTCAAGATGAGAACAGTAGTTCAGAGAATCCAAATAATATGTACAGAGAACATATTGAACATTTTTTTGTACTTGTTTCATTCAAACTTTTATGCCAACTGGAAATTATGCTCTTACATAAATGCATGTTCTTTTGATCAAGTTGTTTATTTTGTTCAGAAATTGTTCTTCATTGCGTTGTTCTCTCTTGAAATAAATTCTTTTAAATTTTAAAATCGTTATGTTAAAATACTGTTGTTTGAATTTCTTGCTTTCTATTTAAGGTATTCTTACAGACAAACAGTTTAACAAATTATATAGGTCTACCATCATACGTCCATTACCGATTGGTTGCTTAGTTTACAGCATGTCAACATCATTGGGTCATTTTATGCCAAGATCGTACATATGATTTGTATATGATTGCTTTGTTGATTAATAGGTTTTACAGACATATCTCTTATCAACAAATCTCATTTATAAAACTTACTATGTCTTTCTGTCTTAATTTTTTCGAACTGTATCCTCTCAGAGATGGAGGGTTACAGAGCAGTGCGTTAAATGATTGCATTTTTTTGTGGACTGTTTCTTATGGGTCTTTACCTGGTTAAAATAGTCGTTAAGGAGTCAAAATTGAAAGAAATTAGAATTTGAAAGGCGTAAGTCGACTGCTCTTCTATGCATGTGCAAATATATATACATTTGTATATTAATGTTAGTTTAGTTTTAGCTGCTACTTATTCGACTGACGATGATGTACATGACAACGTTTCAGGCTACAAATTTTGCTTTTGGTTTCAGTTCTAGCTGATAGCACACAAGTCATTTTTGTTTTACTCTTAAAATCACGACTATATTAGGTACAATATAATATAAAATAATCGATAGAGAATTGACTAATATATACAAAATCTGGATAAATTAAAATATCATATTTAAGCGTATTTTATAACTGGATAACGCCAGATGCGCCCCCCCTTCTTGATAGTAGTCTGTAAACAATATTTTTTTAACGCATAGATGGGACTGATAAGTAATACTGTAAACATGCAATATAATTGCATGTTTAGTGGGATGCTTACTTGCAGTTTAGATGATGTACCTGTAATGGGAGAAATATTTAACTGTGAAAAAAAAAAACACTAAAAAATGGATGGTTACTTTGAAATACTAACATTCTTTTGGGTATGATGCTCCATGCTGTGATTATGACCCACTTGTGATTTTCCAAATATAATATTTATAGCAGATCTAAACCTCATGGTTAATAAATTTTTTTTATGTCTATAGATTAACAGCTGATAATCTCAAGTTGTCTTGTAATGTGGTCTAAGTCATATGTATGTATAGATGGGACCCTGGCAAGTACTACTACTTTAAGTAAGAGTGGACCTGAGAGTAGTGGCAACTCCATGCTTTCCAAAGCTCTCAAATTGGAGTCTCATCACTGGATGCACTTAATCATACCCAGAACCATCTTTTGCTTCAGTCAATGAATTAAGTCAAAAGAAATTTGATATTGTTAAAAATGTTGAACGTTTTAATCTTATTCAGAATTAAGCCGATATGGTTTCATAAATTGTTACTTTTTAATTTTATTTAACAAACTTTATTATTTGCTTCAAAAACTTATCAATTTCTTCAATTTGATAATTATGTTGGCAAGGCTCTTCATTATATACAAATAATATTAGTAAGGGATAATTGTTTGTTATTTTTTATGTTGAAAATAAACTAATACTTAAAAAAAATTGTATTTAAAATGCTATATTTGTAGCATGGAAAGAGGTTGAAACTGTAGAAGAGTAGGGTTGATAGAGTTACACATCAGTTGGGTATTGCAACAGCAGACGATAACAGACAGCAGTCTTACAGGTGATATATGAATAAAATTGTTGCAGGTTTTTCAAATGATAAATAAACAGAAGAAAGCTTTGTTTACAATTCACAATAGTAATTGTTTGTATTTTCTTGTGTGTGTCTCATAAGAAACTACAACAACTAACACAGATAGAATGATGGAAGCCACTGTTCAACAAACTCGCAACTAATGTTTTATATTTTCATCACCATCCATATAAAGATTGCTGCACAGCTACATAGACCCATATTATTACACACCTTACTACATATCTTCTGAATTTTAATTTTAAAGCCTTTATATTTATTTACATTATGGAACTCTTTACAGATATAGTTTGATCAGATGGAATACTTCAACAAAAAGACAAATTTCATAAGTTTGATCCTTAATGTTTGTACCTTATTTTTTTTTATTAATACTTCTATCACTATTTTTTATTAAGTCCCACAGAACTATGAGATTTTTTCCCTTAGTTTGTGGCTCTTACACATTTCAACTATGGTTGGTTTAAACAGAGTATACACAATTTACAATAAAAAAAGAAAAAAAGTAAAACAGACAAATTTGTAACTTGTAATCATGAACTTGACACCATGAAACCATCTTTTCATTGCTTTTATACTTCAAACAGGGTGTATATCACAAATATTACAATGAAGCAGAAAATATGGTAAAATACTATTTGGAAAAGCAGTAATTATGATGTGTACAACTCTACATATTTAAGACACACACAAAATATTAAAAAAAAAAAAAAAAAAAAAAAAAAAAAAAAAGGGAAAAAAGGGTTATCAATCAGACAAGAAGGGTAGGTAACTCTTTAAAGGGAGGTAAATATGGAAATCAGCAAAATGGCTAAATAAGTTATATTTTTATAGAACAAGAAAACAGATTAAACTGAATATGACAGATTTTCTTTACTTTTAAAATAAAATTCAACACAATTTTTTAATTCAAAATTAAAAAGAAAAGAGGAGGGATTTTAATATCAGTTTATTTGATATTGTTTTAAGTGTTATTAATTGTTACTTTTATATAGTGTTATGAGTTTTAAAATATCTAGCCAAACAGCTGAAGGAAAACACAGGAATTAAAGCACACAAACAATATTAGGTAATTCATGATAATTTTGTGCATATTCATCACATTATTTGAGAAGAGAGGATTTTTTTTTATCTCTTAAAAAAAATATATGAAGGGTGCATGCTGCCTTGAAATCCATCTGGGAAGGCAAGTGTAAGTATCCATTAGTCAATCAGAAAGGGGAGCTGAACGATGGTTAGTAATTGGCATGCTTATTTATTTTATATAAAATGGTATGATATCCACATATGCTTTATGTATATACGTAAGTATGTAAAATCGACCCATGAAAAAATCAAAACAATAAAATACAGAAATCTATTATTCACTGTTTATTTATTAGTGAAAATAAAACTAATCAAAACAGGAAATGACTGGTTTCTGTATTGTATTGTCTATCATATTAAAAATCATGTAAATTGATTCAGTAGTTTTATTTTTAAATAAGAAATTTTTTATGAATAACTGAAGAGGAACCGTCTTGCCTTTCATTTTCAAAAAAAAAAAAAAAATACAAGGGAGATAACAATAAATCAAACTTGCAAGATTTTTTTTTTTATTGCAATGCCTACAAATTCCCATTAATCATTTAAAAATGATTTTCTTTATAAAAATAAAACTACTTGATCAATTCATGATTTTTGGAATATGATATTTTGGTTTTGTCACGGGTCCGTTTTTTTTATATAGTGAGAATTTTGGACAAGAAATTGTTTTTAAGATAGGAATCAAATAAAATCTTTATTATTGAATTATAATTTTTGTTAATGGTATACATTTTGTGTATACTAAATATGCATACATTATTATGAACAGATTGGGTTCAATTTTTGCAATCAACCTCAAATAGGACAAAAAAATCTGACTTGTGTTTGAGGTTCAAATTAGTTTAAGTATGTAAACTGTTTCCATTGAATTTTCTAAATTAATTTTGTAATATAGAATTTCTATAAAAATGTTTTTACATATTTTTATTACATAACAGAGGAGGATAATGATTTTTTTTTAAATTTAGGAAGTTATTTTTGTATGGATGAATCCCATAGAAACTGTTTCTGTTCAATTCTAACAAAATGACAAATTTGTTTCTTTTGCTATAAGAAATTTTTTTTTACATTAGGATTTGTTAATCGTATCAATCATTATATAAAAAAAAAAATTCAGAAACATTTTCTTCTAGTCTATAATTATTTTAATTCTCACAAGGTTAATGCAGTTTGCTTGAAGCATTGTTTAGCATTTATATAAAGGAAATTTATAGAAGGCAATTCAATGCAGAGGTGTAGTGGATAGATACAAACAGCTTTAATTCAAGCCACAAGTAACTTTAATATGGAAGCCTCCATATGCATGCTTGAAGTAAAGTTGAACATACATCTGATGAAGAGAGTTCTCCGAAATATTATATCATGCATAACTTTCATCAAACCACAGGGATGCAAGTAAGGGCATAATATAATGTAATAAGAGTATATAAAAACAAACATTATATAACGGTGAATATGCATAGCTCATTTCACCATTATGTCTTAATTTATTTCAGATTTTGTCTATCCATTACACCTTTTATTTTCCTCTACAAAAGTTAAACAATTTATGTTCTGCTGTTATGTAAAAACATTACTGGACTGTTTTTTTTATTTTTTTTTTATTGTTTGTTCATTTTTCTGTATGTTGGGAATTATTTAACATTTTCCTTCAGTATAGCTATTTTCATTGTGTAAATAATAAGCAAAATTACTTAAAATTCATGTTAATTCGTTTTTAGGAAATTTTTCATTAAAATAAAAACTGTTTTTATTATTTAATATTGAACAATAAAAACAGAATAGCAAACATTTATTTATATAGTTAAAAAAAAAATTCATTTTCAGTAACATTTCACTTTAGGATGTTTAGTATTGAAAGAAAGTATTTGAAAATTGAATCCCAACACGTTAAAGATAAAAACTAAGTCAATTATTTAAAAGGTTCAATGATAGGCTTTGGAAAGATTTGATTTTGAAGTTAGTTGCTAACATTATCTATCATAAGCAAATTTCACTGTATAGCATATAGGCTTAGTCAGGAACAAAAGAAATGTTGAGTTATAAGGGGGATTACTTATGTTTTATTAATTAAGAAATAACTTTTATATATTAGGATAGGAGCCTGAAAATTGATTTTTAAACAGTTAATTCTCAAGTTTAGTACTTTTTATTCATTAAATGATTTTAGTAACACTATAATGTTAAATGCCAATAAGTTTGATAAACAAACGGTTAAAAATAGAACTTACTTTGGTGGTACTGTCTGCATTGTGGTCGTTTTGAAGTAAGAGGTTTGCAGAGCCAATGTCATCTTTTTTGGCAGCTATGTGTAAAGCAGGGAGACGTACTTTGCCCTTGGTGTCATGCTCTAGCAAAACTGCCACAACTTTGTCATGTCCTTGCTGTAAAGCTACAGCAAGGGGAGTGAAGCCATCCTGAATAAAAAAAAACAAAAAACAAAGATTAAGTACAGCAATTTAAAACACTTTTTTTTATGAGGATTCCTTTTTAGATTCAATATCTACAACTAAATGTTAAAAACAGTTTATTAATCCAATATGGAGTCTAGAAAGGAAAACCTTCCATTGTGACTTTCTGCGTACATGTATTCATTCTCACAGATTAGATTGTATTGCTGATAACTTGTTAAAGATGCTCCACTGCAATTATTGTTTTTCTTCAAAGTGTACATACAATAGAACCCTGGGATATGGCATTAAAAATTAGTAACAAAATACAGTACATATATATATATATATATATATATATATATATATATATATATATAATCAAACAGCATTATAAATAACATAGTAAGGCGGGGCAAATACTGTAACCAGGGTCCAGAAAAACATTGTATTTCACATTATAACCTGAAAAAAAAAAAAAAAAAAAAAAAACGTATTCTAGGACCACCATATTTCGGAATGTTACTAATATATAAATAAATTTTAAAATTTAAACAGTGCTTATATCACAAAAAGCACAACTTTGACTTTCATATGTGCACCAAGTGTAATCTTCCAGCATTAGAAAATATCACCACAGACAAGCAACACATGGATTCTATACTAACTTTTTTCTTCCATTTACCATCATGGTGAGGAGGAAAAAATGTATAAAATGCTGATGATGGCGTATATCATTGAACTATTCATTTTAAATAAATAAATATTTACTTTACATAATATTGCATTGATATTATGAACGCATTTGATATGTATTTTATTTTAATATATATCAATGTTTATTTTTATGTCTGTACTGGGAAGCATAAATTTGTAGTTGAGAGGTTCAATTTGGAGAGCTTAAATTGCTATGTTTACCTCATTTCCTCAGGTTCCAAGATAACTTGGGATCCAACAAAGCATAATATTTTGGGAGTGTGACAATCACATTAATCTACATAATAATTTAATGATCAAATTTTCTACTTTTCAAATGCTGCTATGAATAATGCATCTAAAAAAAAAAAAAAAAAAAATGACTAAATTTTTCCTTCAAGAGATTATTTTTTTATGTTTTGTTACCTCCGTTAATTTTATTTCATTTTACAACAAAGTTCTCAGAAGTCAAGGGGCCTCCATCCGGGAGCTAACATTTGATCTCTATATGAGATACACAGATATTCGAATATTTCAGTAAAGTTCTCCTTTGCCTCTCAAACTCAAGTTAGTAAAAAAATTGGGAACATAATTCTCTCCCCAATTGACCATTCAAATATGTTATAGTATACATTTATATATCACTTTGAATGATTTATCAAAATAAAACGTTTTATCATTAGAAATGAAAAGTTGCCTACTAAATTAAAAAACTTTAAAATAAAAAAGAATTGAGATAAATGTTTTGGAAGACCAGGAAAGATTCTTACCACAGTGGCAAGACTCTGGCTAGCCCCATTGTCCAGAAGAAACTTTACCACTTCAGAATGACCCTCTTGTGCTGCCATATACAATGGAGTAAACCCAGTCTGAAATTAAAAACAAAAAAATAGTTGAATTCTTTGATGTATTGAGTATTTCTCTGACAGAACATTTTTAGTAAAAAAATATATATATATTTTAGAAAAAGTTAATGTTTATACTACTGAAATTAAATTTAACTAATATTGGATTAACATTATTATTCTTTTTCATAGAATAGTTATAAAATTTAATAAAATCAAGTTCATTTTTATAAATTATCCACAAAGAAGATCATCTTTCATCAGATGAGTAATGTTAAAAATAACATCCAAATTATAAATGTTAGATGCTGCACTTCCATTTCTTGTTCTCTTTCGGTGGAGGAGAAATCCTTCACGACTGAGACAATTTTTATTTTTGTACCTTTTCTCCACGTTAAAAAACGACCCTGGTGTCTAACTCTGTCATGTGGGGAGGCATAGTAAATAGGTACTATGTCAAGTTCAAATGAGAGAGTTATCTCCTTTACTCTAGATCGTTTGTGCTGATATTATGCTTCCTGCCTATTTATTTACCGCCCTACGAGGGCAGAGTAAAAACACTAGATTAGTTTTTAATGTGGAGAAAATCTAATTGCTCAAAAAGAAGCACTCTGAATTGGAATAATAATTTAAACTGTTTAAGTCTAGGATTTTTTTGAATGACCGAGAACAGAACAGGTGTTACACTTTACTCCTAGCCAATAAGTCAATGTAATAGGTTTTTTAAAAGGTTTGGTAGGCAACCTGGGTTGTGTAAAGAGGAATTTTTTTTTTTTTTTGTCCTTTGCATCTTTTATACACAATCTCAGGATGAAATAATTATGTTCATAAAAGATTTAGAGAATAAAGAAATATTGGTACTTGTCCAGAATTCAACTTACAAAAAAATTACAGAAAAGTCTATATGATGTACGTACCTGTCACAAAGCAAAAATATCATATTCCAAAAATCATGCCAATTGATCAAGTATCTTTTTGTACTAAGAAAATCAAATTTTATAAGAAAGTAAGCTATAATAAATATAAAGGGAGACAACTCAATTCGAACTACAGACATCCAAATCAGCTTTGTAATGGCTACAATTCACTACTATTAATTGATAAAAATCATTAAAAAAATCATCTTCTATATAAAAATAACTTGATAAATTTACATGATTTTTGAAATATGACATTTTTGTTCCATTTTTCTGTAGTTTTTTTTTTTTTTTTTTTTAAATTAGGTTGAATTCTGAACAAGGAGCAAAATATCTTCTTACACAATGGAACTCATAATTTTAAGAGTCCCTATTTACTTATCTCCCCATGAGGACATAGGTAGACAAATGTCTTTGTTTTTTGTTTTTTTAATGTGGAGGGAAAATCCAATTCTCCAATAATTGATTGACATAATGGATAGCTTGATAGACTATAGAATTGGCTAAGCCAAATGCAAATCCAACTGTATCTATTGTAATCATTTATTCACTAATATCATTAGCAAACAATTTCCCATCGATTATGTAATTGTATTGAATTAAACATATGTAATGTTGCGTTACAATGGACATTGTTTCTTTGGTATTAATAATAATTAAAGAAAAATTATTTTGATATGCAAAAGGGTTGATTTGCTGTTAAACAAAATTAATATTTTATCATTCAAAGAGAAGAATTCAGGAGTCATTATAAATATGAACAATGCTCTTTCAATACAAACCATAGATTGGACATTGACTTTGGCTCCATTCTGCACAAGGATTTTGACGATTTCTTCATGTCCTGCAAGGGACGCAATATGAAGCGCTGTATTTCCTTTCTGAAAGGGACAAAATAAACGGATTCATAAATTATAACAGAAACTTAATCAGCCTGGATAAACAAAATTTAAAGAAAGGTATGTTTCTGTAATATAAATTGATTTTAAAAAATCACATGAAAACACTATTATTTATTTAAGAGTCATGTTGAAATTAATAAAAGCTCCAAAAATTACAAAAACATGATCTGCTAAAACTTGTTTTTACAAAAACATAGCGGTCTGCGATTTTCTATTTTAAAGTGTCGGAATACAATTATTTTGTCCAAATCATAGACTGAAGTTACTTCCTCTGAATTTGAAGTAGTCTTCAGCGTAACAAATACTAGTGGAACCTGTGGAAATTCCACAGTGGACTCTTTCATATGAAATATATTGATGCTGGCATTCTGTGAATGTTCAGCATAAATGGAGATGCCTTGATATTATTATAGCTATTTTGTTAAAACTGCAAGCTAACAGGGACATCCAGCTTAGCCCAGTCATAAAATACGCTTGAATAGGATATTTGAATTTATGCAGATTTCGTATATATTATTATAGAGTCAATTCTCTATCAATTCTTATAGATTATAAAGTTGTGATTTCAAAAATAAAAAAATATATCCATATGATTTAAGGTCATCAGCTTGAATCGAAACCGAAACCAAAACTTATGCAAAAAAAAAAAAAAATGAATAAAAATAAATAATATAACTTGAGTCCCTTCAGCTATAACTGAAACTAAAATTTAATTCCTGTAAAATTATTTATAAAAACAAATAGATGACCTGAGTACCATTAACTAGGATTGAAACCGAAACCAAAATTTATGAAAAATCCTTGGTAAAATTATTTGTTACAAGAAATAGGTCATATATATATATTATATATATATATATATATATATAAGGCAAAAGTGACGCACGCGTTTTTGTATGTCAAGCAGAGGCTTTTTTCGGGAGGAGGAGGGTTACTATTTTTTAGAACTTTTATATACTCGCTAGATCAGAATATCTATGATTTGCAAAGGGACGTCGTCTCTAGATTTATTTTGATTGACTTTTATAAATTTCACACTATTCCATCCTCTCGTGTATTTGTGTTTTTCGTATAAAAGCAAAACTAATTGAAAGCAAAGGTAGCTTCCCAGCTTTTCTGCAGGAACATCCAGAAAGCTTTGATCAATGTGGGAGAAACCCCTCATATTAGACAATTGCTATTCATTTGGACACTCCCTTTCTGTGGGGAACTGGTTTTCCTCAACATCATGGGGAAACAAATGAATGAAATGGCAGAAAGCTGAACTGGCCTTCAGCCAACCTTCATTTCTGCACTTGCGTGAACTCATTCACTTAGCAAGTCAACTTTTTGATTGACACCGTTTAATTTGAACGCTTTTCACTTCCTATGGCCTTATAGTATAGCGGTTAGATGTTATGTTTTTTTTTCACTTTCGTTTCCGCCTTTGCGTCACGGGTTCAAGCCTGCCCGACTACTAACACTTATTTTTTTCTTTTACACCTCTGAACACCTAGGCAACGCCAAGTACCCCCCGCTAGTAACAAACGACATTCACTCTGAAGAAAAAAAAAAAATTTAAGCATGACATAACACACACGTTATTGATATAGATGATAAAACTGAATAATTCAATAAATTTTTTTTACTTGCGATTATTGTCATACTTGATCATTTTTTGTAATTTTTTAAGCATTTATTGGAAATATCATTATAAAAAGAAATTGAATTCATGAAATAAAACTTAATTTTTATTATTGTATGCCCACATTTAAAATGAAACCACAATAAAATAATGTTGTTTATTGTCTCTTCTCACTAATATAGTCTTTTTTTGTCATTGATAGATTTTTTTTTTCTATAAAAATCAGTATTTGATTCTGATTCATCAATTCTTCTGGTGAATTGCTGCAACAAACTGTAAAACAATAAAAATTAATTCCTTCCAGAAAATGCTTTAACCAGATCAGAATTATTTTCATACAAATGCTATTAAGAAAAAAAAAAGAAAAAAAGAAGGGGTGAGGGGTTGTATTCATCAATAGAGAGTTAGTCCTGTTTGTTAGTAAAAAAAAAAATATATATACTTAGGGGAAGGAAAACTGCAAGTAAAAAGACGACCGGGCAACGCCAAGTAGGTACATCTAGTATTATTTGAGTTAAGGTAATGAAATCACTGGTAGGTAGATTGAAATTCCCATGTCTCAGGTAGGCAGCAAAGAATGTTCAAGAAACAAGAGTGTACGTGTCAGAGTTTGGAGATGAGGTTGGGGTGATGATGAATCAACCTAAAAAATATATACAAAAAGGGATCAGCTACCTATCAACATAGCACTTAATATGCTTTAATGGACGCAGTTGTTGACTTCCGTTTGCACACTGACTCAGAGCAGATATCAATAATGGCAAATTAGAATCATTGTTAATCCGGTCTAATATTCATGAAATGAATGAATACATTTGATGCATGGTTTTAATTTTTAATTTTAAAGGGATGAATGATATACGAGCCAGAATTTTAAGACGAATACCATTCAGCAATAAACCACCTCATTTTATCTAAACCTCTTTAAGGATAATGACTTTTTTTTTTATTAAAAAGCACAAAATAATAGCCAGATGTTCATCTAGGTCCGGATTGTGGATGATTACAATGCGTATTAATCTGCAAAACAGTTAATCCAAGTAACTTAATTAAGCAGGCGTATTAAGCCAGCTTTGACTATCGGAAGAAAATCTCAGTCATGGTCAGTACAATAATAAAGAAAAGATTCAATAGTAATTTCAAAATTTTTATAATTGAGATTTTTATTTTTTAAAAGATAAAAGAGTAATGACATTTTGATTAAAAATCAAACAAATAAAATGATAGAAAATTGGATCAAGAATGGCAATGAAGACCATTTTTATAAACGACTTTTTTTTTTTTCAAATGGTACTTTTATTAGAGATCATCTTTGGAGAACTTCTTTTTTTTTTACTTGGGAGTCACCACTTATCAAGGCCCGAAGATCATTTGAGGATAAGGGTTAATGAAAGTAAGGTGGTTACATTTTAAACTCAAAGAAAGCCTTCCACCCAGCAATATATATTCATCAGGGTAACATCAGGTCAATACTGCTAGTAATATAAAATTGTTTGAATATAGATATATATATAGAGCTATTCTTTGTACTTAACACTAAAAGAAGTAATTCATTTAAGTATATATTCAAGCAGCCCTAACCTCTAAAGTCCAATAATACCCGAATAGGGTCACAGCTATGTCGTCTGGAACTTTGGTTTCTAGCAGGAAAACCCATGGAAGAAAAGTTTGGCATTAAGCATTATTAGAGTCGCAACTCCGGTAACCTGCCTATGATAAAAATTTATGAGTTAGTATTATGATCTATCATCCTTTTGTCATCTCTGCCACATGCAGAGGCAAGATGTAGCACGTGTAAAACTGCAAATCTGATAGAGTGAAAGTTGCTTCGGTGTCATTCCTGTGTATGATCCAAGCCAAACCTTCCCAAACTTTGTATGCAACCACTGAGCCTTGCTGTAGTTGGTGTCAATAGGTGGAGGGTTGTGGGTAGTAAAAACCTTTAATCTATCAGGTTTACAAATAGCTGTGAATAACAAGGAGGACTTCATGAAGATCAGACACTTCTGAGGCAAAATCTTGATAGTTCTATGCTGAAATCTGACTTGCTAAAAATAAGTAGCTGATTTAATTAAAAAAAAAAACTGGGTTTTTTTTTTTTTTTCAAATAAATTTAATCATAACTAATATTCAAATTTAGTAATTTTTAAATGTACGAATAAACTAAAAACGTTTTTAAAAATTTCTATACTTTGCATTTTGTCTTCACACATAGCAAAGAATATTAGTCAGTGACATTTTTTTTTTCTTGCAAGCTTGCAGATACGTTCACATCTTGTGAATTTTTTTTTTTTTTTTTTTTTTGCTAATAGTATTTTTTCCCCCGACACATTAATTTGATCAGTTCTTTGGGAGAATGCAACACCTGTCTTAATGTAACAAATTCATTATTATTTTAATCAATTGCCTCAACTTGTTATTTGCTTGCCAGGAAATTGGACAAACGCTTCGGCATCTTCTGGCTGTTTATATAAACAGTCACAAAAAAAAAAAAAAAAAAAAAAAAAGGACGAAAAGTTGGTTATTTTTTTTCTTCTTTACCTTGTCAGTGCAAACACAATCAAATAATATACACACACGTATGTGTATGTGTGTGTGTGTGGTATAGAATAATGCAATAAATAAAAAATTTAATTTCTTTTCCACCGCAGAAAGATGTGACAAGGTCAAAAGGTAGGAGAGAATCGTCAGTACCCCTAAAAGAGGAACACTCTGGTAAATTGCGTGAGCAGTTCTATCGGTACTTCTCAGTAGGGGTGCCTCAGGCAGTAAGCAATAAACTCACTCCACCTTAAAGATAGGAGACAAAGGATTGGGAGGATGGACCTCTTTGAACAGCACAGGGCATTAACCTTTCCTACGTCATTTCAGAAATGGCTTAACAAAAAATTTTAAATATGTCATCAGTTTTGACATTACAATTATACTCATGCTTTTTACCAATAATTTAAATCAGTATCATTCGTTTAAAAGATGTATAAATTACTATTTGACATAATAAATTGAGTGTACATGTTCCATTAGAAATTAAAAATATTATGCTTCAGTGTTCACACTACTATTAATATTTATATAAAATAACATCTCGATAGGTTGAGTTAAAGAAATAAAAATGTTTCAAATCAAAAACATTTTAAATAAGGAAAAGAAAAAAACATCAATCGTTATATAGAAAGAAAAGAATAAAAAATAAGAAAACGCCTCATGATGGAAACAGAATGAAGGATTTTTTTTCTTAATTTTAGATGATGTTGGTTGGGTTGACTATTTTTTTGTTTTTTTACCTTCCTGTAAAGACTTAAAATGGTTTCATCCAGTTTTTTTTCTTTTCTTTTAAACTTGTTCAATTTCATCCACCAGTTTTTTTTTTTCTTTCAAACTTGTTAAATTTGCATGACATAATAATAATAATAATAATAATGATAATAATAATAATAATATATATATATATATATATATATATATATATATATATATATATATATATATATATATATATATATATAATACACATTGATCTTTATTATAAAGTGAGGTATGAGGAGTTATGAGTGCCTGATAAAGTTTAGTGCTGCAACCAAAAATTCCTTTCCTGTTAAGGGCTTTAGTCAGCAGTGTACCTACATTCATTACAGGTTACTTGAGCTGAACTATTTTACATTCCTGCTCATCCTCCATCAATTACAAGTCGTTACAAGCAACCCTTTTTCTGAAACGAAGTCAGGCAAATAAAGATTTAATTTCACCTTAGAATATGAGGGAGGCTACATATATCGAATAAATTGGTTAAAATTTATGCTCCTTATTACGAAATGAGATTGGGAGGGGAGAAAAACTAATGATTGCATGAATCGAAAAATGAAGAGAAATTCATTTTTTTATTCCTACTTACAAGTAAATGTTTGTTAAATTAAACAAAAAAGAGGTCACACACACACACACCCACACACAATGATGGGATGATTCCAATATTTCCCTTGATTCTGACACAATTACTGATTCCAATTCTTTTTAATTTTCTAAATATAGAGTAGTGTTTATTTTATTTAGTTTAGTTTTTATTTTATTTATGGATATATTCATTTTATTTTATTTATTTATTTTTTTTGGAAGAGAGGAAGGGGTGTCGGATTGCCACAAAAATCCACGTAGTATTTGCCTATATTTTTGCAAAAGAAAATACACTTGTAGAAGGATGATGTATAGATTTTAGTTTTACTGATAGCCTAAAATCAATAAATATTTATCATTTCATCAATAATACGAGCTATGGAAAATTAAGTTAATAAAAACAATCAAGAAATTGTTTTGGCATTGGAAAATAGGGACAAATTTTTCTGGTTCTGATAACTAAAAATAGTTGATATTTTTTTTTCCATTCCTGATTCCAATTAATCGGACCAACAGTTAATACACTGTCCGACACTACCAGGGAAACATAGTAATTTTATTTTGGTTTCATTTTTTTAAAACTAATCCGCTTTTGTATACTTTGTGTATTATTAAGAAAAAAAAAATGTAATAAACTTCTCAAAGTTTAACACAATATTGTTTGGCCATTAAAGTATCCACTGAGCCAAACTGTTATAAAACTAATTAATTTTCTTATAGTAATGTTGTTTTAATCTTTATTTGTAAGATCATTTTATATTAATGACTTCCAAAACTTTCAATTTTTAAGACATGAAGAGCTATTAAGAATGGTAATGTTTCCAAGGGAAGCTACTCTTCAGGAAAAAAAAAATCTTTCTCACCTCCCTTTCATTATTTATAACAAAGCAAAAACTATCCAGACTAAATGTCGTCTTATCCGGAATAAGTATCTTCAGAAAGAAACTTAAACAAATTAAAATATATTCCTTCCAATAACATAGCAAAAAGAAATAAAAAAAGAAGGTTACTGTGAATCATTTACCAGTCAGATGGATTACTATTTGAATTCGTTTTTTCCTTTTAATCTACAGATAACTTTATATGATAGTTTTTTGGGGATTTTTTTCTACTTGGGATTCACCACTTATCCAGGCCCGAATGCCACTCGAGGATGTAAGGTGGTAGCGTAGTAATCGTTAATGGTGTAATTGGGTAGAATTTGATTATGGGGACGGCTCAACAAAAACTTGTTTACATTGAATTTGAAGGCTACCATGTGTGTGTGTGTGTGTGTAATCAGAAGAAAAAGGGATAAAAGAACTGAAGAAATATAAACAAAGAAAACAGTCAATAACCTTAGAGACCAAAATCAGTAGTAGATTATCATGTGGCAATTCTGGTGGAAGAATTTATAAAGTGGAATGTAGTTGGCCATTTTTATAAATTTAACTATATTGTCTTGAATTATTATTATGCTATGCTCCACTCACAAGTGTTGAGCTCCACATATCCTGATAGGTCGCAATATAAATATTTATTAGATTTTATTATAAATTCACTTGCTATATTTATTGAGAGATGTCGAGTCAGTTGGGAAATATAAATATTCAAGCATAAATTAAGTGCGTTCTCATTTAAATAGTTGTGGTTGGACGAATCCATTAAATTTCACATACTTCTCATCTGTTTATTCCTCATTTTGGGTTTTTAAATTATTTGTACATTGTCTTTAAAAAAATTTCAGAAAAAAGAAAAAGGTAATAACAGTAAAGAAACTGAGGAAAATAATAAAAATGCAAATATAGAAGGAAAAAAAAGAAAAAAAAACGAAAGAAAAAGAAAAGCATGAAGAAATGGTAAAAATGAAGAAACAAATGAGAAAGTAAAAAATTTGAAAATAAAAAATGGAAAAAATGAAAAGGAAAAAAAATGAAAAGAAAAATTTAAGAAAAACGAGAATCTAGGAAAAAAAAAAATAAATAAAAAATGAAAAAAATCTTGTCTAATTTTAATCAGAGACAAAAAAAGGTAATGTCTGTATCCAAAGTAGTATTGATCCTATTTTGAGAGAGAAAAAAAAAAAAAAATAGAACACTTAGTCACCGAAAATCTTTAAAATTATACCGAAATATAAGTAATAAAATGCACGATAATAAGCAGGGCATAAAAACTCCTTGATAAATAATCTTGCAAATCTGAAATCATGCCAAAAAACAAAAGGCACCATTTTTTCTAATCCCTTGGCAAGATTCCTGCTATTAAAGCCAAAAATATGTACTATTTTTTGTAATATCTAAAGTGGAGAACCAACAATAATATTGTATGTAAAGCATATGCCATTAAAAAAAAAAACAAACTCTGTAAATGTTAAAGCTTTAAGAAGAACATACTTTTTTTTTTTTTACTTATTTAGTTTCTCTTGTTTTCATGTGAAAATACTTAATGGTGCCACATGTCTAAATTTGAAAGCACAAAAGTAGTCATAAGAAGTCTTTATGTCAGAAAACAAAACTTCTTTGTCCTGGAACATTTTCCTTTTTTTATAAAAATAAACTAAAAGGAAATTTCAACATTGGTCCGATTACATCTGGATCAGTGCAGCACTGATTGAAAGTATGGAAGCACAAAAGCATGCTATTAATAATATGAGTGCCATGAGCAGATCTGGGTACTGTTCGGCCTATTGAGAGTCACTGCATTCTATCTTTCACCAACCCGTGTTAAAAAACTGCAGGCAATACATCTGCACTGTACTTATATAGTTGAATTTATCCAAAATGCTCCAAAGTGTGTCCCATATCTATTTCAATGGCCTATGGCTTCACAATGTCGCTTAAGAGATGGAGGGGATCAGTTCATGGCAACCTGCTCCTAGTTGGCGGCATAAGCGAAATGGCAACAGGCAGAAATTGGAAGTTATTCATGGAAGGCTTAATCTCAGCATATGACACAAAGATGAATAAAAATAATTAAAAATTTTTTTTTATTACACTTTCACCCCAAACAAGGCACGTTGCCACTTTGATGTAGGGGGCTACTATCAGGGACCTAAGTTGCAAGGGTACTATGTAGGGAGTTTAGTAGCAAGATGTCTGCTTACATTACACTTTAACTTCTGCATGTCAGTACAGTTTGGGAAGCAGGAAACCGGAAGAGAGTTCCAAAGTCCTGCAGTTCTGGGGAAGAAGCTATTAGAGTAAAAGGCTTTCTTATATCTAGGGATCTCAACTGTATAGGGGTAGAACTTCGATGCTTGTCAGGTTTGTTGGGGGTATTTTCATCGAGGGGGTACGAGGGCTTGTAGTTCGTCACAGCATCCACCATTAAAATACTTGTAAAACAGGCAGAGAGATGCAACATTACGTCAGTGGGACAGGGCCTGAAGTTTAGATGACAGTTCAGGACCTATTAGGTTAGCTACTCTCTTTTGAACCCTAGCCAGGAGCAAGAGACTAGTAGCAGATGCACCAGCCCAAATGTGTCAGCAGTACTCCAGACATGGGCGAATGGTGGCTTTGTAGAGGTACAGGATACTTTCAGACGTAAGTAACTTTCTAGCATGATAGAGAGAGCCCACCTTTTTTGCAGCAACCTTAGCAATAATCTCAATGTATCTATTCCAACTCATGTTTCCTGTGAACGTTAAGCCAAGGAGCTTGAACGAAGTGCTCTCAGGTAAAGTATCGCTAGCCATAGCTATTGGTGGTTAGTAAGGTTTTATGTATCCAGTGCTTGATATAAATGTTCAGAGTTTACAGTTAAAATATCTGCAGTAGAATGGGCTTGCCTAAATCCATATTGGTGGTCTGACAGAAGTTTAGCAGCTGTAAGGTTGTGGACTAGAGCTTGATTAATTAAGGACTCAAACATTTTGGTGCAAAGAGGGAGGAGGCTAATTGGGCGATAATGTAATGGGTCAGTTCTTTCACCAGAGTTTTTGTAATCTGGTACCACAGAAGCAGTTTTCCAGCAGCCAGGAAAGCAAGATTCGTTAAGGCATTTGTTAAAGAGTTTAGAGAGAACAGGAGCGACCTCAGCGGAGCATTTTTTAATAGCATAGCTGGGATGAGGTCAGGTCCACATGCTTTTGAGGTGACTAAGTAGTTAATGACATGGATTAAAAACCTGAGTGTACCAAGTTCGAATCCAGTTCGTTTCACAAACATTTTCATTAAACCCATTCCTGGTCTTGTGTCTAACCCGCTAAAAAGGTTTTTGTTGTTAATAATAATGATAATAATAACCGCCCTCCTTTTTTTTTGTGCCACACCAAATAAGTGAGGAGGGTCAAGAAGAATGACTGAGGAGGAAAAGCACTAACCAGATCTCCACTGGATGAATGCGAAGAAGACTGGGACCTTAGAGAGGCTTATTGCCACCCTAATCCCAGAAAAGACCAATGGTTGCTACCAATATGCAAGCAATGGTAAATGGCTATTGCGATAATGCAAACTAATTTGCAATGATGATGAGTACTGGAAATATGGGGAGACGTGTTATCACTCACACTCCAGGGAACACCGCAGGTTGTTGGCAGAGAGAAATCTCTGATGATGGCCTGTATGCAAGCTCCTAGTGAGTAATATCATTTTGGGGAGACTTGTTGTCAATCACACTCCAGGGAACACTACTGGTTATTGTTAGTGAGCAATTATTATTACAGGCTTGTGAAAAAACTCCTCATAAATAAATAATAGTGTTAGAACAATTAATCCAAAATGAAAAAAATTGGAACTTTTTAGGGTATCGGAATCAGAAAAATGTGTGCTTATTTTCTGATGCCAAAAACGATTCTTTTTCATTGTTCTGATTTGTTTGTTTTTTGGTTAATATAGATTAAGAAAAAAAAAAAAGGTACACTGTTATAAAGTTCATTCTTCACTTAATAATTGGTAAAAATTTCATATTGATTGGATAATTACTTGATTTTTGGGAGATTTTTAGAGACACCATCCAAAAAATACTCCCTCCTTCCGGTTTGGCCGTGCCTATGTGTATCTGTATTAACTAATGGTTTGTTTCAACATTTGTATTGTATCATGTCAATATTGAATTTACTGTTTTTTTAAAGCCTATAATAATATACACCAGGCAGAATCAAGTTTCTTTGTGGTAACTAATCCCTATTAATCCCTGTGCATTGAATGGATATCATAATACTTAGTTCACTATACCTTATAACAAAAGTCCATACAAAATTTTAGCCAGATCAGCCAAATAGTTTCCAACAAAAAGTGGAATTGACAAACACACAGATAGACTAAGAAATGTTATACAGACAAGCATTTAAAATAGTTTAAAAATTGATTTCTAACAAAGGTAAAATTTCCAAGTGACAGTATGACAGTCTCAAAGTTCACAACCAATCTTCATTTTGATATTAACTGTATTATACCTTTGTACTGTTATGCATCTCCCTACTCTTATTAGAGTTAAAAATCATTTTTAAAACAGCTTTAAATGTGTTGTTAAGATCTCTTTCTTACAACCCTTTCTCACTAAAAAAGAAGGCTATTAGCCTCTCTCTACTCCATTATTATTTTGATGGAAGATGCTCGACTGAGCCCCATTTTGATGCTGAATCAATCATGTAATCTAATTCTGAAACCACATACTTATATCTAAGCATAACTAAAATTATGTAAGGGAGATAACTCATTACGCTTTTGAATTTTTGAGATGAGGATTGATTATTCATATTATTTAGATTTTTGGTACTACTGTTCTCATCTTGGGTGTTATTTTCACGTTTCCCGCAATGTAATCTTCGACCTTCGTCAGGGGGTATCTTGCTGAACTCAGGAATCTGTACAGAATTTCGAACATAACCCTTTTATTCAATCCACAAGGGTAGCATGCTCTTGTTTCATCAGCCATGACTGTTGCTCACACTGAGGATTGAACCTTCAACCTCCAGAAGAATAACTTTACAACTAGATTTTACCAAGCACTATATTCACTATGCTATGGATCATTTCGAGTAACATTATAACACTCAAGATGAGAACATTAATCCAATGAATCCAAATAACAGATAAGTAATCTTTTAATTTGAAGATTATAATAGGAGTTATCTACCTTACATAAGCATTTCTTCTTCCATCTCTTTTTCTATGTTAGTACCATTATGTTAACACTTCACATTTTTCTGTGCGTTTATCAACTATACATGACTTATACATTGATATATATTTTTTTAAAGATTTACTATCAATCTAATGTTCATTTAAGTATAAAAACTAAATTTTTTCTTCTTTTTCTGTAAAAACTAATTGATCTAATGGATTTATATTAAGAAACCTTGTAAATGTGCGCAGAAATAAAAAGTCAAATTTAAAATGATATTACAGTATTTCGAAGAACACCAGTTAGATACAGCTAGGGTATTAAAAAAAACCGGGTGTGTTCAATCTTGTCAGACTATGGATACCCTCCAAAGGGTGCCTGCACGTAAAATTGTGGAAAGAGTTGAACAATCTTTAACCACAGCTTTCCTGAGTCGGCACTATTTTAATTCCAGTTGCAAGTGTATATAACTTCAGAACGACTGAAAACAATGCCGAGATACGAGGAAAGCATATACAGCGCTTAGCATTTCCAAATAGTTACTTATCTGGTACTGGCCAGGTTCATCGTTGTTTAACCCCAATTGACTCGTGTGTCAACGTAATTGTGCCGTATCTAAGTATATATATATATATATATATATATATATATATATATATAAATGGCTGTCCAATTGCTATCATTAACTTACACAAATGAGTGATACCTATGCAATTATTTTTAGATCAGATGTGGTTTGCAAACAACTATTTTTCTAAAGGCAAAGAAAGTTTAGATTATCTGATGTAATCATGATTAAAACAGATATTACATCTGAATCTTCATTTTCCGAGATAATTTATCAAGTGAAGTCAAAGAATCTAGTCTATACACTCTTCAAAATCATAACTGCAGAGGAAAGAGATAAATTCATACCTTGTTTATAAGCATTAATTTGTAATTGAGCTCAAGAGGCACCATAAACTTTGAACTAGGTTTGTTGATTATGCTGTCTGTGCAGTTAACCAGGTCAGCATCACCCATATATAATTATAAAGGTGCCAAATTAATGTGTAAATTTTGGTTAGTCATTTGTATGCAAAATAGTCTGTTAAAATTTAACAAAGTTTTGGATTTGAAAAAAAATTAAATATTAAAATTAATAAAATTTTGATCACTGGAATTTAGTTCAACATTGTCTATTCATATATACTCTGTTGTTAGCAATCATTGAGCTTTTATCTTGAATAATATATATATATATATATATATATATATATATATATATACATACACACGCACACACAGACTTCTTGGAACCATCTAAAATAAAAGTTACACATTCCAAATTGTTTCAAAAATGATCATATGCTAAATATTTGCTGTGTTTGAATTCTTGGAACTGATTTTATTTAATATATATATATATATATATATATACACACACACAATATTATGCATACTGTATTTATGTGTAATTACTATGCTTAATTTATCACAATTTGGTGCAAGGTTGGACAAAATTATTCAAACACTGTTGCTACTTTGCAAAAAGTTAAGATTACGTATATTTTGTAATTAATCAACAGAACTTTATCAACCTTATCTTTTTGACTCGCTTTCATCATAAATGTTTTGGGGTTCTGCTATGTAGTATCCACCAAGTTTAGGTCAAAATTATATCAATTAATTTTAATCTTTGGCATTCTATATAAAAGTCAGATTTATGTGTTTGCCTGCAGCAACATACAACATAGCAAGAACACAATATGTGAAATTTACAGTTTTGCAGCGCAACACTGTTAAGATGTTCAAAGCTTAATAATGCTAATTACACTTAAGTTAGCTGGCTACTTCCTGAATAATCTTTCACTTTATAATAAAGCCCAATGCATTATATATATATATATATATATATATATATATATATATATATATATATATATATATTATATTACATTATATATATACACACACACACACAAATAAATGACAAAAGTCTATATTCCAAATTTCAAGATATTGACCATCTTGCCGTTTATTTCTTTAAGTACGTTGACATGTACAATTCTTGACAGCATCTGTGCCATAGTGCAGAATCATTCATATAATTATTATGTCAATTCTTGAATTTATTCTGCCCTTGACTCATCAGAAGAAAAAGAACTTATCAACTTTAAAAGAAAAATGCATATGGGCATAATTACAAAATCCGAAAATTGGGAGAGAAGTTGCAATTCTGGGATTTTTCATTCTCTTGATGTAAGCGTTGTTCAAATTGAAATTTGTAAGTTCAGAAAACATTCTGCATTGTACTAGGTTTCTAAACTTACATCACTTAGAGAGAGGAAAAAAAATTCACACTAACCGTGCGATTTCCTTCTGATTAGAACATTTGAAAATATCACTGTTAAAAGAACATACAGACTTTACTTTTCTAGTGACAATATACCTTGAGGAAGAATAAAGAAAAAGAAAACTCAAACTAATTTCTATTGCTTATGAGGACGTTATATCACTGAAACTTACTTGCTTTATAAACAAAAAAAATGCTTATTTAAAATTTTTAAATTCAGCATTGTTCTTGCTTTCTAAACTTTATATATACTAGCAAAAGTATCTGTCGTTGACTGGGTTCAAAAATAGCCTACAGAAAATGGACTCTGATTTATGAAAGTATGATAGGTTATGAAAAGGAAGGGCTGTAAAGAGAGCTTCGAATTTGGGGGTATCAAAACCAAAGCAAAATATGATGAAAGTAAAAATAAAATAGATAAACCCCATAATTTATTATACCATACCTGTTCACACTGAAACACTTATCACAATATTCTGTGGATCTATATTAAAAAACTTTGTTAAACTTTGTGACATATTTCCATTTTATGGAGGTCAGGTGCGAATGAACACCCCATAATTTTATAATACCATATTTCTTCAAACTGAAACATAATTATCAAAGTATACTTACACAGATAGATATTAAGTCTTTATTAAAGTTTGTGTCTATTTCCATTCTATGGAGGCCAGGCGTGAACGCAGACCCCACAATTTTATTATACCATCCCTATTTAAGTTAAAACATACTTATCAAAGTATTATTATGTACATCTATATCAAAAACACTTGTAAACGTTTTTTTTTTTAATTTTTAAATTTTTTATTTCCATACTTTGTGGACCAGGTGCGTACGCAGACCCCACAATTTTAATGAATCATCATTATGTCAGATCAAAGATACCCATTCCTGCGTCTCGATACATCTTCTATCATTATATATGATCAGTTTTCTATAATAGTCAACCATATAGAAACCTATTCGTGACCAGACACACGCACACACAGACGTTCAGCTTTATATATATATATATATAGTGATGAGACGATTCCAATATCCACCCACCCCCTCAAATTTTGATACAATTACAGATTCCTACTAAATTCCCAACCCCGATTCTTTATAAATCTCAATATTTAACTATAAAATTGTTACTTTTTCCCAATTACCGTAAGAACACATGTTAAATGTGCATATATTTTCTCAAACATAAAAACATAAATTTTAGCTTTACTGGTAGGTTAAAATGAAGAAATATTATTATTTCATTATTACTACCAGTAGTTTAAGATAATGTTTTAAACAAACTTTTTGTTTCTTTTTATCTTTCCAGTTTGAGACGTTTTCTTGCTTTTTTTCTAAACTTCACCTATTGAGGTATTACTCTATATGAATTTTAGCAGACACTGACAAAGCAGAGGATATACTCATAGTTTTTGTATCAATTGACATGGGGGAGGGGGGATAACTATTGATATTTTAACTATTACTTTCCAATTTTTCTTAGTAACAGTAAAATAAGAATAAGCAGAGAAACGTCTTTGATTTTAAATTATATATATATGAGAGAGAGAGGGAGGGATGAGTAAAGATAAAAACAGACCAGTTTTTACAACCAGTCTCATAATGAGGCATCAGGTGAGTCACGACTGAAATCCTCAGAACGAGGTGCAAATCAAAAACAACAAAATGGCGCCATGTTGAAACCAAAGCGTATGTAACAAAATGAAACGGTTATGGTTAAGATCGTCTGTTCTGTCTTCCAGTTTCTGCTGTTTATTTGGCTGGATAATTAGTCCTAGTTAAGCAGACAAGAAAACCATTTTTTTACACGAAGAAATAGCAGAGGCTTTCATGTTATCTGAGAGGAAGATAATCATTAGAAGGGACCATATCTTGCTTGCCTGTAGTGTCGTCTGCAGAGCAGAAACAGGAAGTCGAAAAGGAGCGAACAATTTTGATTATAACCGATGAAGCATATATTACAGCTTAATCTCAGTTGAAAAGTTGACTGAAAACTGAACGGAGCTTAGTTGTAAATACAAAATATATGTACATATGTAATAAACATGGAAACGAGGAACAAAGCAAAAGACTGATAGAAACAAAGCGAATTTAAGATAACGTGATGATTTTACCCATGACAAGTCTTATCAAGAATACATGATTAACAGATTACAATATTGAAAAATTATCTATAACATATTGTGACCAAACAATATTTTTTTTTAAATTTAATTCCTATTTCAGTCATGTAAATTCTTTCAACTCGAAAACAAAATACAAACTCGAGTTGGATTATTTTGTGTTCCTTCTCTGACAACGAAACATTCGCTTTTTTTTTTTTTTTTTGCCTAATCAACAACAGTCCTTTTCTTCTTTCGCTCTCTAACCAACAATAAAATCGCAGGCAAACGAGGCAACGTCCAAAAACAAAACACTCACGTTGACCAAAAAATCTTTTCATACTGTCACATCGGACTCCCAACAGCGCCTACATTTGTATACTTGTATTATTCTTGTATCAAAAGGATTCCAGGACTGTGTGCCAGTACTTCTCTACAGCAAGCACATGCCAACCATGACAGTTTATTTGCTGTGCCTCTTCACACCACAAATATTTATATATATATATATATATATATATATATATATAGTGGTGAATTGGTAAGAGTAAGAATCCAAAATGCATGATAGCAGGACAAGCAAGAAAGTTATTAAGATTAAAAAGAAATGTGTTGGTAGTGGGTAGCAGTGGGTGCTTTCGTGTGAAGAAAGCGTTGGCCAGAGGATATTGCAGTCTGTTACTTATCTTATATTTTTGATAAGGCCTGTTCTTTTGCATGATTCCTTATTTCTATATTTATCACTGATACATTCTGTCAGATTATTATCTTTTGAATATAGCTCACACATATGTACATAATATCTTTGTATTTTACGCATAAAAAAGAAATAAAAGTATACCTTAGTCGCAGCTTCAACATTTGCTCCTCTTCTAAGCAGTTCTGTGACAATATTGAGGTGTCCTTCCTTGGAAGCGAGATGTAGAGCATTGAGGCCATTCTGAAAGAGAAAAATAAATACAATAGTATTAAAAACATTAACTTGTATTTAATTAATACAATAGGAATAACCAATAACAAGGAAACAAAAGAATTTCATTTTCAAAAAAAAATATTAAGATGTATCTATAGAAGTGACATGTATATTTCAGCGTATAAGATGACCCTTAAAGTTAAAAAATCATCTTAAAAACCAATATCTCATAAGATACCGGGTGTTGAAATCTCTAGCCTAGGCTAAATAAACATGGTTTCATGATTTAGCAGCCGTCTTATACACCCGATATATGATAAATTTATTAAAATTTGCTCCAATTTTGTAACTTGTCTTATCTGACAGTCACCTTATACGCCAACATATACAGTATTTAAATCCTATATATTAATTGATCAACTGCGTGTGCAAAAACATACAAGCCACGCCTCCAAAACAAACTTTATGAAAGCAATTATATTTTTGTTTAAAATGATGCTCCCAGTGAGATATTGATAAGAATGTGAAAATAATGGTTATGTGACATGCTTACAGTTATGTCCACATGCTCCAAACCATTCTGAACAATTGAAATGATTTTTATAACTCATTGATCTGGCTGGCAAGCGTAAAAAGATTACAATTTCAACATTCCTGACATAGAGGGATAAGAGATAAGCCATCAAATTATTATGTTTTACTCTCCCCCTTACTCCATGACAAGAGGAGAGCAAATAAATATTCTTAATTCACACACTAACGAAGACAATACACTGTCACGCGAATGCATACTATCACACACATGCAAAAACAAATAGATATACACACTTAAAACACAAGAACATTTAACTGTTCTAACGAACAATTTAATCATATAAAAATAGGCGTAACTTTGTACACAATTGAATGCTGTGTTCATTAATAATGTTCTTTCAATCATTTTTATCCATTTTTAACATTTATAAAATTTGCATTTTTCAGCATGGGTCAAGCTATATTTGAACGATGTGACCATCGTCTATGCCCTATCCAATCAAGGATCCATATTATATGTCCATTTGATGTAATACTATTTTAAACATAAGTATAGCTACCAAAGCAGAATAGAATCAAATCTTCTGGCAGAGATACTTGGACACTTCTAAAAAGTGTGGCAAACCAATAAAAAATGCCGTTTCAAACTTGAGCCTAACCAGTTGACCGACTAACAAAACATCTCATAGAAAATGTTTGATTACAATAAAACTATGTGAATATAAAACGAAAGTTGAAGATAACCATTTGTCAATCATCAAAAACACATTTCAAAAATATGGTATGAAATCATGGTTATAAAAAGTTATGCATTATACATTTCAATGAAATCCTTACAAACACGGTTTATATTATGTGTCAACAAATAATGCAAGTTTCATCTATTTTAATATGAATATTAAAAATCAATTTATACTAGGAAGGGAGGGGGCTTTGCCCGGTTGTAAATAAATATATTTTAATTCATCCATATTTCATATATATTATTATAGAGTTGTGATTTCAAAGCTAAAAAAAAAGTATTTAGGTGCCATCATCTAGAATCAAAACCGAAAGCAAAAGTGTAGCATTCAAAGCTGGTGACGTTATCACTGTACCAACGTGACACGCATATGAACTGATTAAAAACAAATTCAAATGAATGTACAAAATGTATAACGATTTTTTTTTTCAATTTGGACTCTTTTTTGACTATTTGGGTGCTATCAGCTAAAATTGATATCTAAAGCAAAACTGTAGTATTCAAAGCTGGTGACGTTACCACTGTATCAATGTGACACGCATATGAACTGATTAAAAATAAATCAAGATGAATGTGCAAAATGTATAAGGACCTTTCAATTTTTACCCTATTTGGCCCCCTAAAAACTATTTTAATCGGTTAAAGACCCATAAAAAAAAAACGGTCCATAAAAAACAGTCCATAAAAACTCCAATCATTTGAGGCCCCTAGCGTCGCTCTGTGATTTAAGATCGGAAGAGATAGAATTTGAAAATATGGAGAAAGACAGACATATAGCTATTTATTTATTAGATTATTTGGATTACTGTTCTCATTCCGACTGTTATTCTCACATTTCAGCCAATGTAACCTCTGACCATTTTCAGGTGTTTCTTGTTGAATTCGAAAATCTTTCTATCGAACATGCAAATCTGTATGAAATTTCGGATGGACCTTTTTATTTAAGCAATGGAGGTAGCAGAAACCTGTGGCATAATAGATAAAGTACTAAGTAAAATTCAGTTCTAAGTTACACTCTTTTGGAGACTGAAGGTTCAATCCTCGGTGGGAGTTGCACTCAAAAATACAATTGCAAATTACTTAGAATTTTACCTGGTCATAGTTGATGGAATAAGAACATGCTATTTCCGTGGATTAAAGAATTTTGTTGGAAATTTCGTGCAAATTCCAGTTTGATAAAATATCCCTAAAGAAGGTTGGAGGTTAGATTGTCTAAAACTTGTGAAAATAATATTTAATATAAGAACCTGTTGCAATTCTAATATTCCAGCTTTTATAATAGTTTTTAACTGGGGGTACTTTCTGGCAGTTGCAGCCTCATAAAAAGGAATGCTTGAATATTCTCTTATGACAAATGTTTTAACAGAAAACAAGGAAAAAATGTTTCGATCACACATTTCTATTTCTGCCACTTCTTTTTTTTTCTTTTTAAATCTACATAGGTCAATGTTTGTGATTTTTTTTTACTTGGGATGTCACCACTTATCAAGGCCCAGAGGCCACTCTAAGATAAGTGTTAATGAGTGTCAGGTAGACTTTGAGAGAGCACTTTTTTTTTTTTTTTTTTTTTTTTTTTTTACTTGAGAGTAGGAGGCATTACTTATAAAGGTTCAGAGGCAACTTTAGGATCATCTATAATAGAAATCTCACCTGTCTGTTTAAATGTATTTATGTATGTTTGAATGTCTGCCTAAAACTTTTGACATAGGCGACGGATTTTCACAAGATTTGTATCGTTTTGAAGCTCGACCCTTCAGAGGCCAAATATCGAAAATTTTGCTAAAAATATTAATTCCTTCACCCTCAACTGGGCACTTTTCTACAAGGTGGAGTCGCTTTTTTTTTTGAAAGCCATTCCCTCTTTTCGATTGACTAGCCTTAATTTAAACCTTCACCACTTTCGGTTTGGTGATAGACATAATGGCAAAGACGTCACATTGTTTTTTCATATTCCTTTCCTCCTTTGTGGTACAGCTTCGTGCCTGCCTGCCTACTACCACTCATTTTTAAAAAATTTTTATTTTGCTCAACACACACCTCCAAATACCCGGGCAACGCCAGGCACCCAGGCTAGTAGTTAATAAGTGTTAGATAAATGGTGAAACAAGGAAAAAAACAAAAATAGGAAACTTTATTTTTAGAAAAACCCTCGTTTGACAAAGCACACTCCAGACGCCTATGCACAGCCATCGTTCATTGCTGGCAAAAGTGCATTGAGAATGATGGTGACTATATAGAAAAATAAATTCTGGAGCACAAAAAGTAGTTTGTTTTAATGGCACCACTCCCGTAGTTCTTCAACATTTTGAGTTTAAAAAAATAGGAGGCTTTACTTTTGGAATGACCCTTGTAAAACAGATTCTAAACTGAATATGATGAAGATTCATGTACAGTTAGATTACTCTTTTCACAAATTCTTTGCTGTTACTTTTGAAAGAAATTACATGATTGTTTCCAACAACATTTGAAGCAAGGAGACTTGAAATAAAACTAAGGAGGCATCCAGACTGTTGCTAAAAACATCTTCCGAGGGAGATAGAGGATCAGAGGTAAGTAACACCAAATATGCTTCTACATTTTTTTTTTTTTTCAGGTATTTTTTATATACCTGGGTAAGAAATAGCTAATCTTCAAGGAGGAGGGGGTTGGGCAATTTCTTTCTGTAGGCAACAATTCAGAACGTATCAGGTTCTAATAAGCTAAAAATAGGATGATCTAAGAAGCACCCCTCCCTCTCCCCTAGTTTCTGTCGCTTTTTTATCCTACAGATCACCAGGAGGAGTTATATAATGCCATCCTTTTGCTCAAGGCAACTCAAATATCTGCAATCGTAATCTGTTATAAACACTACTTATCTTTTGGGCCCAACTTGCTTATATTACTTAGCGCTAAACATAACATTAATTGCGAATATACAAATAAATAGATGCATATCTGAGTATGAGAGTGATCATCTGAGAAACGAAAATCATATTTAAATTTATATAGATATCAGATAATAGTTTTATAAACATTTTAAAATCAATGAATATTTTAACATTCAAATATACACAGTGTAAATAAAGTATCTTTCTTTTTTGGTTAAAGTTTTTTTTTTTTTAAGAACACTCCTTTGTCCTTGTCATGGGCATCATTCTGTGTGGGTTGAGAGGAAGATTTTTCTCATTTTTTTTCTCAATATGGTCAAATTTAGAAAGCTCCTTATAAGCAAGACTAGTTAAAAAAAAAAAAAAAAAGAAAAAGAAAAAAACTTATGTGAAGATCAAATACTTTGAACTGACTAGATTTCACACCCATACATTTAAAAAAAAAAAAAAAAAATGTAAAGATCATATAACTTTGAACTGGCCAGATTTCACACCCATATATTAAAAAAACTATTATGTGAAAATCAAACACTTTGAACTGACTAGATTTCACACCCATAAATTTAGCTTGAACTGATCAACGATTAGTAGATCTAAAAGAATAACATAAGGTTTGACTCAAATTTAAAGTTGGCGAGTGTTCACCTCATTCACTACATAATAAAAACTAATGTGGATTTATTTGTATATAAATGAGATTATCCTAAAGATTAATCGATTACGTTAGTATCGTCATGCGAAATCTTTCATCTTCATAGATAAACTGTTGCAGAAGCATAGATGTCCTAAATCGCAGGAAGGTTGGCCAGCCAAGGAAGAATTGGAAGCAAGTGATTAGACAAGACCTCACAGTGTGGAATTTGGAGACAGCTGACCTGCTGAACTGTGAGAACTGGAGAGTGAGTTTCAATAATATTAGAAAACGTCTGTTCCCTGTACAAGAAAAAAGTTATGTTAATAGAACATAAAACAAAAATATTTAAATCTGTTCCATTGGAAGTTTTTAATTCGACCGTGTTTGGATTTTACCATTCCTGGATTTTTTACCCTTCACCGGACTATCCATTCATGTGAAATCTTTTTATCATTTTTTCTTTTACCTCCTATTCCCCTTACCTCACCCTTTTTTTTTTAACCAAGTAAGATCTGTGACTTACTTGTGGTTTCATTAAATACTTTTACATGCAAAATCCGATCCCGCATTTTGCTAGTTCCTGCCCTCTGATGAGAAGGAGAGTATTTCGTCGAAACTCCGCGGATTAAGGACTATCTACTTATCTTGTGCTTCCTTTTTAAAATTAAATATGTTTTTAACTCTTTTTCAAGATGTTTTTTTAACATGTTTTATTAATCATTTGTTCATATTATAAGCTCTATTTCCTTTTCGGTTTTATTGAGCTTTTACATCTGGTTGAGATTACTTGTAAATATTAACTCTTTAATATTTATAATATATTTTAAGTTTATTTTTTTGATTACCTTGGTAAACTTATTTTAATTTCTAAATATATATATATATATATATATATATATATATATATATATATATATATATATATATATGCGCGCTAGCAAGAAGTGTGTGTATGAAAGAGAAAGAAAAGGAGAAAGAAAAGAAAGAAAAACAGGAAAAAAGGAGAAAAAGAAACAAAGAAAAAGTGAAACAGACAAAGAAAAAGAGAAAAGGAAACAAAAAGAGAAAACCAAAGAAAAAGGAGAAAAGAGAAAAGAAAAAGAGAAAGAAATAAGAAATATAAAGAGATGCATAGAGATGAAGAGAGATAAAAAGGAAAAAGAAAGACAAAAAATAGGACGAGGGGAGAGAGGCCATTGTTATATTATCGTACGTAATATGTTCTTGCTTTTGAAAAACAAAATATAACAAAATTTGCCATAATACAAAAATTAGATTTTGCTTAGATATTTGACATCAACTGATGAAAAAGGTTAATCAATTATTTTGGAAAAAAAAAATCTTTATATTAAAAAAATAAAAATTTGAAAATAGCATAGCATTCAAAGGAGAGAGTAAAATTGATTAACCTCCTCCTCCTCCTCCTCCTCCTCCTCGTTCACTCAGCCAGAAAATGTTGCCAAACAAGAACACTGAATCACCGACATCTGAGAGAGCAATAATCAATATTTCCTCAATCATGAGACCTTGCATTCCATACAACGCAAAAGCGCTCTAAATAATTTCTAAAAAAAAATAAAAATAAATAAATAACAACCGGTCGATTTTATCAAACAGCAATTGAAAAAAATAAAATAAAAATTTCAATATTTCTGTATTTTATCTCTAAAAATCATTTTCATGTGCCCATATGTGAAGATTATGATTTTACTTATAGAATGTATCAAAAGGTATTTTCGCTTTTTTTTTTTTTTTTTTTTTTTTACATCAAAGCTTATTCTATGAAAGGTATCTTTGACTCTCCAAAATAATTCTTCTCTCGTTGATTGTTTGCAAAAAATAGGAAGAAAATTCCCAAGTCTAGCAGTTTGAGGGAAGAAACTATTAAAATAGAAAGTTTTCCGGCATCTAGGGAAATCTATTGCTATTATCACAGCGTTGGCTCTCCAGTCTTCTTCAGGTGTGTTTAATCATGATCAGGTTATTTTTTTTGATATACATATACTCTAGAGTCATCACTTATCAAGGCCCTGAGGCCACTCAAGGATAACGGTTAATGAGTTTCAGGTGAAATAACACTGTGATGATCGGTGATGATAAAAATTGGACAGGAGTTAACTTTTTTTAGAGGACGGCTCATCAAGAATTTGTTTATGTTGGACTTGAAAATGGCCATATTAAGCAGCTCTGCAGCACAGTGTCTCAGACTAGCAGTTCTGGAAAGAAAGCTTTGCCATTAAAATTTTTGTTTAGTTTTAGTCACAGATAGAGAGCAAGAAAAATTGCTGAAAGTGACTGCAACCAGGTAGATGTTTGCCGTGAATTCCTTATGAGGAGAAGGATATTAGAACGAAACCTAGTCCAGCATCTGCCATAAAAATAACGATACAGCAGAGATAGGCTTGCAACGTCACTTCTGTGAGAAAAAGGTAGCAGAGAGAAGATTAGATTTTGAAGTTGGTCCTGTATCCTATCCAGGCAGAAAAAGAGTGCTTTGAACAGCTCCTCCTCAGATATGCCAATAGTACTGGAGTCGGAAGGAGTAAAATCCGACTTTGACTCCTAATATTCCAAATTCCTTATTTTAAAAATCTTAATCTTCAGACTTAAATTTTAAAAATCTGATTCAGACTTTTCACATTCTTATGAATCAGATTCCTTCTAAAACATCCACCTCTGCAACCCATATTATAACTAGTCATTTCATGGAAATTTCAAACTGAACCATTTATTTAATTCAATGTGATAGATTTTTTTTTTAATTCTATATTCCATGTTTAAAGATCTCCTATAAATAAACTTCTAAAGTTCCTTTAACAGGGATTAAACTCAAATCCCTCAAGAGAATTCACTCTAGAATATCTTCATCCATTTACTCAGTTTAAAGGATTCGGTTCAAAATTAGTGGAAAGTTACAGACTATGACGAAAGGCACCTGAAGAAGGCCAAAGAATACAGTGGCCAAAACATTGCAAAAATGTCAGCAATAAATATGAAGAAAACAGTCTGAAACATGTAAATAACAATACCTAAAATCAAATGGAACTACCATGAACAGAGTTTCTTTCCAAGAACTTCCCACCTGTGCAATATGTTACCATGGGACTGATTTCCTACAGACTACAACAGTCGTCTTCAAGTCAAATGTCAAGTATGTGCTGAATCGTCCTCTAAATCAATCATTTCATAGTACCATTCCAACAGCCAACTGACAATCTCATTAATCTTTATCCTCAAGTGGCTTCCACTTTGACAAGTGGTGAACCATTAATATTAAAAAAAAAATTAAAGAAATACTGTCAAAGATTCATCTTTTATACCTGAAAGGTATTTCTATCTCTAAGTAAAACGATGTCCATAAACATACGTGTATTCCAGATTAACATTAAAAAAATTAACTATATAAACGAGCTAACAGACAATATTAAAAATTAATCAAATATTTTTGGAAATCCCTTTTTTTCACCCCTTTATTAAACCATGGTCATAAAACAGCAACACACAGAGGCTACTAAACTAATTAGGGAATGCATAAAACTTAGGAACATCACGATAGTTAGACAATACAGAACTCCGAAAATGTGACACTGATACTACATTTTCATTAAGACGGTTCTGAGGCAGTATGTTCAGGACTGCAGAATACAATTTGAAAGGAGATTGCCAGTACATCTGAGCAAACACTAGTATGATTATGCAGAGGGTCTAATGTGAATGTATATCGTAGGTTCGGTCTGTTCAGCTGCGGTATTTAAGCATTGCGGTTTGACAAGAACCATGAAATAATCTGTAGGCAACAGAAGCAACTGTTACATTCCTATTCAATAAATTATGCAATAAATATTTAAATACACAAATAAATTCATAAAAACGGGGAAAAGGAGCACTTTTGAAGGGGGGGGGGTAAATAATTTATAAAAGGTTAAAGTAAATTGCTTGCGCATTGTTTAATGTGTATACAAATGAAATTTAGGTTTATAGAAGGCAGAACAACGCGGAAATGCAATGGATAGACTTGCACTGAAGCAACTTAAGGTATAATAATGTAACCAGCCATGCAGTTTCACTTTATTGAATCAATGTGTGTGTGTATGTGTGTGTACATGTAAAGTTATATATAACATTCTACATGTAATATGTTCTTATGTACTTGTGCCAGGTGGCATATCGATGACGCTATATATTTCGGGAAGCCATCCCTTCATCAGGCCTGCGTTACATCTCTGCATTGTTCTACCTTCTATAAACCTTAATTTTCTAAATATAATTTATTTACTTTTTGCCTGATGTTCTAATTTCGCGTTATAATCTTAAATGCTCGCCTAGACCCATGGCGCAATGGATAAAATGCTAAGTTAAATTCAGCTCTAAGTGGCTATCTTCTGAAGATTGAAGGGTTAATAATCACTACAGATGATATTCACATTAAAATAAAAATTTTATAACATTTCTACTCAATCATAGCTGATGGAACAAGAACAATCTACCCAGGTGGATTAAATAAAGGCTCCAGTTTGAAATTCTATACAGATGGACAAGATGGATCTAAAGAAGATTAGAGATTGAAATGGTGCAAACATAACATCCAAGTCAAGAACAGTAGTTCGAATAATTCAAATAATACAAACTAATCCCAAAGTGTTGACGATTGTACTCTCTGGTTTAAGTCTTGTGTCTATCATTATCTATAATCATTATTTTTATTCTGTTATTGAATCCATGGGTGTAGATTTTTCTCGTTCTTAGATGCTTATGGTGACATATCTCATACTTGAAGAATAGTTGCCCTGGTTATATTTGTCTTGCAACTCAACCAGAAAAAAATACAGACTACCCAACCCAAGGATTGAACTCATGACAACCAGCTAAATTCAATCACTTTGGATAAATAACTTTTAACACATAACATTAAACTAGGTGTTCAAAAGCTAAAGAAATTAAGGTGAAAACAACTGCGGTTCAAGATTCCTAATGGTAAACACCTGAGAAAACCCAGAGATTATCACAATGGTTAACATGCTGCAACTATAATAACTAGGGCTAGGACAACAGCATATTCTTTTCATTGTTTTGACTCTAGAGTGTGTATCCGTTGATATATGTTTTTATATAGAGTGATGTGGTTCTTGGTTGATTAAACTCGATAGTCAAAACAATGAAAAGAATATGCTGTTGTCATAGCCCAAGTAATAACCAAAAGAAAATGAGGACAATATCTGTTCATGTAGGCTCTCATACGAGCAGACTACCTTACTATTTCAGTGATAGTTGGTGAAGCTCAAATTTCTATTGCACAAATCTTGTAGCCTCTTGACAACTAAGGCATCATCAATATTCTGTTATTGGAATTTGCAGACTTTTACTGTATAACTACATTAAATATAACTTGAAAGAATGCATGACTTCTGTTAGAGTAGGTGTCCTAACAGGGCTTGAAGAACATGTCTAGCCTACTATTT